>NW_020185335.1:2832519-2900517 GCF_003031525.2 Neophocaena asiaeorientalis asiaeorientalis | reverse complement strand
TTTTTTTTCTGTGGTACGCGGGCCTCTCACTGTTGTGGCCTCTCCCGTTGCAGAGCACAGGCTCCGACGCGCAGGCTCAGCGGCCAAGGCTCACGGGCCCAGCCGCTCCACGGCATGTGGGCTCTTCCCAGACCGGGGCATGAACCCGTGTTCCCTGCATCGGCAGGCGGACTCTCAACCACTGCGCCACCAGGGAAGCCTGTCAAGGGTCTCTTGATTCTCTTGTCAGTAATTTTGCTTTCCATTAGCCTGTAGAGTTTAGTCCTGGAACCTTAGGTAGAGATATTCTTGGTCATTGATTATAGTAAGAAGAGTGCGAGGAAGCAAAAAGGAACTTAACAAGCTCCCTTTGTTCTCCAGGCCCAGGGTTTGAGGGCAAGTTGGAGTGGTTTGTGACCTCTCTCTGTCTTCATTCCTGTAGTCAGGACAGCTGAATGAATACACAGAGCGGAAGGAGATGTCAGCAGATGTGGTGTGCATGAGTCTGGCCAACGTCCCCCCTGGAGAGCAGCGGTCTCGCTTCCTGGCTGTGGGGCTGGTGGACAATACTGTCAGAATCATCTCCCTGGATCCCTCAGTGAGTGTCACTCTCAACTTTAAGGATCTTCCACTTGGAACCTGAGCACCTGACCCATTTTTGATGTCCCTCTCTGAGATCAGCTGGGCTGGACCCTGAAATCTCCACCTGCTGCTTCTCCTGATTATTGTAGCAGCACACCTCAGGAGTCTTCTACAGTGCCTGCTTCTTTGGCTTATGGCTTGATTCCCTTTTTTAGTTTAAACAGAAACAAAAAAAAAAATCCAAGACTGTTTTTACAGACAAGGGCCTTGGATGACTTTAAAGAGGTGCCCTTTGCATATTTACTTTTACCATTATCCACTTTTGCAAAAAAAAAAAAGGAAAGCACAATCTTCTTCAGAGATTGTTTTAAGGTTCAGTCTAAATAGAACTCCTTTTTCAGGTTTTCACTGTCCATGAGTTCTTCACTTCTAGAATTAGATTTCTCTGGGTAGGTTTTTTCCAAAATTGGTCACTTCCGATGTTTTATTCTTTTCTCTTTCCCCCTTAGGACTGTTTGCAACCTTTGAGCATGCAGGCTCTCCCAGCCCAGCCTGAGTCCTTGTGTATTGTGGAAATGGGTGGGACTGAGAAGCAGGATGAGCTGGGTGAGAGGGGCTCTATTGGCTTCTTATACCTGAATATTGGGCTACAGGTAAGAGATCTAGAAGCTCACATTGTTGGTGTCAGGGCTTCTTTTACTTTCATGACTCCTTTGTTCAATACTGTGCCTATGGTTTCAGTTACCCACCTTATGAGAAGTGAGCAATGCTGCTCTGTGTTCCACTTATTTCACCTCTAATTAGAACAAATCAGGCCTAGAAAAAAGTATTTTTGTGAAGAGTTTTTGATAAAAATGCTTAGCAATCGCTGTTCTGTGGCAGAACTAGATGGGGTTCTTAAGAGTTGCCTGTACTCACAGTATGCACCTTTTGAAACTAATACGATTTTCCTTTGGTATCCTTGGGGGATTGGTTCCAGGATCTCCCTTGGATACCAAAGTCTGAGGATACTCAAGTATACTCAATTTTTTTTTTTTTTTTTTTTTTTTTTTTTTTTTCAAGTCTCTTATATAAAATGGCATAGTAATTGCATATTCTCATATACTTTAAATCATCTCTAGATTACTTAATTACCTAATACAAGGTAAATGCTATATAAATAGCTGCTGCAAATTCAAGTTTCGGTTTTTGGAATTTTCTGGAATTTTTTTTTCCCCCTCAAATATTTTTGATCTATGGTTGGTTGAATCCGTGAATTCAGAACCCCTGGATACGGAGGGTCTCACAGTTCATAATGGGCTCCATTAGCAATAGAGGGCCCCTAGATGTTCCCTGTTGTCAAAGCACTTGAGCTCTTCATGGCCCAAAAGGCAGGAACCTAAGGATCAGAGATTGTCAGGGGTTTTGACCATATATTGATACTTTCTGTTTTCATCTAGGCCAGGTACTTTTTGCTTTTTAATTTCACTTCCTAATTTAGAATTTCTCAAACATGCCCAGGAGTTAGACTAATGTAATGCACCTCCATGTACCTATTACCAGTTATCAGCACTTTGTCTTTTCCCCTTCTTTTTCCTGGAGTATTTTAATGCAGATCCAATATGGTATATAGTTTCATCTTTAAGTACTTGAGAATGTAGCTGTGCCGAGGTGTGTGTGTGTGTTGAGGCCTTAATATCATGCTCAACAAAATTTAACAATTCCTTTGTTTGTTTATGGCTGGCTGCGTTGGGTCTTTGTTGCTGCGCGCGGGCTTTTACTCTAGTTGTGGCGAGCGGGGCCACTCTTCGTTGCAGTGCGCGGGCTTCTCATTGCAGTGGCTTCTCTTGTTGCGGAGCACGGCCTCTAGGCACACGGGCTTCTGTAGTTGTGGCTCGAGGGCTCTAGGGTGCAGGCTCAGTAGTTGTGGCACACGGGCTTAGTTGCTCCGCGGCATGTGGGATCTTCCCGAACCAGGGCTCGAACCCATGTCTGATCCATTGGCAGGCGGATTCTCAAACCACTGCACCACCAGGGAAGCCCTAACAATTCCCTAATGTCATCTGATAGCCCCGTATTCTAGTTTTCTCCTTTATTTTTCTTTTCCCAAAAATGTTTTTACATTTGGTTCCACTCGGGATCTACATAAAGCTGTCCACAGTTTTCATCTGCTTGATTTATCTTTTTATGTTTCTTTTAATAACTGTCCCAACCTGTTAAAACAAATTTTTTTAAAGAAACCAGATCACTTTTCTTGTGGAATTTCCCACCTTCTGGATTTGACAGTCATTCCTTGTGTGTTTAATGTTCCTTTATCCTTTGTATTTCCTGCAAACTGGTGGGTAGATTAGACCATGCTATCCATTAAAAATATAATGCAAGCCACAGGTCTAATTTTAAGTTTTTCAGTAGCCACAAAAAAGGAACAGATGGAGTTAAATTTAATGTTTTATTTAACCTAGTATATCCAAAATATCATTTCAATTTGTAGTCAGTAGAGAATTAAGATATTTTATGTTTTCTCCCTTTTATTTTTTTGGGTATGGGGAGAACTAGGTCTCTGAAATCTGCTATTTGGTAGTTTGCACTTAACAGCACTTTTTAAAAAAAAATTATTTTTGGCTGCATTGGGTCTTCGTTGCTGCGCGCAGGCTTTCTCTATTTTCTCTACTCTTAATTGCAGTGCGTAGGCTTCTCGTTGTAGTGGCTTCTCTTGTTGGCGGAGCACGGCCTCTAGGCTCATGGGCTTTCAGTAGTTGTGGCTTGCAGGCTCTAGAGTGCAGGCTCAGTAGTTGTGGCGCACGGGCTTAGTTGCTCCATGGCATGTGGGATCCTCCTGGACCAGGGCTCAAACCCGTGTCCCCGGCATTGGCAGGTGGATTCTTAACCACTGCGCCACCAGGGAAGTCCTAATAGCACACTTCTAATTCTAACTAACCACATGTGGCTTGATGGTTATAGTATTAGATAGCACAGACCAAGAGGTTGATTAGATTTGTTTTGGGTGAGGGACAAGAATATTTTTATAGGTGCCATTTGTTTTCCTATTATATCAGGTGGCATATGAAGTCTGGTTGTCCCACTTAATTTAATGATGTTAGAATGTTAGTATCTATTTTGAATGACCTGTTTTAAAGCTCCCTGTCCATCTTTTACTTAATAACAGCCAGTGATACACATTGCTTAGATTCATTAGGGGTTGGGAAGTGATGGTTTTCTATTTCATTCTTCAATTAGCTGGAACTTTTCTCTAGAGACAAAATTTGCTTTATATCTTTGCTTACCCTGAAGTACAGTTCATATAGGGAAAGGATAAATATTTCATTTTTTTTCCCCTTTTCTCACTTATTTTCAGAGTAAGGAGTTGGTGCCGTAGCATACTCCAGTGAAGACTGATGAAGTGTTTGTTTTGTTTTGTTTTTTAAATAACGTTATGAACTTGCAGATTTTATAATATTTGTGCATCAAACTATTGTAGTTGTTTTGGATGCTAAATTGCCACATTTTAGATGAGTGGGAGTTCCCCTTTCAAGTTGGCTCCTTTGTCCTTTTAACATGACCCCACTATCTTTGGAGGCTTCTTCCTGGCACAACAAAGTGCCCCACACACATTTGGAACATTCTTGCTTCAGACCTGAAGAAGCCATTTCTCTTAGGATTCTTATTCTTTTTTTTTTTTTTTAATTTTATTTATTTATTACTTATTTTTTGGTTGCATTGGGTCTTTGTTGCTGTGCGCGGACTTCCTCTAGTTGCGGTGAGCGGGGGCTACTCTTCGTTGCGGTGCGTGGTCTTCTCATTGTGGTGGCTTCTCTTGTTGTGGAGCACAGGCTCTAGGTGCGCGGGCTTCAGTAGTTGTGGCACGCGGGATCAGTAGTTGTGGCTTGTGGGCTCTAGATCGCAGGCTCAGTAGTTGTGGCGCACGGGCTTAGCTGCTCCGTGGCATGTGGGATCTTCCCGGACCAGGGCTCGAACCCGTGTCCCCTGCATTGGCAGGCGGGTTCTTAACCACTGCACCACCAGGGAAGCCCGATTCTTATTCTTTTTAAGGGAAATGGTATTTAGAGACCACAATAGGCGTGGATATTAAACTGTGCATATATCTTAAAACTTAAAATTATGAAGAAGAGTTTAACATACTTGGTAAAAATATTTTTAAGGATACACAGTGAAAAGTAACTGTGCTTTTCACTTAGTAAATACTCAATAGCTATTTGAGTGAGAGTGATTTAGGAGAGAGTGAATGAATGGCTGGCTGATTACTATATATTTAAACCACCTAGTCATTTCCTTCCATTTGCTCTGAAATTAAAGTAGCTAAAGAAGCTTCCATTATGTATTGGCTTTAACCACTCCTCTCCTTTTTATTAGAATGGTGTGTTGCTGAGAACAGTCCTGGACCCTGTCACTGGGGATCTGTCTGACACCCGCACTAGGTACCTGGGGTCCCGTCCTGTGAAACTCTTTCGTGTCCGGATGCAAGGCCAGGAGGCAGTAAGTAATGAAAGGGGCGAGATAGTGTTTTTGGATGTTAGTGGCATCAGCTGAGAAAAATCCCCTTGGTATAAATTTTGCTGTCATTAATTCACCAGTGTTGTAGTTAGTTGACATTAGCTTTATCTTGATTAGTTTCCTTCATGTGGGAAGTCTTGGGTCCCTTAATCTAGAGCTTCTTAACTAGATTTCCATGGCACTGTGCCATGATTTGGTTATAGGTGAGTTAGAATATTGATCCCTTCAATCCTGAGGCTGAGCAAATGGAGTACACTGACAGTTAGCTGGAAACCTCCGATGTAGGATACCACTACCCAGGAGCAACCTGGTATCAGTGTCATGGCTTACTGTGTAATGTGAAAGAGGCTGGGAAACATTGTGTCCTTTGTAGCTAAGAATATCAGTGTTGCCGGGTGCTCTGCTAGTTCTTTACTTGTTACTGCATTTAATACTTGCAACTATCCAGCCTTGTGATAGTATTCCCAATTTACACATGTGGAAACTGGGGCTCAGAGATTGAGTGATTAGTAGGTCATCTGGCTAATAGCCAATGCTTTTAGCAAATAGTAAGCCATACTGCCTCTTCTCTAGGCCTGTTTTTCTTAAGGTAGCCCTTTAGGTTTCTAAAATTCCTTGGGATATTCTGCACACTGAAATTTGGGGATAGGATAATTTGGTTAGCATACCATGTTTGGGCTTTTCCCAAGCTTATTGGAGATGTTTTTCTTTCCTCAGGTGTTGGCCATGTCAAGCCGCTCATGGTTGAGCTATTCTTACCAATCTCGTTTCCATCTCACCCCCCTGTCTTACGAGACCCTGGAGTTTGCATCTGGCTTCGCCTCTGAACAGTGCCCTGAGGGCATTGTGGCCATCTCCACCAATACCCTGAGGTGAGAGAGCCCCACAGTTGAAGCCCCGCAAGAGGCTGCAGAGAGCTGACTTTTTGCCATGGCACTAGTGTTGTAATTGAAGCCTTCATTTGGCTCAGGATTTAAGTACCTGGTAGCCAAGTCTTGGTGTTTGGGAGTTTTAGCTTCTGTTTAGACCTTCAGTGCCAAGTTTCTATACTCAGCAGTGTAGTTCAGTCTCTGAGATTTAAGATTCTAGCTTTCAAGGGCCATGCCATTGGATTGGTTTTAGAGCAGGCGTTGTTGGCTCACTGATAATCTTTTCTCACTCTGTCTTGCATTTGCAGTGTTATATCTTAAATATTAACCAATATAAATTATTTAGGCCTTTTGCAGGTTGACAGATTATTTACACTGATCACATTGGAGTGAACTCTGTCTGTATTGCAAGATGGAAAATAACCTATTCAGTTTGACTGTCTAGAGTTCTGGCGGTTGGTTGTGTTTGTTTTCTTTTTTAACCCTTTAATGCCACTAGTGTCATACATGTCCTAGTTATAACTGTTGGTCATACATGTCCTGGTTATAACTGTTGGTCATACGTGTCCTGGTTATAACTGTTGGCTGTTTACAATGGAACTCTGACCTCTTGATATATGAGTCACTTGGTACTTAATCAAGTGAACTGCCAGATTTGTTTGCAAAGACTTTTGGAAGTTTTCAGTCATTGTCGCTCTCTTTCTAAGCGTCAGCACCTTTGTATACCTTATGCTCCAGCAGAATTACTCTCCCTGCATACCTCCATATATTCCTTCCTGGTTTTTTATCTCTGCAGCTGTCCTTGGAATGCTTCCCACACACATCTCTGCCTTTCAAGGCCTAGCCTCATCCATGTATCCTCTAATTGTTTTATCGACATGTGCTCTCTATCTCCTTGATTCCTTATTAATTTTGACAATTCCACAGGTTTTCAAACTTTTTTTGTAGCAGCAGAACATATTTCCCCCAGAACAATATCAGGGAAGGCTGCTGTGTGAAACATAAAAGAAGAATTCTTGGGAACATAGTTTAAACACCACTGTCCATAGTACTTACTGTCAGAACCATTCACTTTCACTTTTGGTTATTATGAATAACGCTGCTGTGAACACTCACGTACAAGTTTTTATGTGGGTGTATATTTTCATTTTCCTTGGGTATGTACCTGCAAGAGTGGAATTGTTGGTAACTGTTCAACTTTTTGAGGAGCTGCCAGGCTGCTTTCCAAAGTGGCTAGACTATTTTACGTTTTCACCAGTGAGGTTTGAGGATTCCAATTTCTGCACATCTTTACCAGCACTTGTTATTATATGACTTTCTGATTCTAGCCATCCTAGAGAGTGTGAAGTGATATCTCATTGTGGTTTAGATGTGCATTTCTTTGATGGTTAATGATGTTGAGCATCATTTCATGTGCTTATATTGGCTCTTTGTTCTTCTTTGGAGTAATGTCTATTCAGATCCTTTGCCCATTTTTTAATTGGGTTGTCTTTTTATCATTGAATTTGTAAGAGTTCTTTTTATGTTTTAGATACAACTGCCTTATCAGATAATATGATTTGCAGATATTTTCTCCTGTGGATTGTCTTTTCACTTTCTTTTCTTTGTTTATTTTTGGTATTTATTTATTTATGGCTGTGTTGGGTCTTCGTTGCTGCGCGTGGGCTTTCTCTAGTTGTGGCAAGTGGGGGCTACTCTTCGTTGCGGTGAGCGGGCTTCTCATTGCGGTGGCTTCTCTTTGTTGTGGAGCACAGACTCTAGGTGTGTGTGCTTCAGTAGTTGTGGCACATGGGCTCAGTAGTTGGGGCTTGTTGGTTCTTGAGCGCAGGCTTAGTAGTTGTGGCGCACGGGCTTAGTTGCTCCGCGGCATGTGGGATCTTCCTGGACCAGGGCTCGAACCCGTGTCCCCTGCATTGGCAGGCGGATTCTTAACCACTGCGCCACCAGGGAAGTCCCTTAATGATTCTTAATTAGCTGTTTTTTTCTTTCAGCACTTTGAAATGGTTTTTCCTATCTTCCATTGTTTTTTAGGTCTGCTGTCAGATTGTATATGATCTGTAAGAATATTTAAATTAAAAATAAAACTCCATTGTTAGAGACCAAGTGTCTATATTTTTAAGAGCATCTGGGTTCTGCTCATTTTGCTTATAGTTTGACTTAATGCACATCTCTGTCCCTTTTTTTTTTTTTTTTTTTGCGGTACGCAGGCCTCTCACTGTTGTGGCCTCTCCCGTTGCGGAGCACAGGCTCCGGTCGGGCAGGTTCAGCGGCCATGGCTCATGGGCCCAGCTGCTCCACGGCATATGGGATCCTCCCAGACCAGGGCACGAACCCGTGTCCCCTGCATCGGCAGGCGGACTCTCAACCACTGTGTCACCAGGGAAGTCCACATCTCTGTCCCTTTTGACAAAGGTTGTAGAACTCATACTTGTCATCTCTTTGTGCGTCGTTGTGGATTTCCTAAAGCTTAGGTGATTATCGTTCAGGATGGCATCCAGTTTATTTTATGAAACACTGTCATACAAGTACCACATATGTTCAGATAATTGCAGTGCTTCACAACAAATTTGGAATTGGTACTCTTTTTAAAATTTAATTTTATTAATTAATTTTTTTGGCTGTATTGGGTCTTCGTTGCGGTGTGCAGACTTCTCATCGCAGTGGCTTCTCTTGTTGCGGAGCATGGGTCTTGGCGCATGGGCTTCAGTAGTTGTGGCTTGTGGGCTCAGTAGCTGTGGCTCACGGGCTCTAGAGCTCAGGCTTAGTAGTTGTGGCTCACGTGCTTAGTTGCTCCGCGGCATGTGGGGTCTTCCCGGATCAGGGCTCGAACCCGTGTCCCCTGCATTGGCAGGCGGATTCTTAACCATTGCACCACCAGGGAAGCCCTGGAATTTGTACTCCTTATATCAGGGTTTGTCAGTAATAATCAAGAGGAAATTTTAACTTTTCACTGTCACATTATTATTGGAGGGATAAAAAATCCTTTGAGGGTTCTAATGTAGGTTTCACTGGTGGAAACTGGAATCACCATGAACAGTGATGGGCTGTTGCTAAAGTAAAGGCCCTCCCCTGATCTCCTTGTCTCTTAACGTGTAATCATCTAGCTAAGAAGGCTATTGTTTCTTGTTGTCTAATGCCAACATTAGAGCTTTAGGGATTGACATGTTTGCTGTGACTGCTTATAAGACCATTTCAACCCCAGTTTCTTGGTCCTGAGTGGGTGACCTATTAACTCCTTGCCTTTTGCCGTAGGATTTTGGCATTGGAGAAGCTGGGTGCTGTCTTCAATCAAGTAGCCTTTCCACTGCAGTACACACCCAGGAAATTTGTCATCCACCCTGAAAGTAACAACCTTATCATCATTGAGACTGACCATAATGCCTACACTGAGGCCACAAAAGCTCAGAGGAAGCAGCAGATGGCAGAGGTAATGCATTTAACCTTCAGGGTTCAATAAAAAGGCATTCCTGTGAAATTGTGTTGAAAAGTTTAAACCTCTGTGTAATTGATGGCTGTAGTCTTCGTTATATTTGAAGATCTAGGCTCTTTTCAGGTCCTTCAAGCAGAGCCCTTTACCACAGTCCTTGGTTTTAGAGGCTTTCTTGTGACTTAGGACTAAAATGCTGAGCTGGGTTTATTCAGTACTCAGCTACTTCTCTGGAACGGTTCTCCAGTCCTGGAACTTCCAAAACAATCTGTTTCCTGAAATTGGGCCCAGAGGAGACTGCTTTTGTATTCCCCACAACACCAGCTCCTTCCAGAAACCATTTCCCAGCAAAAAACAAATGGTCCCAACTATATAAAACTGTATCTGGCCTAGAAAAGAGGAAACAAGTACTCTTAGCAAGAGAAATCAGATGGGTTAGATAGAAAAAAGGTGTTTTCATCTTCATGTTTCTCAGACCACCAGTCAAGTATTCGCCACAGCTGATGTTAGTTCTTTAGTTTCCCCTTAGTGATCTTTCCTCTTCCCCTTGTCTGTATACCTCTCCCTTTGATCCTGATTTTGGTGGACAGATTTGGCTACTTCGTGTATTATGAACACTCCCTGGAGGTGTTCTTGCTACTTGTCCACTTCTCACCCAGCACCCACCTCTGAACACACCAACTCTTCCTTGGTTCTTTGGATTTAGGAAATGGTAGAAGCAGCAGGGGAGGATGAGCGAGAGCTGGCTGCGGAGATGGCAGCAGCATTCCTCAATGAAAACCTCCCTGAGTCCATTTTTGGAGCTCCTAAGGCTGGCAATGGACAGTGGGCCTCTGTGATCCGAGTGATGAATCCTATTCAGGGGAACACACTGGACCTTGTCCAGCTGGAACAGAATGAAGCTGCTTTTAGGTAAGGAACCCAGGACATACAGAGTTTTGAAGACTGGAATGGGAATTCTCTGGGCTGTGACTAATACCTGACTCCTGATTCTTTCTCTGTAAATGCAGTGTGGCTGTGTGCAGGTTCTCCAACACTGGCGATGATTGGTATGTGCTGGTGGGTGTGGCCAAAGACCTGATACTGAATCCCCGATCTGTAGCCGGGGGCTTTGTCTATACCTACAAGCTCGTGAACAATGGGGAAAAACTGGAGTTTTTGCACAAGGTAGGAACCAGCCAGTGGTTTTCCTGGTTCTTAGGTCCTACTAAACTTTCCCACTTTTGTGTAAGTTGTGGATCAGGTCTTTCTGATCCATCTCTTGGTGGCACGTGGAAAATGCTCCAGTGAAGCTCCGCTGCTTGCTGGTCCCACAGGAGGCCTGTGTGCTAACCACCCTCCATGGGGAATAGATGCATACTGAAGTAGCCCCTTGTTTTCTAGTCTTACTAAGTAGGCAGCAATTTGTAACCAAAATTCAGCAGTTCTAATGAATTAATATTCTCGGGGCAGGGGTGACAATGTGGATTTCTGTTTAATGGTTACACAGTTTCCCTTGGAAAGATAATAAAGTTCTGGGGATGGATAGTGGTGATGATTGTCCAACACTGTGAATATGCTTAATGTTACTGAACTATATACTTGAAAATGGTTTAAATATTAAGTCGTGTATATTTTACCATAATTTTTAAAATAGAAGAAATTCCTATTCTCTCTTCCACACTGACAGCACATGAATGTGATTTCTCCAGGCGTCCCACAAGGGGAGTGTTCTCTAGGAAATAGTTACTTCACAGAGGCTTCTTTGTGCTAAACTCATTGTGTCTCCCTTACAACTAAGGTGTCCCTTAAACTAGCACTTCTTTCCCCTCCCTCCATGTCCCACAGTCACTTTTCTGATATTGAGGCTTCACATTTAGTTAATGGTGCCAGTTGAATTCACATGGGTTCTGAAGTGTTCATCAGGTACCAGGACTTCTTTTCACTTGTGGCATTGATCCACTTGGGGAAGTGGAGTGTTTACCCAAATACTCTGTTTTATAGAGACTGTTGTATGTGTGGTTTATTTTCTCTGAGCAAAAGATGATCACTTGCTGTCTGTCTTCCTGACAGATGCCTGTAGAAGGCATTTTGGGTTGAGGAGGTATGGCTGTATATTTTAATAGCTGCATCACCTGTTTTTCCTCTCACAGACTCCAGTGGAAGAGGTCCCTGCTGCCATTGCCCCATTCCAGGGGAGGGTGTTGATTGGTGTGGGGAAGCTTCTGCGAGTCTATGACCTGGGAAAGAAGAAGTTACTCCGAAAGTGTGAGAACAAGGTAAACATGGAGACCCTGGTGGGGTGGTGGACAGCAACTGTTAGAATGATATGTCTTTATCAGGACCTTCTTTGTCTTCCAATACCAGGTTAAGAATTAGGCCCTTGAGACTTGAGAAGGGGAGGAGTAGGTGGGTTTCTTGACTTCTTTACACTAAGAGCCAGATTTCTCTCCTTGCTTCTGTAAGGAATTTAACTGTGACAGGCATATATTTCCACTATATTAAAACCGGTTAGCTCTTTTTCCCACCTTCTAGGAATTTATTGCTGACTCCTTGTTGACTCCTCTTCTTTGGTGTGTGCCATTCTTCAGACCATATATATGCTGCAGTCATGGTAACCTGGACTTTCTGTTGATACTGCACCCCAAGGTTACACCCATTGCTGTCCTTGTTTTTTCCAGCATATCGCCAATTACATCTCTGGGATCCAGACAATTGGACATAGGGTAATTGTATCTGATGTCCAGGAAAGTTTCATCTGGGTTCGCTACAAGCGTAATGAGAACCAGCTTATCATCTTTGCTGATGATACCTACCCCCGATGGGTCACAACAGCTAGCCTCCTGGACTACGATACTGTGGCTGGGGCAGACAAGTTTGGCAACATTTGTGTCGTAAGTTGATGTTTACTTGGGTTACAGTGATGTATAGGAAGGCTGCCCCAGTTTGTTTGTGGTAAAGCCAATGACCCAAGACTGTGATCTCTGATATGGAAAGTAAAAATGGGTATAAAATTCTTTAAGTTTCCCCTACCCACACCCCATTCGCCTCTCTCATCCCCATGCAACATGATTTAATAATGATAGATTTAGTTTGAGCTAAGGACTAATATTTATTTTTACTTTTTGCCAAAATTTTGGCTTATCTTTTAAAGCCCAGTCTGGCTTTTCTTGTTTATGTTCTGTGGTCTCCATTTATGCTCTTTAGTTTTTTGTTTTTTGGGGTTTTTTGCTTTTGAGTTCGTCACTCCTCGGACATCAAAAGAGGTGCAGGAGACTTGGGCTCAGGCCCCTGTCAAACTCGGGGCCCCAAGGTTTGCGTGCAAGGACCTGGGGCAAACGTTGCTTGGTGACCGAGGTGAATAGGTTCAGGACCCAGCCCTGTGATTTGTGTCACTTCATTGTAGGTGAGGCTCCCACCTAACACCAATGATGAAGTGGATGAGGATCCCACTGGAAACAAAGCCCTGTGGGACCGGGGTTTGCTCAACGGGGCCTCTCAGAAGGTAAGATTGCAGAAGGGACTGCAAAGGAGGGGCACAAGCCTGTGTAGCACATTCTTCATGACCCTCACCGAGGAAACATTTCTTTAGTGAATTATCCACAGTGCGTGTGACTATGTTGAGTGTTCTCCCATGCATGGTGGGTTTGACACAAGGTGACCAAGTTACTATCCCATTTTTATGACAATAGAAGAGAAATTTTTCTGAGACATTTTAGCAGTATAAATCTCTGCATAGTGGGTTCCTTAGAAAGGATGGTTGCACAGGTTCATTCCAGATACTAACCAGCTCTTCTCTGAAGTATGCCCTGGGCTTTACTCTTCTCCTGTAGATATATACTTCTGTATCTCTGGACTTTTAAAAATAGATCCATTTTAGAGGGCAAGCCTAGAGATTGCTGTTTTTTATACTTTTCTTTTCTTCTTTTTGCAGACTTGATAATTTAACAAAAAGGTTTTGTAGTTATAAATCAAAAATGATCTAACTTCAGCATGTTTGTGAGGGCATTAAGCTCTAAGTAAATGCTAAGGACATTTCAAAGTATTTTTAAATTTTAGTAATTTTTGAATTTCCAAAAGTGGTGAAATCTGGCCTTTGGAGGCACTGTTTGCTCTTGGGAATCTAGAGCATGCTCCTGAGGGCACATATAGTCACTATTCTGGTTTCAACTTGCAGGCAGAAGTGATCATGAACTATCACGTGGGCGAGACAGTACTTTCGTTACAGAAGACCACGCTGATCCCTGGAGGCTCAGAATCGCTTGTCTATACCACCTTGTCAGGAGGAATTGGCATCCTTGTCCCGTTCACATCCCATGAGGTGACATCTTCCACACTGGTCTGGCTTTTGCCTTCCCAAGGTTGTTTCTTGGTGCTAAATCTGCCTAAGAGGGCAATCCATTTTGTCTCCGTCTGCAACTAGGAGTGTTGTGCAATTTTTATAAGGTGACAGGAGTGCCTGGGGAGATAGGAATCTTGAATTTTTTTTTTCCCCCCCTGTGGAAAGCCATCTGGTTGTATACTGTACCAGGGTTTGGTTAGTCAGAGGCTGAAGCCCCAGAACAAAACCCCACAGACCAGGAATGACGGGATGGTGTGGACTGGGCACTTAATGCCTCCTAGAGTCAGCTCTTGGCTTGGCTAGATTTGGTTTATGTAATTGCAGCCAAGGAAGCTGTGGTTAGGAATCTGACTTTACAAACCACTCTTTGCATATGGTGTTTTCTCTCATGTTTTGCAAATACGAAGGGGTTTTCTTTCAGGTTTTAGCTATCTTGTTGTAGCAGGAGAACCTGTGGTCATGAGGAGCAATTAGATACTTAACATCTCCTTGGTGGTAAAAATCAATAGCTTCTCTGTTCATTGTGCTTTGGAAACTGTAGACTAGTAGTTGAAATCACTTTTTTCTTTTAGTGACAGATTCTTCGTTTCTTTGCCAGGACCATGACTTCTTCCAGCATGTGGAAATGCACCTCCGGTCTGAGCATCCCCCTCTCTGTGGGCGAGACCACCTCAGTTTTCGTTCCTATTACTTCCCTGTTAAGGTAGGTCTTTCTTGGAAACTCGAGTTGAAAAAGGGGATCCTCAGCATATTTAACCAGTCTTTTTCTCTGGGCCTCCCTCCCTTAAAAATCGGAACAGGGGTTTCCCTGGTGGCATAATGGTTGAGAGTCCACCTGCCGATGCAGGGGACATGTGTTCGTGTCTCAGTCTGGGAAGATCCCACATGCTGCGGAGCCTGGCGTCCGGAGCCTGTGCTCCGCAATGGGAGAGGCCACAACAGTGAGAGGCCCGCGTACGGCAAAAAAAAAAAAAAAAATCGGAACAGTCCTGAATGAAGGAGCATTGAGGATGTGGATTGATGGAGGCAGTAATGTGGGAGAGGAGTAGTTAGTGATATTCAGAGACCTCTTAGCTCAGGGCAGACCATAGCCAGAGAAAAGTTTTCACCCAGTTTTGCTAATCTGAACTCTGGCTACTAAGGGTCAACTTAGAATAGTATTCCTGGCTCTGTAAATGTAGTTCAGGTTTCTGAGGGAGAATAAAATGCTTTCCTTGCAGTTGCTGCTTTAGCATGTGCCATTTTCTTTGGGCATCTAAGCTTTTTCTTCCTCCCATTTTTTCATGCCTTAGAATGTGATTGATGGAGATCTCTGTGAGCAATTCAACTCCATGGAGCCCAACAAACAAAAGAATGTCTCTGAAGAACTGGACCGAACCCCACCTGAGGTGTCCAAGAAGCTTGAGGACATCCGGACTCGCTACGCCTTCTGAGCCCTTCCTTTTCCTATGGGGCTTGTCAGAGACCTTATTTCCCTCACCACCTGGTTCTGAATCCATGTGACAGAAGAAGGGTGGCTGTATAATTAAGACTTTGTAATATTAAAGCTAGTAGCTCTTCCCCATCCACTCTTCCCCTGGAGTGACTGGTTTCGCCTAAAATTGGCACTGAGATTTGCTACACTTCTCCTTGCCTGGTACATAATACATTGCCCCCAGGTTCCGGTGTGGAATACAGTGTCCCTTTTCCCAGAGCTTTCTCGCATTGATATTTTTGGCTCTGCTCTCTACTTTTGTATACACCCTTAATTTTTAACTGGTTAATCTGTAAATATAGTTTTGTAAGATGTTATCTTTGTGGGAGGCGGGAGACAAGCTGAGGTGGGGACCAGGTTGGCTATAGTACAACTCCGGAGTTCTGCCACCCTGGAACCTAACCAGAAATACAAACCTAGCTTTTAAGGTGGCTGGTGTCCATGTGTCTTTGCTGAGAATCTAGGTGGGAGATTGGATCCCAAGTTGGAGCAGGAAGAACTGAGTGTCCTCCTTCCAGTTACCAACTTGGACTTCTGGCACCCTGTGGCCTCATGCTCCCAGCTCTGTGATGGTTTTTGGCTTTCTCTAGTCTTTTCTACTATGCAGATGAAACTTGGGCTCGATAATAATTATATAGTCATCCATATCTCTTCCCATTGGATAGTGAGGAAGGGTGGCTGGTTTCTTCTTCCCTGTTTTAGCTCCCTTCTACTTTGAAGCCTTAGAGTGAAGGATTTGGCATGAATTCCAGCTGCCTAGTCTCTTAATAGATGCTCCTTTTACTTCCACAGCTCCTGAAATGATCATTTGCCATCTGTCTACTAGGAAGGATCAGTAAGTACAGAAGAACCTGCCCTTGGGAATAAAGTCAGTACATGTGGTCCCTTTTTAAAGGCACATGGGTAATGGGGTCAGGGAGGGGGAGGCCTGTCTTCAACAGACATCTTAGGTGGGCTCTGGAGGGCCTTTGGAGTATGTGGAGGCAGCAGCTGGAAGTGACCCAGTGTCAAATGTTCCAATTCACACTTGAGAATTCAGCCTTCCCCTGTCAAACTGTGTGGGAAGCCTTAATGTTCCAGGCAATCCGTCAGCTTCATTGAACATGGAGAGGCCTGAGTCATTTGTTTTCTGAGTACTTCACAGAGTAAAACCCTTTTTTGTTTGTGTGCTCAGCACTTCCATTGAACAGATTCTCTGGCAGGCACTGGGTTAGAGTCAGGAATGGAGGTGGTTAGATATAATCTTTGACCTCTAACAGCCCACATTCCAAGTGCAGAGAGGGTTCCTGATGCTATCCCTGGAGCTGTGTATCTCTTTAATCACAGCTTGGTTTTGGATCAGTCAGTAGAGACCTGAGTTTTGCCAGGAATTGAATCCCTAAATGACACTTCATTTTCTCAGTTCATGGGTATACATAGTAGACAGTACTTTTGAATTACATTTGCATAGTTTGATTCCAGGGCTCTTTTTTTTTTTTTTTTTTTCAGGGCTCATTTTTGCTGTGCCCCCCTCGCACTTGTTCCATTTAGCCTGTCAGATTGATTGTATGATGTTGATGTGCGGTAGTATGAGAAACTCAGCATAGATATTTGAGCAGTGGCTCCTTGTTCCTAGGCTCTCTCCTGAAATACTTCTTCCTACAGTAGTAGTGGGGTTATGTAAGAATGGAAAACTTGATCTCTGTATAGAATCAGGAATTGCCACCCTTTTTTTGTTTTTATTATGTAGACAGCAGTTTATTGTCCAACCCAGGGGAGGAAGACACCACGTCACTCAGGGATACTGCATGCGATCCATGCTAGACAACATGGGGGTTGCATTCAGGAACCCAGTAAACAACTAGGGGCTTTGGGAGGCAGGCTTTGTAATATCAAGAGGGTGGAACTTCTCCTGTTCTTGTGGGAAGTTGTGATTGGCTTGTTTGAATAAACCCACAGACTGGCAAGGAGCTGAAACCTCCCCAGAGGTGGGCAGGACCTGTGCCTGGTCCTTTAGTACAGAGGATTGTTTAGCCAGGGAACCTCATTCATGAGAACAGAGTGGGGAGGGAAGCTTTGGCGATTAGGCCACTTGAAGCCCTTCTGATTTTATAGCATGAGATACTGGACCTTAATTTTAGATCTTACACCATAACTGGGAATGTGTGGTCATCTGATTATTGCTCCACTAGAGAGCTACTGGTAGGCCAGGCAAGGGTGAATTTCACATTAGATCATCATCTTGTGCTTCCAGTGTATTACAAGATTCTCTTCCATTCCCGGGGAAAATGATAACAAACTCAGTGGAATTGTCAGAGAAATATGGGTGTGTATTGGAAAATGTTATCTGATAGATGACAGCAAATCATGAGCTTATATTCTGAGCATCGTGCTAAGCACAGTGAGAAATTCTCAAGGCTCGCTCAGCTGAACTTGACATTCTGGTAGGGGAGAGGAGGCTTATACATGGGAAATAATCAGCCAAACGTGTTTATAGTAGAAAAGAGAACTAGAATCAGGCAACGTGTCTGATCTGGTTGGGCCAAATAACAGCTGAGTGAATTTGGGCAAGCCATTAAAACTTCTGAGCCTTGGCTCCCCCAGCTGTAGAAAGTGAAAGGAGAGGTGTAATATACGCTGCACAGAAGTCCCTAAGTATGTAGCCCAACCTGACTTAAAACAGCATCTTAGTTCCTCAGAATCCCAACATTCATCAACAAGTCAGTGACCCTGTATCTCTTGGGAGTACAAATTGTGTTTGTATGTTTGTTTTATTTTTTTCCCCAAATTTTCCTAATCATGAAAATCATCCCTTAGGCCACTCAATAAAAAATACAGATTCCTAGGAGTCTCCCCCTTAAATCTAGAATGGAATTTGTAAATAAGTCTAGACATGAACTCACAGGCCTGAGTTCAGTCAAGTCTCTGCCCCTGATTAGATCCACGATTTTGGTCAGGCCAGTTGGCTTCTCGTGCATAACGTGGAGATAAACAGGGTTGATGTCACAATAAAATGAGAGCATATACCTAAAACACCCAGCAGTCAGCCCAGCATGTTGTAGGTTCTTATTGATCCAAACCCCAGCCCTTAATATGTGGGGCTTGGATCAGCACAGTGAAGTCTTCCATTTTCATTTAGGAGTCACCATGGATGCGGATCTCCTTCCCTTCCCACCCCTCCCACATCACAGTGATGTTCTCTTTTCCCCTTACATTGCTTTGCTTTTGATGTGTCTGTTGACTTTGTCATGTTCTCTGTTGTGGCCAAATGGGTGCTGGATGAGATACAAGTTTTGAAGGATATACAGACAGCATTTCAGCTCCATAACTGAGGGGCCTTCTCTGGATTTGATTTCTCTGAATTCTCACAGCTGGAAAGATTTTCTTTTCTCCAGTTTTATTGAGATATAATTGACATACATCATTGTATCTATTTAAGGTGTACGTCATAATGGTTTGACATATATAGTTAAATCCATCATCTCAAATACAATAAAAAGAAAAAGCAAAAAAAGAAAAAACTTTTCTTGTGAAGAGAACTCTTAGGATATACGCTTACCAACTTTCATATATATCATACAGCAGTGTTAACTCTAGTCATCATGTACATTGCATTCCTAGTACTCATTTATCTTATGACTAGAAATTTATATCTTGACCACTTTGCTCTGATGTCCTGTCCCCCCATTCTGCTCCCCACCCCTTCCCTCACGAATCTGATCTCTTTTTCTGTGAGTTTCCTTTTTTGGTTTTGTTTTTTTAGATTCTGTATATAAGTGACGTTATACAATAACTTGTCTTCTTCTGTCAGGCTTATTTCACTTAGCATAATGCTCAAGATTTATCCAGTCCTGCAAACACACACACACACACACACACACACACACACACACACACACACACACACACCACATTTTCTTTATCCATTCATCTGTTGATGAACACTTAGGTTGTTTCCATAACTTAGCTATTGTAAATAACGCTGCTATGAACATGGGAGTACACACGTTTCTTTGAGTTAGTGTTTTCATTTCCTTTGGCTACATTCTCAGAAGTGGAATTGCTCTGTCATGAGGTAGTTCTGTTTTTACGTTTCTGAGGGTTGTCCATATTCTTTTCTGTAGTGGCTGTACCAGTTTACAATCCCACCAACACTGCACAAGGGTTCCCTTTTCCCCACATCCTCACCAGCATTTATCTCTCGTTTTCTTGGTGATGCCCATTCTAACAGGGGTGAGGTGATTTAGCTCACCTGAAGGACAGAGGACTTAGCTGTAGTTTGATTTGCATTTCCCTAATGACTAGTTTTGTTGAGCATCTTTTCATGTACCTGTTGGCCATTCATATATCTTCTTTGGAAAAGTGCCTGTTCAGGTCCTTTGCCCCATTTTTTAATTGGATTTTTTGTGTTTTGCTTTTGAGTTGTCTGAGTTCTTTATATTGTTGTATATTAACCCTTTATCAGATATATGGTTTGCAAATAATTTTTTCCATTCCATAGATTGTCTTTTTTACTTTGTTTCTTTTGCTGTGTGACTTTAGTCTAATGTAGTCCCACTTGTTTATTTTTTATTTTGTTGCTTGTGTTTTAGGTGTATCCAGGAATTTTTTTTTTTTTTTTTGTATCCAGGAATTTTCACCATTGAGCTTTCTCTGCATATCAGTGGGTTTGCTTGTTCTCTGCAAAACAGGGCGCTGACAAGTGGAATTTTAGGAGCACAGGCACAAGGAATTAGGCTTGAATATGTTGAGACCAGTTTTGTCTAGTTCATAGTTGTTGCTGTAGGACCTACAGAAAGTGTTTAGTAAAATTTAGTGATTGGATACAGCTAAATTACAAATCCCATCTGTGTAAGTGTTAAGGGGACCACATCAACTCCTTTGGTTTAGTTGTGCAACCAGGTAAATGGAGAACTCTGTCCTGTTTTGCAAAACACATTAGAGGCTGCCATACAACTGAGAAGGAAGGCCACCCCACCAAGGCATTTGCTCTTGGTTATTAGGATTGCTCCCATTCTGCGGCTGTTAAATCTCTGCAGTTTGGGTCTAAAAATGTACTGAAAAGTTTTTAGCTGCCTCAACTTTTCCCTGACCTCACGAGTGGAGTTTCCACAGATGTTGTTTCATTTGGAAGATCTTTTGCTATGAATAGCATTCCTTTGGGGGAGGGGGGTTCAAGTTGGACTGTGGATGGAATGTTGGCTTTTGTTTTTTTTAATGCTAGCAAGACAGCTGCTGGGGCTGGGAAAGACTCTTGGGGTTCACTTACCTCATGGGGAGAACTCTGGTCTCCAGAATCCATGCTGCTCCTATGACTGCAGCCTCTCTTGAGGTTATTAGTGGGAAGCCAGAAATGTTGGGAGAATTGTTCAAATGAATCAACCTGGCTTTCAGTTTTTTTTTTTTTAATTCCTAAATCCTGCTTCTATTCAAAATAGAAATGCCATGTGTTTGTGTGAATCATCCACTTGCTCATTTGAATATGGAATATTGTACGTGAATATTTTAAGTTTATTGCACCCTTAAAATATATTCAAAGGCTGTATTCAGATCTCTGGTGCTGAAGTCAAACCTTGTCCAAAAAAATAACAATGTAGGGATACAGATGACTGGGGTACATGGGTGACGATGTCTGGGGTGTATGGGTAGGGAAGAAACACCTCTGTGGTCAGTGGCTGATTTATATTTGGGGATCTGATAACCCACTGTGTGGGCCTTGTATGAAGTTTGAGTGAACTGAAATCAGTAGATACGGACTACACAGTACTCAAGAGAATCCCCTTCACCACTCTGCATTAGCATCACCAAGAGCTTTTCTGTAGAAGCTTTGAAAGTCAACATCAAGAGATATGCCTAATACACTAGAAGATGGTGCTACATTCATTTATTCCACCAATATTTACTGAGCACCTACTGTGTGTTACCTCCTTGAATATCTGCTCTACACCCAGGAGTTTTTGTAACTTAGCATGCTGTTTCTGTCCCTCTGAGTCTGGTGGTGACGTTGAGTCTGCCAGAGAGCCTGGTGACAAATTTCACAGGATCCTAAGGCCCATGTCTCTAGTTTTCTCAGATAAAACAGGCACAGCCTTGGGATTTCTGGGAAAAGTCAGAAGGTCCCAAGTATGAAAAATGAGGAGGTGGAGAGTAGACAGCCAAAGATTTTTGGTCAGGAAGCTAGGAAATCTGTTGCAGTGGCTTTTCTGTTCTCCAGATTACTCTGCTGGGGGTGTCTGGGCATCTGTATATTTCACAATCTGGTAATAATAATCAGACATGGAAATCACTAGGTGGTTTCCAGGAGAATGAGGGAACATTGCCTCTTGTTTAAAATGAAGCAAAAGAAAACACCAAGTTTATAGGAGACACAAGGATGGGAGACTCAACTGGACGTAGCTAAAGGCCCCTGTCAGCCCCAGCTCACCCTCTAAATCCAGCAGCTCTGTCAGCACCCAGTCAGGCTTGGCTGTAATCCCGGAGGCAAACCCACCCCAGTTCCCCGCCTCTGTCTATTAGAGTCTGGTCCTCAGATTTTTATCCCACAGGCCCACCCGGCAGAATTTACCCTTTTCTAACTGCAAGCAAAATCTCAGGGAATGAGAGTTGCTTTTGATTAGGCCATTTGAGGAGAGTTTTTACAAGTTAATAATTTGGGGTCATGAGTAAATGTGTATAAGCTAGTGTGACATGTGATGGTGAAAAGTATTAGCATTTACTGTGAGTCATTAGGGGGTCTAGTGCTGTTAACAAGGCACACTGAGGAATCTCTTGCCTTTAAGGAGCTGGTGCTGCAACTGGAGAAAGGCGACTTCACATAAAGCAATCAGAAACAAGATCCCATCTGCCAAATGCCAAGTAGGAGTGAAGTCCATAGAACACTGGATATGAAGTCACATGACCTGTGTTCACCAGTCTCTAAGCTTGGTCTCAGCCTCCTTTCTGTAAAATGGGAGAATAAGACCAACCTCTTGTTACTAGGGGTCATAGTAACAGCGAAGTGCTTTCCACTGAGCTTCCAGGGTGTCTGAGGAGGTGTGGCCACAGAACTTGGATCCAAAAGCGCTGGGAGAACTGGAGCCACTTCCATCTTGAATTGCAGCCCTATATGCGATGCTTTGAAAGAAAAGGGCATCATTCTAAGCCAAGAGGTCCTGGAGAGGGCACAGTGGAGTTTGTTCAGACTTCTGTGAGACCCCAGTGATATGCTGTGGCTGTACCCGCATCACCTCCACCCCACTTGCCCTCCCATGGGCTGCTTGACTACTATGAATCAGCTTGGTAGAAATACAGCAAGGCCTTGCTGACGGTGTGGCCGGTGTAGTCACGGCCTTAGGCACAGGGGTGGGAAATTAGCCATAGTACATTCCAGTGTGGGCATTATTGTCCTGCTGGCCAAACCAGGAATCTGGTTTTGTCAGTCCAACTGAGAAACCATTCCTTGGGAAACTTCTTGAACAACTACTTTTGCCAGGCATTGACATTCAGAATAAGATATGCTAACATCTTCTAGGCCAGCATTTCCCAAACCAGGTGCTATGGAATCCTAGATGTTAATAAGGGACTCCTTAGTAAAGATTCTGTGCTTACTTTCAGGGAAACATGCAAACTATCTTGGGTAGTTTGATGCTTTGAGCACAGCCCTTCCCCTGTCCCTTGCTCTCTATTTGTCTGCTGGTGGGGGAACTAAAGGATTCCTTGAGGGAATTGCCTGGCTGTCCAGTGGTTAGGACTCGGTGCTTTCACTGTCGTGGCCCGGGTTCAGGCCCTGGTCAGGGAACTAAGATCCTGCAAGCCATGCAGTGCGGCTGAAAAAAAAAAAAAAGGATCCCTTGGGGAATTGGCCCACCCCTAAATATTCCAAATATAGTCTAAGTACATCAGGGAGCTTGTTAGAGATGGAGTTCCCCCTTAAGTTCCCACAGAACTGTGCTAGCAGAACCATTCTCAGCTCTCTGACGCAGGCAAAGTGAGAGTGTCCCTTGTCCTTGGAGATCGGGTTGAGCAAAGGATCTCTCTTTCATGTCATCAGGAACTCCCACAAGTGCTGTGCCAGATCACATATTACACCAGGACAGGCCAAGTCATGTAAGGAAGGAAGCCCTCTGGCTGTGTGATCTTGGGTTAGATACTTAATCTCTCTGGGCTCATGTCTCCATCTGTAGACTGGGTAATTGACTGGTCCTCAACACTGATGATATTTATCAAAGGCCTTTTCTCCATCTAATGTTTGTCCCCCTGTGTACACATGCACTCCAGTCACTACCACATCACCCAGTTTTATTAAGTTTTGTAGAAGGGTTTTTGTTAGAGTAAACGTGTTCTGGAGAGGAGCTGGGGTAACCCCTTAAAACGACCTAGCCTGCCTGGGAGCCAATACTTGGTTCTGCGGACTCCCACCATTAACTTGCCACTGTTAACTTGCCAGGCGCACTTGGTCAGAAGAGTTCCGGTCTGATCGTCTGGGTTTGTGGCCCCCTCCTACTCCATTCTCCAAGGCAGGCTGGGGCCACGTGGCCCTGCCCCGCCCTTGCTGGCTCCAGTTTCTGAGTCTGCTGTGGCCTGCTTTCCCCGCCCTTCCCATCAGTCGGGAAGCCTGGATTGTGGGCTGGGGGAAGCCACAGCTTTTCCCACCTGGCACCCACTGCCCCCAGCTCCTAGGTACCTGTTCCAAGCCCTAGAAAACTGCATCCTGGTATGTGAACAGGTAAGAAAGGGGTCGATTTTCTCTCACATGGTTTTCTTTGCCTGACTTGACCACCCCAACTTAGCTGCTTCCTTCCTTCACAGATCATAGCAAGAGGGATTTGAGCTAGACTTGAAAAACACAGTCCCAGAAAGAAGCTCTTAAATATGTGTCAGAAAAGTGGTGTGAATTCTCTGCTCTGGGTTTCTTTTTTAAACCTTTGCTTTCATCAGCCTTGTAGGAAAAAAACATCCAAATAACCATAAAGCAAGTTGCTTCTCTCTGCGTTCCCTTCTGAGTTTTGTAATTCAACAAACCCACTTTCTTAAATGGCTGTCATGGGTTACTGGGGGCTGTTCCACTGGATATTGCTTTAGTTCCTTAGACCTTAATGTACTATGTGCATGAATTATGTACATGAATTACCTATCAAAAATTTATTTAAAATTCTTTAATGGAAAGGAACAAGAATGGCATACATGAGCCTTCCTCATTCAGTTGGTATTCTGAAATTAAAATGAAGTGTTCTGCTTTTACACTTTGCATTTATTCTAATAAATGCACATAAACCAACTAACTGTGATTTTTAAAGTCCATGTGGTATCTGCCACGTTAACAAGCCCATTCCAGGATATGCAGCCTTTGTCCCTAAATTGTGAAATTAGATTGCTTCCAGGTGTTTTGCAATTAATAATTTGACTTTTATGTACAACTCTGTGGAAATAACTTTGTCTTTTAGATTTCTTTTTTTAATCTCTCCTTGGATTTTATTCTCCATCCAGAATAAATACTTGAGGTAAACCCAAGAACATTTATGTAGCTCAGCTCATGTTACACATGGTATTATGAGCTCACTCATAATACTTCAGGACCATGATGGCATGAGGGAGTGGGTGGGTAACTTGTTTTCTCTGGATTTTTCAGGAAGTGGGATGGAGGCAGTCTAGCGCAGTGGTTGAGACTTGGCCTTTGAAGGCAGGCTAGCCTGGGTTTGTATGCGTAGCTGCCTGACCTTGAACTCTCACCTAATGACTTCAATTAGTTCACATGTAAAATACAGATTATAAAACTCCTTAGGGGTATAGGAAAGGCAGAGATAGTATTTGTAAAACAACATTGGTGCTTAATAAGCACCCCTGGAAGGCTGTTTCGAACCTGGGGCTTTCTCTGGCCGATTTTAGAAGCTGGGTAGAGTTGAGAGTCATCTGAAGTGCATTTTTTGACCCCTTCCCCTCTTCTAATTCAGCCAGCTGTTAGAGGTTATTTGTTTCTTTTTTTTTTTTTAAACTTGGGCCCCTATCTGTGCTAAGGCTGGAGAACTGGGCATCAGGGAACTTGCAGTTTAGATCAGCCTCTTTCCAAAGGTCCCCCAGACTCAGCCACCTGCCATCAGATCTGGATGCCACCAGTCCCATCTCTTAGCCACCTTCCTCAAAGGGCAGGTTTAAGGGATCACTGGACAGAGTGGAGAATTCCTTGGAAGTCTGTGGACACACCTTTTGTTCCCCACTCTGGTAGTTTGCTGGGAGGCCACATGGAGGCACAATGGAATACGCATAGGCTGGGTTCTAACCTGGCTGCACAAATTCCCAGCAGTAAAATGGGAATGTTAATACCTGTGCCATAGAATTACATGAGATAATATAGGTAAAGCAGCTGGCACTTAGGGGCCCATTACTGTGGAAGGTCAAGGCCATGTTCCAGAGCCTTTGAGAAAGTACCAGAATTAGCCACAAAAGACAGGCAGAAAACTCATGTTTCATTGCCTCAGTCAATAAACATTTATCGGGCTGGCTGGTCATGGTGCTGGAAGCTAGGGAGAGATATTGGGTTGGCCAAAAAGTTTGTTCGGGTTTTTCCATACGAACTTAGCCAACCCAATATATAACACAGGCTCCCTGCTCTTGGTACAGGTGTACAGCCCATCCCAAGGGACAGAGGAGACTGACTGCAGCTGCCTGGGCACTTCAGGACAGCCCCCTCCTTAAGAAGGAAGAACAATCTGTTAGGCAGAGATGGGGAGGAAGCGAGAGTAGCAAGTGCTAAAGCCCAATGGCATTTGGGAAAGGGGGGGAAGTTCAGGAGGGCTGCAAAGGGAGATTAGAGGAAGTGGTGGGGACCAAATTCTGAAGAACCCTGAAAGTCAGGTGAGAATTTGGACTTCGTCTCAAGTATATGGGGATTTAAGTGGCTTTGGGGATGCCTGTTCTGACAGCTTTGGGGGTAGAGGATGATGTTCGAGGCCTGGAATGCCCCCAGCCTTCCACCCCATTTCAGGGGCTTTGATGGTACCCAAGATAAATCATTGCAGAGAGTGGGATTCTCAAAACAGACTTGGCCTGGAGAAGCCTGGCCTGCAAGTTGGGGCCCAGGGTTCTGGGGTTCTGGTCCCAGATCTTCTATGATCAGACCCAGGGTCTCCTCTCCTGCCTCAGCTGAGAGTTCAGGGCAGTCAGGTTTCTTACAGCTCTTGCCTTTTGGAGGTCTGCAAAATGTCTCTGGAGACTGCATTCATCCTATCCCCCCACCCCTGCAACACTGTCCATGGTGGCTGTCCATGACCCAGCCTTGGTCTTGGGAGGAAGAGGCATCTTGTCTGAAGTGGACTGACCCCTTGACCCTGAGAGGCTCCATGGAAGTCCGAGAACTGTGGCCTCTAGCCCTGTGACAATCCCAGGGGGCTTCTGGGCTCTGACTCTCCTGCACGCTTGCCTGAGGGCCCTGTTCCACAACTGGGGGATGGTGTGCCCTGGAACAGGGCTGTGGACATCCTGGGAACGTACCTCCCAAACTTCCCAGGGGATGCTGGGAGTGTTCTGTCTGTGCATCTCAGCCAGGAAGGGCTCAATAGCCAACGCCTGGAGAACCAGCCAGAACTTCCCCCTTGGGTCGATCTCAGGTGATGAAGAGGTGGATGAGTGGGGATGTGGCTACAGTTAGCAACGTTGAGGTCAAGGTGAAGAATTTGAAAGGCCAAAGAGATGTGGACTTGCCATGTGGGCAGCTATTCAGAAAGGTCAGGCCCTGCTCTTCAAGCTTTCTGGGTGCCTGTTATCTGTCGTAGCATGAGAATGTCCACATTCTGGCCCAGGACTCTTACCACATCCAAGCTCCCACTTCTGACTTTATCTATCACCCACAGGTCTCCTCAATCTTCCCTTCCCAGCTGCCACATCTGCCTTTCCCTCTTTCCCAAGAGCTAGAACCTCCCTGCTTCTTTGTCTTCCTACTTTCTCAAATCATTAACATCTCTTCATATGCACTTTTTAACCATCTTAATCATTTTTTAGTGTATAGTTCAAAGGTATTAAAGTACATTTACATGGTTACAAAACAGATCTCCACAACTTTTTCATACTGTAAAACTGAAACTGTGCCCATTAAACGAAAACTCCCCCTTTCTCCCGCCAGACAGTCCCTGGCAACCACTGTTCTACTTTCTGTTTCTATGAATTTGACTAGTCTTAGGTACCTCACATAAGTGGAATCATAGAGTATTGTCTTTCTGTATCTGGCTTATTTCGCTTAGCATAATGTCCTCAAGGCTTATCTGTGTTGTAGCATGCATCAGAATTTCCTTTTTAAGGCTGAATAATATTCCCTTGTATATATACCACGTTTTGTTATCCATTTATCTGTCAATGGACACTAGGGTTGTTCCATGTTTTAGCTGTTGTGACTAGTGCTGCTATGAACATGGGTATACAAATATCTCTTTAAGACCCTGCTTTCAATTCTTTGAGGTATATACCTGGAAATGGAATTGCTGGATCGTATGGTAATTCTGTTTTTAACTTTTAGGAACTTCCATACTATTTTTCATGGCACTTGCTGCATTTTACAACCCTACCACAAGTGCACAAGTGTTCCAGTGTCTCCATATCATCGCCAACACTTTTTATTATCTGGGTTTTTGGTAGTGGTCATCTTAATGGGTGTGAGGTGATATCACTGTGGTTTTTATTTGTGTTTTTCTGGAGATTAGTGATGGTGAGCATCTTCTCATTTAGCTGTTGACCATTTGTATGTCTTCTTTGAAAAAATATCTACTCAAGTCCTTTGCCATTTTTTAATCAGCTTATTTGATTTTTTTGTTGTGAGTTGTAGGAGTTCATTATATATTCTGGATATTAACTCCATATCATATTTGCAAATACTTTCTTCCATTCCATAGGTTGCCTTTTCACTGTGTTGCTGTGTCCTTTAATGCACAAAAGTTTTCAGTTTTGATGTAGTGCCATTTGTCTAGTTTTGCTTTTGTTGCCTGTGCTTTTGATATCATATCTATGCAGTCATTGCAAATCCAATGTCATGAAGCTTTTTACGTTTGTTTTCTTCTAGGAGTTTTATAGTTTTGGATCTTAAGCCTGTGTAAGCATTTAATAGCTTTATTGTTTTTATGATATGTGCTTATTATAAAAAATACCAACAATTCAGAAAAGCACAAGAAGAAGAGAAAATCTCAATCCCACTCCCCAAAGGGAACCACTCCCTAATAATATTTTACTGGGCAACTCTCCAGACAGTGCCTTACTTCATCACTCCTCAAACTGTAACCTGCACATGAATCACCTGAGGATTTTGTTACATTCTCATTACAAAGGCCTGGGGTGGGCCCAAGACTCCACAAGCTAAGTGATTCTACTGCTATTGATCAGGAAACCATACTTGGAGGAGCAGAGGTCTGTAAGTATACACGCACACAGCTCTATGTCCTATGGGATCATCTATACTGGTCTTTGTTGTGGAGCATGGGCTCTAGGTGCGTGGGCTTCAGTAGTTGTGGCACGTGGGCTCAGTAGTTGTGGCTTGCAGGCTCTAGAGTGCAGGCTCAGTAGTTGTGGCGCACGGGCTTAGTTGCTCCGCGGCATGTGGGATCTTCCTGGACCAGAGCTCGAACCTATGTCTCCTGCATTGGCAGGCAGATTCTTTTCTTTTTAATTTTACTTACTTACTTACTTACTTACTTACTTACTTATTTATTTATTTATTTATTTATTTATTTATGGCTGTGTTGGGTCTTCGTTGCTGCATGCGGGCTTTCTCTAGTTGCGGCGAGTGGAGGCCACTCTTCATTGCAGTGCACGGGCTGCTTATTGCAGTGGCTTCCCTCATTTTGGAGCACGGGCTTTAGGCGTGTGGCCTTCAGTAGTTGCGGCAGGCGGGCTCAGTAGTTGTGGCTCACGGGCTCTAGAGCACAGGCTCAGTAGTTGTGGTGCACGAGCTTAGGTGCTCCGCGGCATGTGGGATCTTCCCGGGCCAGGGATCGAACCCGTGTCCCCTGCATTGGCAGGCGGATTCTCAACCACTGCGCCACTGGGGAAGCCCTCCATCATTGTTTATAGTGGCCACGTACTATCCCATTGCATGGTCGGATGGTAATTCAGCTAGTTCCTATGGAAGAAGTTCAGGTGCTACCAAGTTATCACTGTTAGAAATAATGCATTCACAAACATCGTTGTCACCATGTCTTTGTTTACCTGAAGGAATTACTGTTATGGTGTTTATTTGTCTTTCTAGGAATCAGACCAGAACTAACACATTCAAATGTATTAGTCCTCACAGTCACCTGGGGGACTGGACGCTTAATCTCAAGGCTCTGCCAGCCCATCAATGGTGAGGGGCAGAGCAGTGTGGGATAGAGGTGGGACAAGTGTGGGGTAGGTGGAAGATCACATGGGCCTGGGAGGAGGCAGTGGTAGCCAGCACTGTCGGTGCCCACTCTTCAGCCAGGCAGTGTGTGTCTGGTGCTCATTTAATGTCCACAGCTCCTTGGTAGGTTTGACTTAGTCTCCCCCGTTTTACGGATGAAGAAACTGAGGTGCAGGGAGGACTGCTAGCTTCCCACAGTCACTCAGGCATGATGAGGCAGTGCAGAGGACACACTCAACCCTGCATAGGTTGCTGTCACCTCGTGTGCCCTGCCTCGTCTCCCGAGAGGCCCTACCCTGCGCTCCAGCCTCTGCCGAGCCCCGGTCTCACCGGATTCAAGAGTCTGTGGGCTGCTCTGCGCTGCCAGGGCTGTCCCTGCTTTCGTGCAAGATAATCCAAGCAGCTACCAGCCCGTCAGGCAGCTGTGGAGCGAGCCCCCAGCCCCTTCCCCGCTCCTGCCCTGAGAGCAGGGACCAACTAGAGGATGCCTCCAGGCTGTCATCTCTGCAGGCCATGCAGGGTAAGGCCTTTGCTGAAACGATCCAGGGGCTGGGGTTAGTTTAGCACTCTGGGGCAGGGTGGGGGTATGTCCAAGGTCAACACCTCCTCCCTGGCCAGGGCTCCCTGGATGGAGCTCAGAGGATGTTGGAGGCTCCAGAGTGGTCACTGATCAGTTGGACTGCAGGGATTTGCAGGGATGGGAGCTGTTGAGAGCACTGGACAGGCTTAGACAGCCTGAACTTGAATCCAAGCTCTGCCACATGCTGCCTGTGAGACCTTGGGCAAGTCAGGGCACCTCTCCAGTCTCACTTTCCTCAGCTGTAAAATAGGAGTAAGCATAGGCTCTCCCTGTACCCTCTCATACCTATTAGGATGGCTGCTATGTAGAAAGAAAACAAAATAACAAGCATTGGCTGGGATATTGAGAAATTGGAACTCTTGTGCACTGTTGGTGGGATTGTAAAATGGTACAATCCATTTCCATGATACTGTGGAAAACAGTTTGGCAATTCCTAAAGAAATTAGAACTACCATATGACCCAGCAGTCCCACTTCTGGGTGTACACCCAAAAGAATTAAAAGTGGGGTCTCAAAGAGATATTAGTACACCCATGTTTGTAGCAGCATTATTTGCAATAGGCAGAAGGGTAGAAGCAACTAAAGTGTCCAGTGACAGATGAATGGATAAACAATATGTATATGTGTATGTATACACACACACACACACACTCTGGAATATTATTCAGACTTAGGAAGGAAATTCCGATGCATGCTATGACAGATGAATCTTGAGGACGTTATGCTAGGCAAAATAAGCCAGACACAGAAAGACAAATTCTGTATGATCCCACTTATGTATGGTACCTAAAAGTAGTCAGATTGTAGAAATGGAAAGTAGAATGGTGGTTGCCGGGAGCCGGGGGGAGGAGGGAATGGGGGAGTTATTGTTCAATGGATTTAGAGTTTCAGTTTCGCAAGATGAAAATATTTCTGGAGATAGATGGTGGTGATGGTTGCAACAATGTAAATGTACTTAATACCACTGACATGTACACTTAGAAATGGTTAAGATTTTATGTTATATGTATATCAGTACAATTTTAAAACTTGGGGGAGAAAGTAGTATATGCCTCACAGGGGTTTTGTAAGAGTTGAGTGAGACAAGTGAATGTGAATTATTATTAATGTCAGATCTGGGAACATCCAAGACTTTTTTGCCTCATGGACCCAGGCATTGGAGGAGATTTGTGTATCCCTGTGGGGAGCAGTTGCGCCATTCTGCATGAGATGCTCGGGATGGGGTTGAAGTCTCTCATCAGGGGAGACTTCCTGGAGGAATGACAGGCCCTGCTCAGAGGGTTCCTAGCATTTGTGGGATGGGTAGATTCCAGACATCGGAAAGTCCCTGGCAAAAAATCACTTCCACTAAGGGGCAGTTTGCAGGGAGGAGATTTTAGCTCCGCCTAGAGGACTTGTGACCAGAGCTGGCCAAATGTGGAACAGGCTACCTCATGGAGTGGTGAGCTCCCCATTAGAGGAGGCATGTGAGGAGAGGCTGGGCAAGCTGTAGAGGAGACTCCTGCATGGAGTAGGGGTGGAGTCAGAGGGTTTCCTAGGCTCTGCGCCTCTCTAATGTGATCCAGTCGGCAAAGTTATATGTAACAGGCCTGTGTAAAGGTGGGACCCAAGTAAGAGGGAGGGGGCAGGCAGGTGAGAAGGCTTGCTGCCAGCCTTCCCCTAAACAACAGTAATAATAGTTGCTGCCACTTATTCTGGGTACACACTGTTAAATGCTAAACCGGCTTGATCTCAGATCCTCACCACAACCCTGTATGGTGGGTGCTACAATCATCCTCATTTTACTCCTGGGAACTGAGGCCCAGGGGTTAAATCTCCTGCCCAAGGTCAGCCAGTAGGCAGTGAGCTGGAATTTGAAACCAGGCGGTCTGGTGCTAGCCCTCTCTGTTGGGTGGAAGTCTCCAAATCTGCCTCCGCAAGCTGCCTACTCCCTGCCACCCTGCCCCTGACTGATAGTTCCTGGGTCCTGACACTCTCACAGGTAGGGATTTAGCAGGTGCCACCTCCCCTGTGAGTCCTCGGTGCCCCCCTCACTCTGATGGGTTTCTCTGCGGTGCCAGGCCCCACCTGCTTGGGTCTCCAGGGTTCAAGGATAACACTGCAGACAACACTGGCCTTATTGGGAGCCAGGCTCCTTGTCACTCAATGTCCCCCTTCTTCTGTTTAACAGGACCCTACTTGACAACTCTCTTCAGGGCTCCAAGTCTTTCCCATAGCTGTTGAGTTCATTCTGCCTTTTTTGCAACTGTCTTGTTTCCAGCCCAGCTCTCTGGGTGCCAAGGCCTTGTCCACATGATTCAATTTGTCCAAGTTCCCAGGCTAGCACCCGCAAGTCAATAAATGCTGTCCTTAATGGTGGCAATACGGTGGCCTCCTCTGTCTTTCGAATTACAGAGGAAGCCCTGGCAGGGACGGTGATTGAGCCAGAGTGACCCAGTTAGTGGGGATGCCATTCACACCTTATGAAGATGCAGGGAGCTACCATTTAAAGACATCTCCGTGCCAGGTAGGGTGCTAAGCTCTATGCGGGCACTATCTCACCAAATTCACACAGAGCCCAGGAGGTGAAGAACTGCAATTTTCCCATATTACAGATGAGGCAACTGAGGCTTGGAGAGGTTAAGTCACATGTTCAGAAGCTCAGCTCTTTCTTTCTCCCCATTGCTGCCTTGGAGGCTTTGCATTGGTAGCTGATCCGATAGCAGTAATATTAGTGCCACTTGCTGCTTAGTGGAGAAGTCGTACATTTAAGATTGCTCTCCTCCTCCCTCCTAGTACCCTCACTGCCACCCTGGGAGTGGGCCTGGGTAGTGCTATTTTGTGGATGAAGAAGGTGATTAGGGGCTTCCCACGGTCCCATAGTGGAAGGGGTACACCAGAGCAGGGTGGTGATCCTTCTGGCCCGCCTTGCTCTGCAGGCCCCTTCCCACCTCCACTGCACTGGGTCTTAGGCTATGTAGCCCTCCTGCTTGTCTCTTTGGAGGGTCTGTCCCAGGCCCCAGTGAAGCAGCTCTGCACAGAGGCCAGCAGACCAGCTGGCCCAGCAGAGGCTGGGCTGGGGCCAGGTGCTTTCCAGTGTCTTCCTGCAGCTGGGAAACCTTTCTTGGATGACATCTCTGCAGAGGGTGCCTCCTGGTCCTACTTGCCCTGGTTCCCCTCCCAGCCAAGAGAAGACCACTCTTCTCCCTGTCCGTGGAAATCACATAGGCAACATAATTTTTGACTGTCAGGCTGCAGCAATGGAGTTCTGGAACCTGGAAGCCTATAAGGCGTGACTGTTAACCCCAGAGGAGGAAGCTGAGGCTGGTTCAAAATCTGGGACTTAAACCCTGGGCTGTCTGCTGGCAAAGCCCATAACATTGACTACATAATTTTTATTTTATAATTTTTAAGCTTTTAAAAAATAATTAGTGGGGTTTTTTTTAGGACAGTTTATCAATAGATTTACAGAAAGATTGAGGAGAAAGTATAAAGAGGTCCATATGGCCACCCTACCCCAGTCACACAGTGCCCCTTGTTATTAACATGTGTTATTAGTGTGGTAAGTTTGTTACAATTGATGAATCAATATTAATACATTATTATTAGTATATTAAAACATTATTAAAGTTCATAGTCTACATTAGGGTTCACTCTTGGTGTTGTACATTTATGGATTTTGACAAATGTATAATGAAATTGTGACAATGTCAGAATAGTTTCACTGCCCTACAAATCCTCTGTGTTATACCTATTCCTCCCTCCCTCCCTGCATCCTCTGACAACCACCAGTCTTTCTGCCATCTCTGTAGTTTAGCCTTTTCCAAAATATCATACAGTTGGAATCACACAGTATGTAGCCTTTCCAGGTTGGTTTCTTATACTTAGAAATATGCATTTCCAGTTCCTTCATATCTTTTTGTGGCTTGATAGCTCATTTGTTTGCAGTGCCTAATAATGTCCCATTGTATGGATGTACTATAGTTTATTCACTTATTAGGGGATATTTTGGTTACTTCCAGCTTTTGGTGATTATTAATAAAGCTGCTATAAACGTATGTGTGCAGGTTTTTATGTGGACATAACATATGGTAAGGCTATGTTTAGCTTGTAAGAAACCACCAAACTGTCTTCCAAAGTGGCTGTACCATTTTGCATTTCCACCAACAATCAATGAGTGTCCCTGTTGCTCTACTTCTTGTCAGCATTTAGTAGTGTAAGTTTCTTGGATTTTAGCCACAAAGTAATAGGTGTATAGTGCTATCTCATTGTTGTTTTAAATGTAATTCCCTAGTGACATATGTTGTTGAGCATCTTTTCATATGCTTATTTTTTTTTTTTTTTTTTTTTTTTTTTGGTATGTGGGTGTCCACTCGTTCCAGTACCATTTGTTGAAAGGACTGTCCTTTCTCCATTGAATTGTCTTTGCTCCTTTGTCAGAGATTAGTTACTTATATTTATGTGGGTCTACTTCTGGGCTCTCTGTGCTGTTCCATGGGTCTATTTGTCTATTCTTTTGCCAGTACCACACTGTCTTGTTTACTGTAGCTTTATATAAGTCTTGAAGTCAGGTTGTGTGTGTCCTCCAAATTTGTTCTTCAGTATTGTGTTGGCCATTCTGGGTCTTTTACCTCTCCAATATAAACTTTAGAATCAGTTTGTAGATGTCCACAAAATAACTTGCTGGGATTTTGATTGAGATGACATTGAATCTATAGCTCAAGTTAGGGAGGACAAACATCTTAACAATATTGAGTCTTCCTATCCATGAACATGGAATATCTCGATTTATTTATGTCTTCCTTGATTTCTTTCATCACAGCTTTATAGTTTTGATCATGTAGATCTTCAACATATTTTGTTAGGTTTATATCAAAGTATTTCATTTTGGGGGTGCTAATGTAAGTGGTGTTGTGTTTTTATTTATTTTATTTAATCTTTTGGCTCTGTTGGGTCTTCGTTGCTGCACGTGGGCTTTCTCTAGTTGTGGTGAGCGGGGGCTACTCTTCATTGCGGTGCGTGGGATTCTTATTGCAGCGGCTTCTCTTGTTGTGGAGCACGGGCTCTAGGCGCACGGACTTCAGTAGTTGCAGCACACAGGCTCAGTAGTTGTGGCTTGCAGGCTCTAGAGCGCAGGCTCAGTAGTTGTGGTGCACGGGCTTAGTTGCTCTGCGGCATGTGGGATCCTCCCTGACCAGGGCACGAACCCGTGTCCCCTGCATTGGCAGGCAGATTCTCAGCCACTGCGCCACCAGGGAAGTCTGGTGGTGTGTTTTTAATTTCAAGTAGATAATATATGTGCACAGTAAAAAAAAAAAATCAGGGACTTCTCTGGAGGTCCAGTGGTTAAGATTCCATGCTTCCACTGCAGGGGGCATGGATTTGATCCCTGGTCGGGGAACTAAGATCCCACGTGACACACCACGCAGCTGGGAAAAATCAGAAAAAAATCAAAAGATAAGATTGGTTTACAGTGAAAAGTACCTTCCTCTCCGTTTCCCATTCCTTAGGACTCTGTTTTCATCTGTCCAAATACAATCACTGATACTAGGTTCTGTGGGTCCTTCTAGAGATTGAAATACATACTCAAGCTCATATTTATATTTATTATTCATTTGACAAACATCCATGAGCATTTACGATGGGCCAGGCACAGGAGATGGGGCAGAGAACAAAAGGAAGTCCTACTCTCATGGAGCTTACATTTGTTGCAGTTGGCATCACCAACTAGATCTCCAGTCCTTACAAAAACTCTGCACAGCAGGTATTATCCCTTTGGGAAGGGCTCAGGATTGAAGGAGGACTGTCTGGGGCCAACCAAATTCTCCAAGAGCTCAAGCAGAGAGTCTGGTCCTGCCAAGAGCTATGGGTAAGGCTGCTCAAGGCCAGAAGAAGCAGTTTCTTGAAAGGAGGGCTTCTTGCTAAGGCAAATGGGTAGAGATGAGGAGGAGGTGAGGAGGCAGCTAAAGGAGGCTGCCAGCCCAGTCTGGAGCCAGATTCATATCAGATTAATGACTTGGAAGCCCTCCTATTCCCAGATGGCTGCATTTTAATTCCTTAGTTTTGTTTCCTCTCGGTTTCTTCTTAGACACATTCTTCTGGGGTCGAGTCTAACCTTGTTTGGATGACCTCAGGAGGAAAGGGATTTATCTATACTGTGAGTAACCCTGCCAGGGGAGTGATCAGGGTGTCCCCAGAGGTGCAGAGGGAACTGTGGTCATGAGAGGTTATGATGAAGAGCCGGGGAGAGGCAGTCAGCTGCTGGGATCAAGGTGTCTGAGTGGCAGATGTGGGCCAAGTTGGCTTTCCCACCTGGGTCTCCCTCCCAGGCTGGAGGTGACACTCTTAGACATGGCACTGGGCTCTCTGGCATCCCATTTCCCACGTCTGCCTCAGACACTGGAGCCAAGGGATGCCCTGCAACCACATATGTGCCACCCTCTACCCATCCCCCAGCCCAGCTAAAATTATTTGTGTCCATTTGCAGTGAGGGTGGAGCTGTTCTTATCTGTATGTGTCATACATGTAGTAATAATAGTTCACCACTGACCAGGCTGAGGGCCAATAACTGCAAATTTCGTTCCCATTTTATAGATGAGGAAGCGGGAGCTCTGAAGCCAAATAACACTGCATTGCCTCCAGAGGGTCCCAGCACCCAGGGTGACAGCACACACAGTTGAGGTCCTTCCCCACAACTTGACACGTTTGTTAAGGCCTCACTCAGGCAGCTCAGGTGGTGCCTGATGTTGACCCTCCTGGCTGAGCTGAGCCTTTTCCTCTCTCTTAGGTTCTTGGGTGGTTCTTTGGCTCCCACCTTCCCAAGTGGCACTGCTTTGGGCTATTTCTGATTATTTCCTAGGCGTCCACCACTTAAAGTGGAGTTACCCCCTCACAGGGTTTAGCTAGTTTTATGGTTCTTGTTACAAATTGCCAGGTAGGACCGATCCAGAAAAATTGGAGTATTTTATCAGTGAGCATGTATCAGACATATGTGTCTCTTACCAAATACATCTCTTTAATTCCTAGAGGCAGAAAGGATTTACTTATATGGTGATTTACACTCTGTACAAATGTAAGCAATGTGTTCTTGAGCCCCTGCATCTGTTAGGTGTTACCAATTTTACTGAGTAGAGGATGGTTCGTCACATAGCTGTACCTCCTGGGAATACACCAGGCAAATGCCCGGGTGGCTCTGGCCCTGAAGGGACAATTCTGTAAAGGGTCTAGGACTCCTTTCCATCTAGGCCTGGCTCAAACCGCGTGGAAGAACTGTCCCCCAGGCCCTGCCAGGCACATGAACATCCAGTAGAGACTCTTTAGAGGTCACCTTCCTTCACTGCAGGGCTTGGAGGAATGGTTGTTGTCCTGGCCTCCAGCTTCGGCCTCCAGCTCATCTTGCACATCAGTGTTCCCTGAGTGAGTGTGTTCACCAGGTCATTCCCCTGCTCACAACCTGTACTGGCTCCCTGCTGCCTGACACTCAAGAGCTGCTTGGCTTTCAAGGCCTTCTGTAGGCCTGTGTTGGCCTGCCTGACCAAAGTAGACTCCCATGACACCGTGATGCCGCTTCTCGGCTCCAAGACAAAGGACCATTCCCCAAGATGAATTGTATACTTAAAAATGGCTGAGATAGTAAATTCTATGTTATGTATATTTTACCACAATTTAAAAAACACACACAAAAAACAAAAAAACCCAAAAAACTACTCCTACCTGGTACTCCTTGGAACACCTGGAAGAAGCAAAAGCAAAACCTTCAACCCAGCCTGCTCAGGCTGCCCACAGGATGCCTGTCAAACATGAACAGTCCAAATTAGAAATGCATGAGGAAGCCAGCCACCATGAGGGAGTCAGCAGCAAGATCAAGAAAGAAAGCAAGAGAATCAAACTTATGGTTACCAAAGGGGAAATGTGGGGGGAAGTGATAAATTAGGAGATTGGGATTAACATATACACCCTATATAAAATAGATAACTAACACGGACCTACCGTATAGCACAGGGAACTCTACTCAATACTCTGTAATGGCCTATATGGGAAAAGAATCTGAAAAAGAATGGATATATATATGTATAACTGATTAACTTCTCTGTACATCTGAAACTAACACAACATTGTAAGTCAACTACACTCCAATAAAAATTAAAAAACAGCAAAAAGAAAAAAATCAAGGTGTTGGCAGGGTTGGCATCTTCTAAGGGCTGGATCTGTTCCAGGCTTCTCTCCTTGGCTTGTAGTTCTTTTTCCCATTTCTCTTCATAAAGTCTTTCCTCTGCATCTGCCTCTGTGTCCAATTTCTCCTTTTCAGAAGGATATTAGTCATACTGGGTTAGGGCTCACCCTTACCACCTCATTTTAACTTAACTCTGTAAAGACCCTGAAACCATGGTTAAATCCATTTCACCTGCCTTCACTAATCAAGGTTTTTTTTAAGATTTGCAGGTCCTCCAAGGGGCATGTAGCCTAAACAATAAGATGTTTGCCCGAGTTGTTTTCTAGGAACTTGGAGTCAGCTGCATCTAGATCAAGCTGAGTCGGTTAAGGACTGGCTAGGACCACCCGCCCTCCAGCTGGGCATGTGCAATGTACCCTCAGTGACCTCTTGAACATGCAGAGCTTAGGCCTGTGCAGAACCATGCACCTTTCTCCAATCACCTTTCCCCACGCTCTCCTGTGCCTCAAACTGCCCTGCTTTGATATTTGTTATCCCATCAATACCCCCAAGCCCCTTGCCTTCATGGACTTGAGGTTTGTTCTGAATCCTCTCTGGGCTGCCTTGCAAATAAACCCTCTCTTTGCTGCAAAGAAAAAAAAAAAAAAAAGAAGATAAATGTCCCTGGATATTTACTGTCAAACAAACACCACACCACCACCACCAGAACTGGAAACAAAGTAAAAGTCCCTCGGCCAGGGAATATTATGCAGCCATTAAAAGGTTTGGAGGGGGAATTCCCTGGTGATCCAGTGGTTAGGGCTCAGTGTTTTCACTGCCAGGGGCCCAGGTGGGGGAACTAAGATCCTGAAAGACACAGTGGCACAGCCAAAAAAAAAAAAAAAAAAAAAAAAAAAAAGCAAAAAAAAAAAGATTTGAAGGAATTTTCCTGAAGAATTTTACTATTGAGTGAGAAAAGTAAGAAATAGAGACAGGTACTATTATGATCCCCTTTTTGCAAAGAAACTCCAAATAAAGCCAAACGACCCTAAACCCCACACTTGTATTCGGTGTATTTCTGTATAGATACATGAGCATGAAGAAGGTGGTGAAGGCTTCCCATCAGGGCTGCAGGTGAAGGAAGAGAAGAAGGAAAAAAAGAGATTTTGGTGCAAATGAAAATATCTACAATAGTCAACCTTCAGCCTCTCTGCTCTGATCCTGTTTATAGAGTAGGATAACTGATTGTGTGTTTGTTTCCGCAGGATAAAAAAATTAGAATACTGACTTGCAGATATGCCCACTGTGAAGTGGGGGAGAAAGCAAGTTACATGGATCTGGTGATTCCATTTTATTCATACAAACAAGCATACCTCCTCCCTGTGTATATATGCGCTCATGTGTTGGTGTGAGCAAGGAGAAAGGTGTGGAAGGACAGGTGTTGGCAACTGACGTAAAGCCGGACACGTGAGGTAAAGTTGGGGCACATTACGTGCACCTGACATTTTATCTCCTACAGTTTTGGACGCTAGCAGTCTGAAATCAAGGGCCATGCTCCCTCTGAAGGCTGGATTCCTCCTTGTCTCTTCCTAGGTACACGCCTGTGTTTGGGTTTGAGGCCCACTGTGGGAAAGGTGGGGGGAGGGTAGGGGGAGAATGGGGGGTTGCTGGTAGAACCCGAGGCTGCCCACCACTGCTCCCTGTTGCGAGATGGACCCGACTCCCAGTCTATGGGCCACCAACTCTGGTAACAGACATTTCTGGAAGTTCTTGAGGAACCCTCCTTACTCAGGCTGGGTCCCCTTGTGAGGGACCTTGAGTGGCTTCTCATCATGTGTTAGGAAGGTTTTGAAGGCCCGCCCCTTCCCAGCCTCCCATCCTCTCTGTGCCTCCCTCTCTCTCACCCACCTGCTCTGTGACCAGGCCTCCCCACCAGTGTCAGCTGCTCCAGGCTAGGCTTGTAGCTTTTTGTCTTGTGTGCCAACCCCTGGCACACAGGAGAGGCTCGGGTCACAAATGCATGTAGAACAGACTTTAACTTTGACTCATTTAACAAGTTTCACGTTCTCATACAGGTGGCATGGGCAACAGTAGGGGTTGTGGTGGAACCAGGGAGGGTCCTGGGTCAGACTGGTGTGTGTGATGAGAGTGGAGGCTGGTGACTCCCCTGGCCCCAGACCTCCCTATTCCAAGTGGCTTGGGGACAGGGGACTGCATCTGATTCCCCTTTAGCTGTGATATATGCGTGTTAGAAAAGACAGACCAGGCCTCCACTGCGGGCCTCCCTGCGTTAATTAGTTAACATGGTGATTGAATGCGCCTCATGATAGGCACTAAGCTAGGAATTTAGTGGGGCTTATGTTCCGGTGGGGATGGGGGTGGGGATGGATGCGAAACTACTGATGCATGTTTAATTACAATTGCAGTAGCTGTTATAAAACACAGGCCTCGTTGCTCTTGGAAGGTGTAACAGAACAAGTTTGATGATGAGCCAGAACAGAGCCTGTGTGCCAGGGCCTGTGTCCCTGCCAGCAGCCTTGTTAGAGCAGGGCTTGACCCCAAACTCAACAAGTGTGAAGCCAAACATTTGCGGGAAGTTGGGCCTTGTGTGACCAAGACGCTCCCCACAGTGGGGACCTCTGCAAACAGCCCCATTTCCCCTCCACCACTCCTCCCTCTCAACTCAGCTTGAAGAGGAGTTTCTCAAGCTCCATTTTTCAGGTGGGTAAAGTGAGGCCTAGAGAAGCAACCGATTTGCTTTACTAGGTCCCAAATCAGTAAGGAGAAGCCAAAGCCAGGCTTCTCGGCACCGTGCTCAGCCTGCCCAAGTCCTCACAGTCTCTCCTCTGTGAGCCAAAAAATGAGAAACAAAGCTGCTCTGTTCACCGAGATTTCTATTTTCTCCATTGTTCTCCACTAGGGACATTCCTGAATTGGTAAAGAAGGGACTGGCGCAGCCCGAGTCCTGGCAGTTGATTGGCTATGCTGTCCCTAAACCAGAATTGAAAAGTCAGGAGACAGAATTAGGAGAAGTCTGAGACTCTGAGGACCTCCCAGCCAGAGCTGAGACAGTGAATAGATGTTCAGGACACTGTGATCAGGTCAAAGGAAGAGGGTGGGGAGGGGGCATGGGGGGAGTAGAGAGGGACAGCCCCCTTGGAGAGGGGGCAGCTGGAGAAATCAGGGGACTGGCTACCTTATGTGGGTCAGGGGCAGCATGTGAGAGGGTCTGGGAGGGTATGGGTGTGGGGGAGGGGAGGTGGGGAGGAGGGCAAATTAGGGTGGCAGGGGAAGGGGGAAGGGCATTCTGCTCAGGGAACAGCAGGAGCAAAGGGATTGAGGCCGGTCAGTCATCATGGGGCGGAAGGGGTGGGCTGCAGGGGTGAGAGCCTGACCCCCTGGTGATCCTGGCTCCATGGAGCAAAGGATCATGAGAGTCTTGTCCTGTGAGAGGGGAAGGCTGTAGGTCCTATGGGAGGAGGGCTGTTCCAGACATCCCTTAGGCTGAGAAAAGCAGAGAACCCTCCTCTTTCCCCTCAAATGCACATGTCCACTTACATGCAATATTTTTTTAGCTACTTTTACTTTATTTTACTGTGGTAAAATATACATAACATACCATTTTAAACATTTTTAAGTGTACAATTCAGTGATGTTAAGCACATTTACAGTGTTATGTAACCATTATCCCTATTTCCAGAACTGTTTTTTTTAAAGAACATTTATTTATTTATTTTTGGCTGGGTTGGGTCTTCGTTGCTGCACGCGGGCTTTCTCTAGTTGCGGGGAGCCGGGGCTACTCTTCGCTGCAGTGCGCCAGCTTCCATTGCGGTGGCTTCTCCTGTTGCGGTGCGCGGGCTTCCGGGCTTCCGTAGTCGTGGCTCGTGGGCTCTAGAGCGCAGACTCAGTACTGGTGACATGCGGGCTCTAGAGCGCAGACTCGGTAGTTGTGGCGCACCGGCTTATTTGCTCCGCGGCATGTGTGATCTTCCCGGACCAGGCCTCGAACCCGCGTGCCCTACATTGGCAAGCGGATTCTTAACCACGGTGCCACCAGTGAAGCCCAAGAAATTAGGTAGATTTTTTTTATGTTGATCTTGTGTCCTGCAACCTTGCTGAGCTCGTTTATTAGCTCATCTTGTTCCCAATTTTAGGGGGAGAACATTCAGTCGTTCACTGTGTAAGTTTCTCATAGATGCTCTCTTTGTGGTTGAGGAAATTCCCTTCTATTCATAATTTGCTGAGAGTTTCCTTGAGAGTGGATGTTGGATTTTGTCAAAGGGACAAAATCTACTACATATGCTGAGGTGATCATAGGTTTTTCTTTTTTAGTTTGCTAACATGGGGGATTCACAATGCTCGATTTTCAAATGTGAAACTAACCCTTCGTTCTTGGTACTGCATGTGAGATTAGTATAGGACATGGGCATCCAGGTTCCTCCAGAGCATCCCGGGGACTGTCCTCCAAGTAAACTGGGTTTAGTGCCCAGTCATCCGGGGAGAAGGAGGGAGGGGACAGAGGGCAAGGGCGGGGACAACACGTACCGCCAGACACAGCTGCCTGCGTCTGCCGCCTCAGGTGAGCCACCCCAGCTGAGCCAGGGGCCAACCTGGGACCCAGCGGCAGCTCCCCACAGCCTGTGTGCTCGTGGGGTGAAGCGGTCCCTGCTCTCAGGCTCTCTTGCAGGGTCTCAACGCTCAGCCCTTGCATCTCCTGGAGCCTCGTTCTCTGCATCTGCGAAACGGAGCTGGTGGTGGCTGGGCAGCCAGAGCACACGCACTGACCCAGGAGGCCGCAAGCTGCGGCCAGTCTGCGCGCCCCACGAAGGGTTCCTGAGTGCAGCGGAGACCACCCACCAGGCCACACGCGCGCCGGCAGTTCCCTTCTGTGTGCAATGAAGGTAATGATCCTTCCTTCCAGGACTGCTCTCTTCAGTGAACCCATGGTGCCAAACCACTTAAATAAACCAGATAAAAGTGGCCGATGGACTATGTTCGAAGCCGATGCCCCCCACTCACTAGCCGTGTCTTTCCACCAATGGCTGAATCTCTCAGCCTTAGTCTCCTCACTTGTAAAATGGAGATAATGATACCAAGAGGTGTGGGTACCGATGATAATTCGGTGTCACCGGGCAGATGAGCAAGCGCCTGGCACAGTGCCTGGCATGTGGGAAATGCTGGGTAACATGTGGGGCATCTCAGGTGCCCAGATCCGGTGCGGCTGCGGTGGAGACTCTTCTGGAGCTGGAGGAGCCACAGAAGCAGCCAGGGGCAGGAATGCACCCTGCCCTGGTTTAAGCGTGCAGTGATGTGCGTTTGCGGTGCCGCTGTGCCACGGGCTGGTATGATCCTTGCACCCCACTCAGGTACCAGCGGGGAAGGGGAGGCTCAGAGCTAGAGCTAGAATTGGAATCCAGATGCCCTTGGTCGTTTTGAGGCATTTGTGCCTTTCTAAAAGGTGAAGGATCTCCCCAGGGTTGATGCTAACCCTGGTCCTAAGTTGAAGAGTAGTTGAGAGAGGGAGCTGGGAGAGGAGAAGGGAATCAAGTAGCCAAAGAAACTCTTGGTGTATTCTGTCCTTCCCCATCCTGGCCTTGGGCGGGGTTTTTCCTCCAGCTTCTTGGGCTGAGGGTTTAGCTGCCCTAGTTCTCCTTCTCTATTGGCATTTCAGCATCTGGCCCAAATGTCCTACTCATTCACTCAGATATTGTTCATCAGATGTTATTGTCTTCTGTGTGCATAGGCTCTGGGGACACAGTGATGAGGGCAGAACAAGGCTCTGGAGGCCCTTCTTACAAGATAACATACAAGTGAACACAGCCAAGATAAATGCAGAAGTGCCACAGGGAGTGTGACAGGGAATGACCTGGGCAGGTCAGAGAAGCCTCTCTATGCAGGTGATGTTTGAGTTGACAAGAAAGAGGCAGCTGGGCAGAAATCTGGGGTGGGACGTTCTAGGCAGAGATAACAGACATAGTCCTTAAGGAGGAGTCGGTTTGATGTGTAGCTGGAGGTCAGTGTCTGCTTGGACAGTGGGTGGAGTTGGGGGAGGGGTCACCTTGCAGTGTGTGTGGGAAGTCACGGGGACCAGTGAGGACTTATTCTAAGTGCAGATTCCAGGATTCTTCTGAAAATGAAAAAAATGCTTGTATTCTTTTCTCACCTTCTGTCTTTTGTGATTTGGGGGGCCTCTTGTTTGGAAACATTTGAGGGACTCTCAGAACTGGAAGGAAGTATTTGTGCGCACCAGATCCCCTTTAGCCACTGTTGTACCTATTTCCGGGCTGTCACGAACAGCAGACACCATGTCATTCTCTAAGTCACCTTACCAGAGTTACTTGGTGGGGTCACACACCCCGGGGCGGGGGAGGCCACTGACTAGTCAGGGGTATGAAAACCCAGCCGCCTTGCCCCAGGGTGGGAGGACTCTGGTGTTATTTATTTAGTTATTTATTTTTAATAAATTTATTTATTTTTGGTTGCGTTGGGTCTTCGTTGCTGTGCGCAGGCCTTCTGTAGTTGTGGTGAGCGGGGGCTACTCTTCGTTGCTGTGCGCAGGCCTTCTGTATGTGGTGAGCGGGGGCTACTCTTCGTTGTGGTGCGCAGGCTTCTCATTGCGGTGGCTTCTCTTGTTGCAGAACACGGGCTCTAGGCGTGCGGGCTTCAATAGTTGTGGCGCATGGGCTCAGTAGTTGTGGCTCACGGGCTCTAGAGCGCAGGCTCACTAGTTGTGGCACACAAGCTTAGTTGCTCCGCAGCATGTGAGATCTTCCACGACCAGGGCTCAAACCTGTGTCCCCTGCATTGGCAGGCGGATTCTTAACCACTGTGCCACCAGGGAAGTCCTCTGGTGTTATTTAAGAATGCTTTAGCACCCCCAAGACCTGCCCTTCCCTATCCTCTCCCCTCACTCCTTCACCTGAAAGTTTTCTCTGGCAAGCTTTCCCTCAATAACTCACATAAAAGCAAACCCTGTCCCAGGCTCTGCTTCTGGGGAAACCAAGCTTAGACAGGCCATTAGAGACCATGTGTTTTTTGGATTAGAAAGTGAGCTTCTAGGTTCAGAAACTTCCAGCTCTGAAAGTCCCTAAAACTGTGTGATTTACTCAGTCATGCAACAGGTTAGTGGCAGGGCCAGGCCCAGGAACTATCCAACAGCCAGAAGGCATCAGGGGTATGGGGTGAGGCCTGCTGGTGAATGTGGTGCAGAGCCAATGTCGCAGCTGTGGTTTACCAGCAGCTGTGCTCCCAGATGAAGCTTCATCTCAGGTAAGACCCCCTCTGCATGAATTGCTCCAGAGACTTTATGTCCAGAATTCTACCCACTTCCTCCTGTATTAGAGTAGTTCACACTAAAGTGTGAAAGACTGGCAGCTCACAGACAATGCATCCTGAAAAGAAGTTGCTTGTTAACCCCAGTAAATCTGTAATTCAATGGACTTTTTATCAGGGTGGTAAAGTGAGTTGGAAGAATGCATACAGTGCAATTCCGTAGGGTTTTGAGGGCATGAGGGAGCCATATATCAGGAAATTCCTCGGTTTTCCCAAGGATCAGCTTCCCCACCCCCATTTCTGCTTCTCCTCACCCTCTTCTCCCCACAGTCAGATACGTTGAGAAGTGCCGGTGTCTTCCTCAGGTTTCAACAGCAGTGCCTGTCAAAGGTGCGAGTCACTGGAGGGGAAAGTGACTCAGCTAAAGAAATAATTTGGCCAAAAGTGCATTTTTGTAAAGAACATACTGGTGATTTGAGCTAAGCTCCCCGGTAAGTGACTGATTTCTCAGAAGCACAGAGGACTGTGTATGATTTAGTAAATTTCCACACCATTTTCTAAAGGGCTGGCATCACTTGCTGGCTCAGGCAGGTTTGTGATATAGGTCTGGGTACGGCAGGGAAGGCACTCCTGAGGAGTGGCAGCCTCCCTGGACGGGGTTTCACCTGGACAGTGTTTCACCTTACCGTCCAAGTGGCCTTGGGCAAGTCATTTACTTTTTGCCTGGCACAGCTTCCTCATCTAAACAAATGGAGCTGGATATTCCAGAGCCTTGGTCCTCAAAGTGTAGTCTGCAGACCAGGAGCATCTACAACACCTAGGAGCCTGTTAGAAATTCAGAGTCCTGGGTCCTACCCCAGACCTTATGAATCTGTATTTTAACAAGATTCCCAAGCCATTCATATACATATCACAGTTTGAGGAGCCCTGCTCTGGACAAGACCACTCAAATGTAGTCCTTAAACCAGCTGCATCAGTATCACCCAAGCTTGTTAGAAATGTCAGCTCCTGAGCTCCAGACCTACTGAATCACATCTCTGAGGGTCGGCCCTAAAAGCCTGTGTTTTAACAGCCTCTCCAGGTGACTTTTAAGCACGCTGACCTTTGAGAAGCACCCTCAGTCAAGTAACATTTATTTTAGCAGAGGCTTGGCTGTAGAGCAGCTGTTGTATACAGAACTTGTTCGGTGCTGCTTTGCAGTTCTGGAAGCGCTCACATTGCACTCCACAGCAATTCTGGGATGTTCTTTTGTCTTTATCTTGCTTTGCTAAAGAGAAAACTGAAGTTTAAGGGATGTTAAGTGAGTTGCCCAAGATCTTTCTATCTCACAATGTCTTGCATAGCATTATTGACATAAGATGTTTCTGGCAAAGTCAGCTGTTACAGGGTAATAAAACTCCTCATAAATATTTAAGATTACCTGTGATAAATGACAGAGGCTCTTGGAACATGAGCTGGGATAGATTTTGTGGGTCTTGATCAAGGCTTAGGAGCTCATGAACTGCAGCTCTTTTACAGTTTCTTGTTTTGATTAGATAATATGTTCACATGGTTTAAACACCGTATAATAAAGGACTATAGTCAAAGTTTTTCTTTAACTCTTGTTCCATAACCACCCAGTACCCTCCTCCTCAGGTTAACTGTTTTTGTTAATTAATTAAATTTATTTATTTTGGCTGTGCCGGGTCTTAGTTGCGGCACACGGGCTCTTCATTGCGCCATGAGGGATCTTTTGTTGTAGCATGTGGACTTCTTAGTTGCAGCACGCATGCAGGATCTAGGTCCCCGACCAGGGATTGAACACAGGCCCCCTGCATAGGGAGCGCAGAGTCTTACCCATTGGACCACCAGGGAAGTCCCCCACAGGTAACTGTTTTTAGTTTATTGGATTTAACCTAATTAAAGCTGATCCTTGACAAAGCTGTGGAATCTCCTGATATATGGTTACCCTCATGACCCCCAAAATCTCTGAACTTGCAGTATATGCATTTTTCCAATTCACTTTATCATCCTGACAAAAAGTCCATCAAATTACACATTTACTTGGGTTAACAAGCATCTTCTTTTAATGATGCACCATCTCTAAGAGGTTCTGAGCTGCCACTCTCTCACACTTTAGTGTGAATTATTCTAAGACCGCATCTCTTTATACAAATACAAGCATATACAAATAAGTATTCTATATAACATATATTAACTATATATAATAGCATATATCACATATATTTAATGCGTTGTCACCTCTGCCGACACAAGTTACAAACTAGAATACATGGTGCTGTTCTGTGCCTTGCTTGTTTCACTGAATATATTACACAATTCTATTGTGTGATAACAGTTGTTTCCATTCTGTTATCACAGACATTGCTTGTATAGGTGGCATTTTACCAGTGCTTATTATATGTGCAGGATAAATTCCCAGAAATGAGATTGCTAGGTATCTGTAATTTCAAGAGATATTGCCAACTTGCCCTCCTTAAGTTAGTACCAATGTGCACCACCACCAGCTTTGGATGAGAAGTTACTGTTTTCTCACCTTTTTGTCAGCTCGTTAAATTGTCATATCATTAGATTTTTATCAATCTGGTAGGTGAAAAACAGTGACTCAATTGAATCTTCATTTAAATTTGTAATGAAAGTTTTAAACTTAGAATATGTGTTTACGGGCCATTTCTATTTCTTTTTCTATGACTCTCTTACTATAAGTATTCTGCTTATTTTAAAAATTGGATCGTAGGGACTTCCCTGGCAGTCTAGTGGTTAAGACTTCGCCTTCCAATGCAGGGGGTGTGGGTTCTATCCCTGGTCGGGGAGGTAAGATCCCACAGGCCTGGAGGCCAAAGAACCAAAACATAAAACAGAGGCAATATTGTAACAAATTCAATAAAGACTTTGGAATGGTCCACATCAAAAAAAAAATCTTTAAAAAAATTGTATGGTTGCCTTTTTCTTTATTTCTAGAAACTGATTATCTATTAGGGAAGGTTGGCCTTTTGCCTTTGATAAAAGTCGTGTCTAATTTAGTGTTTCTCTTTTATTTTGTTGATGGTTGGTTGGTTTTGTTTGCATGTGTTTTTATTTTTTGCCGTCAAATTTATCAGTCATTTCTTCTACGGCTTCTGAATGTTGAATCATAGGTACAAAGGTCTGCCCCACTTCAAGATAACATGTTATTTATTTTCTTCTATTATTTTACATCCAAATTTTGATCCATTTGGAATTTATCCTGAGGTATGCTGTAAGGTATAGATCCAACTTTTTTTTTTTCAGATGGCTATCTTTTCTCTGCTGAATTGAAAAGCTACTTTTATCATAAGCTGTTTATCATAAGCTTTTTTTCTCATACATATGTGGGTCTGTTTCAGAACTTGCTACTCTTTTCCATTGGTTTCTCTGTTTACTCATGTTCATTCATGCTCATGGTTTTGCTTGCTACGGTTTACAATATTTAAAAATATCTTTTGGTGTATTGAAGGGCTGCCCCTTATTTTTAGATCTCTTTCAGGCTACTCTTGCTTATTTGTTTTTCTATTTGAACTTTGTAATCTGGTATGTAATTACACACACACGTGTTGGTGTTTTTACTGGAATTGCTTTAATAAAAACTGAAGTATAACACACATACAGGAAAGGGAACAACTTGTAAGTATACGGCTTGATGAATTATCATATAGTAAACTGAACTATTACCCAGATCTGGAACTGGAGCAGTACCAGCATGGAGAAGCCCCCCTCCGGTCCCCAAGCTGTTATTACTACGTCGCCCTCTTCCAAAAGGTAATTATCGTCCTTATTTCTTATGTCATAGATTAGTTTTGATGTTTTTTTAAAACTTTATATAAATGGATTCTTTTGTATTTGGCTTCTTTTGCTCAACATTATATTTGTGAGGTTTTCTAAGTCTGTCCTCCTGCTGATGGACAATTAAGTTGTTCCCAGTTTTTGGCTATCATGAATAATGCTGCCATGAACGTTGTAACACATGGCTTTTGGTGCCCCTATATATACATTTCTGCTGGATATTTACTTACGAGAGAACTTATACATGGGATATGCATATGTTCAACTACAGAAAATACTGCCAAACTGTGTTCCAAATAGACATGTAACCATTTACCCTCCTTCCAGTGGTATCTGGGAATTCCAGTTATTCCTAGTTCCTGCAACAGTTGGTTTTGTTGGTCATTTGGATTTTACTTACTCTGGTGTGTGTGTAGTGGTAATTAATTGTGGTTTTAATTTTCACTTCTGTAATGACTAATGAGGTTAAGCACTTTAAAATATGTATTTGTTGGCTATTTAAATATTCTGTTTCGTGAAGTGTATTGGGATTGCTTCAAATTTATACATTAAATTCAGAGAATGGACATATTGATGATGTTGGATGTTCCTATCCAGGAACATGGTATGTCTTTCCATTTGTTTAAATCTTCTGTGTCCTTTAGTATTGTTTGCAGTGTTTTGGTATGGATCTTGCACATTTTTTGATAGGTTTATTCCTAGATATTTTATGTTTTTTATGGAGTCTTTTCTAACTGGCTATTGTTTGTAGTAGTTTCTTAATTGATTCTTTTAGCTGTCGTAGGCTTATAATCATTTCATCTATAAATAGAAATGTTTCCAATTCCAATTCCTCCTATGCAGTTCTTTATCTTTGTTTTTTTAATTGAGATATAATTGACATATAGCATTGTATTAGTTTTGGGTGTACAAAATGATGATTCCATATATGTATATGTGTGAAATGATTACCACAATAAGTTGGGTTAACATTCATCACCATAAGTAGTTATAATTTTTTTCTTATAATGAGAACTTTTAAGATTTGCTCCTTTAGTAACTTTCAAATATACAATACAGTATTGTTTTAATTTCTTTCTTTTTTTTTTTTTTTTTTCGGTAAACGGGCCTCTCACTGTTGTGGGTTGTGGCCTCTCCCGTTGCAGAGCACAGGCTCCGGATGCGCAGGCTCAGCGGCCATGGCTCACGGGCCCAGCCGCTCCGCGGCATGTGGGATCTTCCCGGCCCGGGGCACGAACCCGTGTCCCCTGCATCGGCAGGCGGACTCTCAACCACTGCGCCACCAGGGAAGCCCTCGTATTGTTAACTATAGTCACCGTGCTGTACATTATATCCCCTCATCCAATTATTTTCTCTCTCATATCTTTAGCTTATCGAATTGCACTGGCTGGTACCTTCTGTACAGTGATAGTGTGCACATGTGTGTTATATCTGACTCTAGCGGGAATGCGTCTGGTGTTCTCTAGTTAAGCAAAATGCTGGCTTTTGACTGAGATTTATATATTTTATCTTATTAAGGAATTATCCATTGATTCCTACTTTGGGATTTTTTATCAGCAAAGTGTGTTTTTTTGGTCAAATTTTGTCAAATGCTTATTCAACATTTATGGATTTCCTGAGATCTATCATTATATGTTATACTATATTAAGAAGTTTCTGGCAGTTCCCTGGTGGACTAGTGGTTAAGATTCTGGGCTTTCATGGCCGTGGCCTGGGTTCAGTCCCTGGACAGGGAACTAAGATCCTGTGAGCCGTGCAGTACAGCCAAAAAAAAAAAAAAAAAAGAAGTTTTTTAATATTGAACCATCCCTGTATTCCTGCAGTAAATTCCCCTTGGTCTTTTCTTTCTTTCTCTTTCTGGCCACGTCGCATGGCTTGCAGGATATTACTTCCCTGACTAGGGATTGAACCTGGGCCACCGAAGTGAAAGTACCAAGTCCTAACCACTGGACCGCCAGGGAATTCCCTCCCTTTGTCTTTTTAGTGTGCTGTGCCACCCTACTGGAGACGGTTCTTTTTTTTTTTTCTGGAGACGGTTCTTTGAGGCAACAGCTACTGTGGACTCCTCTGGAGAGGGTCTAGGGACATGTACAGAGTCAGTACATATGGGCTGAAGTGTCCTTTCCTAAAGTAAGGAAGCATTGGTTTGATTCTTTTTTAGCAAACCCAACTCCAAACTCCTTCCTGGTGTAATGGACAACAGAAACTGGGGTTTTGGGAATCCCCTGGTGGTCCAGTGTTTAGGACTCTTTGCTTTCACTGCCGTGGGTCCGGGTTCAATCCCTGGCCAGGAAACTAGGATCCCACAAGCCATGTGGTGCAGCCAAAAGAAAAAACAAAAAAACCCCCAACAACTGGGGTTTTCCATCCAGTTGGGAAAAAATGCATGTTTCTGATCTTAGCCTTTTTTTTTTAGTTTCGCTCTGTTGTCCTTTGGTTAAATTTCATTTCAAAACAAAACAAAACATTCCAAAACCCAAAAAACAAAATTAAACAACCTTAATCCTGTTACACTCAGTTTTTGTTTATATAATGTTTTGGAGGATGTCCCAGTAGGCTTTGGGACTCACTGCTCTATTGTTTCTCAAGAAGGGAAAAAAGTTGAAGGAGTCTGGATATGTAACAAACCTCTGGGTTCTCAGTCACTGGGGAATCCAGTGCCCAATCCAAAGAAGAGGCATCCACTTGGCAGTGCAGCCAGTGGTTAAGACTTCCAGGCCAATTTGTCTGGGCTCAAATCCCTCCTCTGTGTACTGCTGTGTGACCTCAGACAAGTTATATCACCTCTCTGGTCCTCAGTGCCCTCATTGAAAATGAAAGATAATAATGGTCCTGCCTCTAGCCTTGTTGTGAGGATTCAGTGAGTTCATGCCTGGCAAGTTCCTTGGCCATAAATGTGGGGGATCCGGAATGGAGATTAGAGCATCCAGTGTGGATTGGGCCAGGTGGTCTTTGCATTCAGTGACTTTCCTGACCTTTGCTGATGCCAATCCTTATGCAGATATCTGCCAGTGTGCTTAGACTAGTGACTGACAAGTTCTCAGGGTCACGGGCTTCTAAGATGAAGCAAAATAATGAAATAAAAATTCCCCTTTTGTAAGTGTCTGGGCTGCAGAAAGCAAAGGAATGGAAGATTCCTTAAGGTTGATATTTCAGATAATAAATTTGTGAGTTACTGAAGAGCTGGGTTGAGGCTCTTGGCCCCTAATCAGGCTTTTCTGCAGCCTTTAATTCTAAGGCTTGGACCTCCCTCAGAAGTGTGTTGGTTCATTTTTGAATGGGGCATCTGCAAGGTGGCTTTCTTAGGTAGTGCTGCCTGTGGTCCCCATAGTATTTGTGTCTGAGAGGGTAAAAGAGGCATTTTGCTGTGGGCAGAGGGAACAGATGCGGAGGTTGGTTGAGTGTGAAGGGAGCCATTGGGAGGGAGGGGCTCCCTGGGCAGTGCCCCGGTTCTCCCACTAAATGTGGATTCTGACCAGCATTGCCTGGCTCTCCTTCAGGTGTTCTGTCTAATTTGGTGAAGCAGGAGCCAAAGGAGGCCTCATCACCAGCTTGCTGTTTCCAATGAGCTATTTGCAATTTAAAAAATTGTAGTATAATTACTTAAAATAAAAGGCACAGACCTTAAACATTCTGTTTGATGGTTTGTTAGTTTCCTAGGGCTACCGTAACAAAGTACCACAAATTTGGTGGCTTAAAAGAACAGAAGTGTGTTCTCTCACAGGCCTGGAGGCTAGAAATCCAGAATGAAGGTGTCAGCAGGGCCATGATTTCTTTGACTTTTCATTGCCTCTTCCTGGCTTCTTGTGGTTGCTCACAATTCCTTGGCTTGTGGACATGTCATTCTGATCTCTGTCTCGATCGTCACGTTGTATTCTCCCTGTGTGTCTCTATTTTCTCTTCTTATAAGGACGCCAATCATTGGATTAGGGCCTTCCGTAATCTGGTATGACCTCACTCTAATTTAACGAATTAAATCTGCAAAGCCCCTATTTCCAAATAAGGTCACATTCTGAGATTCCAGTGGACATGAATTTTGGGGGGGACACTATTCATCCCAGTACAGATGGCTTTTGACAATTGTGTATACCCAGGTGACCACCACCCCAGTCAACAACCAGGATATTTCCATCACTGTGGATTTGCTCATGCCCCTTTCTAGTCAGTTCATGCCACTAGCACCCACCCTAGACAGTCACTGTTCTGATTTCTGTAACTGTAGGTTAGTTTTTTGCCTGTCCTTGCATTCGAGTAAATGGAATTATGTAGCATGTGCTCTTTCATGCCTGACCTCTTTTGCTCAAAATGTTTTTGAGATTCATCCATGTTGTTGCGTGGATCACCAGTTTGCTCCTTTTTCTTGCTGAGTAGTCTTCTGCTGTGTGATTATACCATGGTTTGTATATCCATTCTTCTATTGATGAACATTTGGATTGTTTTCAGCTTTTGGAACTGCATATTATTCATAGCATGAATATAGTAGCAATGCACATTCTTGTTTGTTCTTTTTGTGGACATAGATCTTGATTTTTCTAGGTTAATACTAGGAGTAGGATTGCTGCTTCATAGGGCAGGTGTATATTTCACTTTATTAGAATTGCCAAACAGTCTTCCAAAATGATTGTATGCTCCCAAGAGCGATGTGTAAGAGTTCCGGTTGCTTCGTATCCTCGTGAACTTGGTTACTTTCTTGGTGGTAGTTATTTTCTTTGATGCATAGAGAGGATAACTCTGCAGAGGTTTCCATCCACAGAGCTGTCGAGCTGAAGTCCCTCCAGCTACTGACTTCTGCTTCCCTCCTTTTTGTTTTGTTTTGTTTTGTTTTTTATCGTGTTGCTCCAAGGAAGCTTTCAGGCAGAAAGGTCTGCTGGAGTCCCTTTGTCCACTGTCCCTTTTTTCTGAGGAGAGCAAAAGTATGGACCCTCCACACTCTGTTCTACTCTTGAGTCTCCTTGCTTGTTGGAGGTCAGAAGTTGAAGGTCAGAGGTTGGAGATCAGAGGTTGGAGTCCTTCAGAAGGACATCAGCAACTTTCTTGAAGCAGGAGCTGTTCAGAGTGTTCAGGGCTCCCACGTGACTAGTTCCACACTGTGTTTGTTTGTTTCTTTCTTTCACAGTCAAGTGTTTTGCTCACAGATCTCTATTGATGGTACACAAGCAACAGCAATAAAGGAAATCATTCAAAAATAAAAGAGAGAAGTTCACTGGTCTTGGAATGTATGTGGGGAGTGGGGGTGGATAAGTTGCCTTTAAAGTTAAAACTGTAAAATTACCACTTAATAAAAGCCTGTGCTTTGAAAAAATAAAAAAAAGAAAGCTTAAGTTTTCCAAAACCCATCTTTACTGCAATTTATAATAGTGAATAATAAAAATAGTAAATACTGAGCTACTGCATATATCCCATGTTCTAAGTTTTCCATATATAGAAACTCGGTAAATACTCCCATAACGCTTTGAGGTCAGAATTTTGTATCAAGGCCATTTTACAGATGAGGAACCTGAGGCAAGAAGAGGATGCTGACCTCTCCCAAGGCAAGGTGGAGCCAGAATTTGAACTCAAGGGTTCTAGCTTCAGAGTCTGTACATATCTTACCTGCACATTTTTTCCTTAGGGTCATTCACATTTTGGAAACCTAGTCACATTTATTCAAAAAGGAAACATTATATCACTACCATAAATGGGAGATTCATATCACTTGCCAAAGATAGATGATAACTATAAAAACAAATACTCTGATAACAGTATTATTCTAACTTATTCCTATTGTTTCTCCCCCCAGCACCTTTTTTTTTTTTTTTATGGTTTGTGCTTTTGGTGTCAAATATAAGAAAATTTTGCCCAACTCAAAGCCACAAGTATTTTCTCCTAGAATTGTTATAGTTTTAGGTTTTGCAATTATGTCTATGATCCATTTCAAGTTATTTTTATGCATGGTGTGAGGTAAGGGTTATGCTTAATTTTTTTTAAGTAAGGATTTCCAGTAGTTTCTGCAGCATTGGTTGAAAAGACTCCCTTTCCATGTCTTCTCTGGGTCTGACGTTTCCCCGGGAATGGGAGGATTAATTCTCGCAGTCGCTACAAGGAGAAAAAGGTACAATCATTGTGCTACGCTGGATATATACCCATTGGCACACGGTCAGGACTCAATAAACAGCAATTAGTTCTCAGATTATGGTAACTGCTTTCCTGTGGTTTGGCATTTAAGTTGTTTCCAGTTTTCTTTCTTCAAGTGTAAACAGCAATGCAATGGATATCCCAACCATACTGCTTTTTTTTTCTTTAAAATTATTTTAGAGTATATTTACACATCTTAATCCATACTACAATTAGTGTTAGAAGTGTTTGGATTCATGCACTCTGCCAGAAGCCGGAAGCCAGAAGCCATGCATTGCTTTTGAATTAGCTCTGCTTCTAACTAGAGGGAGCTCCTTGAGAGTGCTAAGAACTGGAATCATCACCTTCCCTGGCAACCCCCTGCCACCATCCCCAGTGGGTATTTTCTCATCTTCCCTTTAGCTGCACACACTCCCATGATACTGTTTTCTACTCATTTATTTACCTCCTTGCCTCCCCCACTGGCCTGTATACCTCTTACTGGAATCACACCTGACCAGTTCCCAGCACAGTGGCTGCACATAGCAGGTGCTTAATAAATGTTGACTGTAAGAACAGCGTGCAGCACAGCATGAACTAGTACTGCCGCTGGATCTGTGGACTTCTCCGAGATGAGCTCTCTGATAACATTGTTCTTTTAGCACTGGTGCTTTCGTTCCAAGACATCTCATCATTTAAACAGCTTTCTCTAAGTGTGGATTGTGTGCCATTAGTTAATGTTGGATGGCGTAACATGGTACTGGTACTTGGATCCTGCATTAAATAACATTGAATCCCAAAGTGAGGAAATTTCTTTTCAGTTCTTTTTCAATCCTTCTTACTTCTCTAGGAAAGGGTTTCTCAGCCTCAGCACTGCTGACATTTGGGGGCCAAAAAATTCTTTGCTGTGGGGTGGCTGCCCTGTGCAGGGTAGAATGTTTATAGCATCCTGACCTCCACGCACTAGATGCCAGTAGCACCACCACCCCCAGTTCTGACAACCAAAGATATCTCTAGGCATTGCCAAATGTCACCTGGGGGACAAAATCCACCTCCCAGCTGAGAATGACTGCTCTAGGAGAAAGACTCAGTCTGGTGCTAATATATTTCAAACACCTCTCTAACCCTTGCTAGTCTCCCTTTTCCAAAAAGAGAGAGCAGATCCCTAGTTCAGCAGGCAATGCTTTCTCACTCGAATTTACATTATTTTGCTTTCCTTGATGTTACTTTCTCATTTTGGCAAGTTAGAATTGTTTTCCTCTCAATGTAAGTGTTTTCTTTACAAATAAATTACAGTAAAAAGGTGAGTGACTATAGAGAAATATACCTCAAACATGTGGATATGGCCCAGATAGCTCTGTGCTAGACGCCTGGTTCTAAGGAAACATTGAGTAACGCATCTTCCTGTTTCAGTGCTTCTGTCGTCTGCAGCACTAGGCAGGCTTTTATGTTTTTCTTTTTAAAAATTAATTAATTAATTTTTTTTGCTGTGTTGGGTCTTCATTGTTGCGTGCGGGCTTTCTCTAGTTGCGGTAAGCGGGGGCTACTCTTCGTTTTGGTGCATGGGCTTCTCATTGCGGTGGTTTCTCTTGTTGTGAAACATGGGTTCTAGGTACACGGGCTCTAGGTGTGGCTTGCGGGCTTTAGAGCGCAGGCTCAGTAGTTGTGGCACATGGGCTTAGTTGCTCCATGTGGGATCTTCCCCGACCAAGGATCGAACCCGTGTCCCCTGCATTGTCAGGATCTCTTAACCACTGCGCCACCAGGGAAGCCCCAGGTGGATTCTTAACCACTGCGCCACCAGGAAAGTCCAGGTTTTTTTGTTCTGCTTCACCTAAGTCAATACTCCAAAAAAAAAACTCCAGCTTGGGAGATGCCCTAGGGATCTGGTGTAGGTGCCAAGCCTCCCAGACATGCTAACACCGATCACATACATGCATCACCCCTCAGAAGTGTACTGCCTGCTACAGGCATTTGGTCTGTGGACCCAGGAGTGAGTCTTGGTTGATAAAATCATTCAGGTAGCTTTGGATTACAAGGGTAAAGGCAGTGCATGTCTTGATGCCAGCCAATCTTTTTCTGAGAAGCAGGCATTTGAAAACAAATCACACAGGCCTGGAGACTTCCTGATTTCATAGGTCAGACGTGGGAGGAAAGTACACTATGTCATTCATATCAGATATCTTGGCAAAACTGCTTGGCAAAGCTACTGACTCTGCTTGCCTCATGGGAAAAGGCTTGATCAGATAGCCATGTGAGTGAGAATATCACACTTAGCAACCCTTGATGAATTAATGGGTCTAGGCATTAAGCATTGATAGGTATCAACATCAGAAAAGAGTGAAAACCAGACATTACCTCCTGTTGGGAGAACCCAGCACCATGTGTAGTCGTGACAAAGGATTTATGCTTGAGTCTGATCCAACCCCCAGTGTGCAAAAGCAGGAACAGAGGAATGTGTTGAATTGCACAGTGAGTGCAGACTGGGAGCACTCTCTGGGACACATATCCTGGGTTCTTTAACAGATGAAATGTAAAAGGATGGGATGGAGGAGAAATCCTGTAGATTGTAGATTAAAAGAGGCTTAAAAGATATGAAATTTTTAAAATGGGCAAGGCTGAAAACTAAACTATACTGTCTAGGGAGGCACACTTGGTTGATAAAACCAGAAAGAAAGCCAACAAAGTGATTGCTGTAATAATTAGGATGCTGGTTACTTTTTTGGCGAGCTATAGTTGAGATGGGGCTCATGGAGGACCTTTTAGGCTGGCTGACTGGGTTCCATTCCTTGATTTCATGGTAGATATAAAGTTTGTTTATCTTATAATAATTCATTAAACTATACATTTGTTTTCTGTTACCTCTATGTTTTATTTTAAAATAGTTTTTAAAAAGCAAGGTGCAGGGCTTCCCTGGTGGCGCAGTGGTTGAGAGTCCGCCTGCCGACGCAGGGGACACGGGTTCGTGCCCCGGTACGGGAGGATCCCACATGCCACAGATCAACCTAGCCCGTGAGCCACAACCACTGAGCCTACACTCTAGAGCCCTCGGGCCACAACTGCTGAAGCCTGCACACCTAGAGCCTGTGCTCCGCAACAAGAGAAGCCACCACAATGAGAAGGCTGTGCACCACAACAAAGAGTAGCCCCCGCTCGCCACAACTAGAGAAAGCCTGCGCACAGCAACGAAGACCCAACGCAGCCAAAAATAAATAAATTAATTAATTAATTTAAAAAAAAACAAAAAAACAAAACTAGTGCTGGGACAACTGGTTAGCCACATGCAAAAGAATGAAGTTGGGCTCTTGCCTCACACCATATACAAAAATTAACTCCAAATGGATCGAAGACCTAAATACAAGAGCTAAAACTATAAAATTCTTAGAATAAAACACATGTATATCTTTGTGCCCTTGGATTAGACACTAGTTTCTTAGATATGACACCAAAAAGCATAAATAACCAAAAAATAGAAAAATAAATAAAAAATAAATTGGACTTCATCAAACTTAAAAAGTTTTGTGCATCGGGGACACTATCAGGAAAGTGAAAAGACAACCCACAGAACGGGAGAAAATATTTACAAATCATACATCTGATAAGAGTCTAGTACCCAGCATACATAAGGAACTCTTGTATCTCAAAAATAAAAAGATAGGGCTTCCCTGGTGGCGCTGTGGTTGAGAGTCTGCCTGCCAACGTAGGGGACGTAGGTTCGTGCCCCTGTCTGGGAAGATCCCACATGCCGCGGAGCGGCTGGGCACGTGAGCCATGGCCGCTGAGCCTGCGCGTCTGGAGCCTGTGCTCCGCAGTGGGAGAGGCCACAACAGTGAGAGGCCCGCGTGCCGCAAAAAAAAAAAAAAGGATAAACCAGTTTAAAAAAATAGGCAAAGGATTTGAATAAACATTTCTCCAAAGAAGGTATACAAATGGCCTATAAGCAGGTGAAAAGATGCTCAACGTCATTAGTCATCAGGAAAATGCAAATCAATACCACAACGAGATACCACTTCATACCCACTAGCATGGTTGTAATGAAAAAGATAGATAATAACAAGTGTTGGTGAGAAATCAAAACCCTCGTACATTGCTGATGGGAATGTAAAATGGTGTAGCTGCCTTGGAAAGCAGACTGGCAGTTCCTCAAAAAGTTAAACGTGGAGTAGCCATATGACCCAGCAACCACATTCCTAGGAATATACCCAAAGAGAACTGAAAACATACACCAACACAAAAACTTGTACACGAATCTTAATAGCAATATAACTCATAATAGCCAAAAAATGAAAACAACCCAAATGTCTATCAATTAATGAATGGGTGAAGAAAATGTAGTGTATCCATACATTAGAATGTTATATTACAATAAAAAGGAATGAAGTACTGGTCCTGGTGGTAAGATGGTGGCCGCTGCAGAGTGTGATGTGGTAATGGCAGCAACTGCGCCAGAGCTGCTCAACCACAAAGAAATGAAGGAAACAGTCTTTCAAGGAGCAAGAGGTGCATACTATGTCAAGAAAGATTACAATGACGCTTATAATTATTATATATAGATATCTATATACAGCTATTATATGTAGATATACTCTTTATATATATACAGTAGCCATGTGACGTGTATGTGTGTGTGTGTGTAATGGAATACTACTTAGCCATAAAATATGTGGTCCAGGGATTTTTTTTTTTTTTTTTTTTCAATTTGAGAAATGAAAGGAAACTATTTAGAACCCAGAAAATGCAGATTTGTGCAGTTTAACCTGGAATGTGGACACAGGTCACCTCCTCCCTTCATCATGTCTCCATCTATTTAGAGCAGTTTGTCTTCTTAGTTGGATACCCTGTGCCTGTGTGAGTGGGGTGAAGGAAAGGGAGCCAGACTAAAGACTACAGGTAGGGGAGGGAGGCAGAGAGTGAACAGGGAGACAGCTTGTGAATTTTTGTTTTACTGTTTAAATTTATTTAAAAAAGAAAATTGAGAATAAAATGTTTCACCCTTATTTTTTTAAAAAAAGGAAGTACTGGGAGGCTTCCCTGGTGGCGCAGTGGTTGAGAGTACGCCTGCCAATGCAGGGGACACGAGTTTGTGCCCCGGTCCAGGAAGATCCCACATGCCACGGAGCGGCTGGGCCCGTGAGCCATGGCCGCTGAGCCTGCACGTCCGGAGCCTGTGCTCCGCAACGGGAGAGGCCATAGCAGTGAGAGGCCCGCGTACCGCAAAAAAAATTAAAAAATATAAATAAATAAATAAATAAAAAATAAAAAAAGGAAGTACTGATAGATGCTATGTCTTATCCTGCTCAGGTTGCCATAATAAAATACCATAGTTTTCTTTGCCTGTGTTGGGGGGTGGGGTGCGGCGAGGTTCCCGCGCCTCCATGGAGCCCGGTCCGGGGCTGGGGCGCCGCGGTTTGCTATGCTCTCCGCACTCTCCCGGGCTCTGAAGCCTCGAGAACACGGCTAGGCAGTAGTAGTTTAATGGGGCCTTCTGGGAACTAGGGGCCTGCTGGGGTCTCAGTTCTTGGCTGGCCCCAGAACAAGAGGTTGCCAGGCGTGTGACGGCAGCAGGTAGGAGTGAGATGCTGGTGCAGTGATGAGCAGGAAAGGAAGGACAGTGGCAGTTGGCCTGTGAACCTAGGCAAGAATGACCAGCCAACACAATCCAGACCAAGGTCCGTGGGCCCAGCTCGGTCCTGTGAGGCTGGTCAGTGGAATAGACCTGAAGGTGTGGCTCTTGTCACTCTAGGACTGGCTTTGGGACAGATCCAGCTGTTGAGGCCAGGGCACCATCCTCAGTTCTCCAGGAGAGTGCGCCGGAGTGGAGCCAGGGGGGTGTGCCCGACTCAGCACTGCGGCCACGCATGTCCAGTCTGCTGGCAAGGGCAGTGGAGAGCCAGGGGAAGTCATGGCCTTGGGAATGTCCTCTGATGAAAAAGAACCTGCAGGCTTATAAAATAACTTTTGTGTGGAACGTTGGTGTGTTGAAAAGCAGTTCTGTGTGCTGTTCCCCCTTGGTGTGGATCAGCAGTGCTGAGGCAACAGGCGTGATACGGAAGTGTGAGCAGAGACCCTTTGGAGTCCCCAGACTCCAGGGAAACTAGAGGTGACAGCCAGCCTAGTGAAGAGGACAGGAGTTGGGGCCTGTGGTGGCAGCCCAGCAGGTGCCCCTCGTCTCAGGGCCCTAATCCTGGCTCCAGCCGGGTGGTCAGGGAAGCTGCAAGGTCTTCTGGGCGAGCAGAGCTCACAGTCCTAAGCTGTTCTTCGTTGTGTTTGGGTCATCTCCCCCCATCCAAGGGGAGAAATCTAGATGAGGTTTAAGAATTAGTGCTTTCAAAGGTAAATAAATATGTGAGGTGATGGATGGGGGAATCCTTTCACAATGTATATGTATATCAAATCATCACGTTGTACACTTTAAATACCTTACACTTTTATTTGTCAATTATACTTCAATAAAACCAGAAAAAAAAAAAGAATTAGTGCTTTAAGAATGTGGATCTCATAGTTGAAACCTTGGAACACGTGTTTTCAGCCCAAGGTGTTAAAGTGAACGGAAGGGTTCAATGCCTTTTCAAGGAGGGTGTCTCCATGTGGGCAGAACTAGAGAATAAATGGGTCTTGAATATATACCATAGACTGGGAGGCTTAAACAACAGAAATTTATTTTCTCACAGTTCTGGGGGCTGAAGTCCAAGATGAGGGCACCAGCATGGTTGGTTTCTGGTGAGTGCTCTCCCCTTGGGTTGCAGACAGCCACCTTCTGGATGTGTGCTCATGTGACCTCCTTTTTATGGGATCATGGAGAGAGAGAGAGAGAGAGAGAGAGAACAAGCTCTCTGATGTCTCTTCTTATAAGGGCACTAATCCTGTCATGAGGGCCCCACCTTCAGGACCTCATCCAACCCTAATTACCTCACAAAGACCCCATTTCCAAATAACATCACATTGGGGGTTAGAGCTTCAACAGAGGAATTTGGCAGAGGCACAAACATTCAGTTTACATGATGAATGAACCCTGCAAATATTATGCCAAGTGACAGAAACTGGTCACAAAGGATCACATATTATAAGATCCTATTTACATGAAAGGTCCAGAATATGCAAATCCATAGAGATAGAAAGCAGATTAGTGGTTGCCAGGGGCCAGGGGGAAGAGGAAATAAACAGTGATTGCTGATGACTACAGAGTTTATTTTTAGGTTGGTGAGAATGTTCTGGAATTAGATTATGGTAATTGTTGCACAACTTTGTGAATATACTAAAAATCTCCACTGAATTGTGCCCTTCAGAATGGCAGACTTTATGACATGTGAGTTATATCTTAATTAATTAATTTTTTTAGGTTTTTTTTTTTTGATGTGGACCATTTTTAAAGTCTTTATTTAATTTGTTACAATATTGCTTCTGTTTTATGCTTTGGTTCTTTGGCCACGAGGCATGTGGGTTCTTAGCTCCCTGACCAGGGATCGAACCCCCATCCCCTGTGTTGGAAGGCGAAGTCTTAACCACTGGACCGCCAGGGAAGTCCCTTAAATTTTTTTTTAAAAAGAGAGGAAAAAAGACATAGAGACCCATCAATCAGTGGACCAACTTACTGGGCTCTTAATTCAAACAAAGCAACTTAAAAAAAGACGTTTTTAAAACAACCAGGGAAAATTGAATGTGGATTCTTTTTTTTTTAATTTATTTTTTAATTGATGTAACATTGGTGTATAATATTACATGTTTCGTGTATGCAGCATTATATTTCTACTTCTGTATACACTACAGCCTGCTGACCACCAAAAATTTAGTTTCCATCTGTCACCATACAGTTGCCAACCATATAGTTACAACATATGTTACCCATTTTGCCCTTCTCACCCTTCCGCTCTGGTAACCACTACTCTGTTCTCTGTATCTACATGTTTGTTTTTGTTTGGTTTGGTTTGTTCGTTTGTTTTTTTTATTCCATGTGAGCAAAATCATATGGTATTGTATTTCTCTGACTTATTTCACTTAGCTTGATACCCTCAAGGTGCATCAGTGTTGTCACAGATGGCAAGATTTCGTCTTTTTAATGGCTGAGTAGTATTCCATTGTATATATAATATATGCCACATCTTCTTTATTTATTCATCCATTTATTGGCACTTAGGTTGTTTTCATATCTTGGCTATTTAAAATAATGCTATGATGAACATAGGGGTGCATATCTCTTTTCAAATTAGTATTTTCATATTCTTTGGATAAATACCTAGAAACGTTGGGGGGAGTTCCCTGGTGGCACAGTGGTTAAGAATCTGCCTGCCAATGCAGGGGACACGGGTTTGAGCCCTGGTCTGGGAAGATCCCACATGCCATGGAGCAACTAAGACCATGCGCCACAACTACTGAGCCTGTGCTGTAGAGACCACGGGCCACAACTACTGAGCCTGCGTGCCACAGCTACTGAAGCCCGCATGCCTAGAGCCCATGCTCTGCAACAAGAGAAGCCACTGCAATGAGAAGCCTGTGCACTGCAACGAAGAGCAGCCCCCACTCACTGCAACTAGAGAAAGCCCGGAAGCCAGCAATGAAGACCCAAAGCAGCCAAAAAAGAAAGAAAGGAAGGAAAAAAGAAAAAAAAAGTTATATAAAAAAAAAATACCCAGAAGTGTTGGGAATTCCCCGGCGGTCCAGTGGTTAGGACTCTGTGCTTTCACTGCCGTGGGCCCAGGCTCAATCCCTGGTCGGGGAACTAAGATCCCACAGCCACATGGCGTGGCCCAAACAAACAAACAAACAAAAAACCCCAGAAGTGAAATAGGTCGTATGGTAGTCCCATTCTTAATTTTTTGAGAAAACTGTACTGGTAACACTCTGGCTTTACCAGTTTACAGTTCCACTAACATTGAATGAGTGTTCTCTTTTCTCCACATACTCACCAACACTTGTTATTTCTTGCCTGTTTGATGATAGCAGTTCTAACAGATGTGAGGTAGTATCTTACTGTGGTTTTGATTTGTATTTCCCTAATAATTAGTGATGTTGAACATCTTTCCATGTGCCTGTTGGCTATCCGTATGTCTTTGGAAAAATGTGTATTCAGCCCCTCTGCCCATTTTTTAATCAGGTTGTTTGTTTTTTGCTGTTGTTGAATTGTATGAGTTCTTTATCTATTACGAATATTAATCCCTTATTGGACATATGATTTACAAATATCTTCTCCCATTTGGTAGGTTGTCTTTGTTTTGTTAGTGGTTTCCCTTGCTGTGCGGAAGCTTTTTAGTTTGATACAGTCCTGTTTATTTTTGCTTTTGTTTCCCTGTGCCTGAGGAGACGTATCTAGAAAGATATTGGTAATACTGATGCCCAAGAGTATACTGCCTATTTTTTCTTCTAGGAGTTTTATGGTTTCACGTTTTACATTAAAGTCTCTGATCCACTTTGAGTTGATTTTTGTGTATGGTGTGGGATAGTGGTGTAGTTTAATTTTTTTGCATGTGGATGTCCAGTTTTCCCAACTCCATTTATTGAAGAGACTATCCTTTCGTCATTGTATGTTCTTGGTACCTTTGTAGTGAATTAGTTGTGTGGGTTTATGTGTGTGGGTTTATTTGAACATGGATTCTGTATTAGATGATATAAGGGATTATTGATTTGGAAATGTGCAATAGTAGTAATGCGATTATATATTTTTAAAAAATCCTTACATACTGGTAAAATGGCCTGTCTGGGATTTGCTTTAAAATACTCTAGGGGAAAAAATGGAGGATGGGTGAAACAGGAATGACAGAATATTGATAATTTTTGAAGCTGAATAATAGCTGTATGAGGATCCATTATCCTATTCTACCTTATTTGGGTTTGTTTAACAATACTATAATAAAGTTTCAAAACATAAATCAAATATGGCAGAGGGGAAAAAAAAGTCTTGATTAGTATTGAATTCCAGAAAGTTCATCCTCCAATAGAAGATGCTGAGCTGGGCCCTAGGGCAATGAAAGCACACCTTTGCCCCCAAGGCTTACTGAGCTTCATTCAGAGAGAAGCCACTGGAACCACTCCCAGAAGATGCTTTGGCTTAGAATTGACCTGGCTTTTTACAGAGCATTTGCAGAGATGATGCACTTTCAGGCTGTATCAATTAGTTTTTGTTGTGTAACAGACTACCCCCAAAGCTTAGTGGTTTAAAATAAACAAACACTGATTATTTCTCATGATTCTGTGGGGCAGCTGGGATTCTGGGCTGACTTGACAGGGGCCAGATGGACTAGTTTAGGACAGTCTCACTCAAATGCCTGAGGCCTCCTATAGGAAGCTAGCCCGGAATTGTTTACATGACATGAAGCCCTCCCAGCAGCAAGAGAGGACAAGCCGAAGGCATAGGCACATCCCACTGGTCAGAGCAAGTCACACGGCCAAGCCCAGATTAAAGAGGGGTAGAAATAGAGCCACCTTTGCAGATTGGACTTGTACTGAATGGGATATGGGAGCCGAGGGAGCCAGTCAGGGATCTGACTCAGCCCACCTCTCTGAATGAGACTTACTACTCAGATGTGGCCAAGAGTGGGTCCTGTGTTATTCATGTGCCCCAGGTCTAGAATCCTCTTTCCACTGAGCAGAGGTGGTGAATGAAATGTTATTCAGAAATATAGACCCTGGGCTAATGGAATTAACCAGAAAAAAATCATTCCTTTTTATGCTTTTGTTTATCTTCTTTTTTCTGTGGCCTCAACTCAGCCCTATTTTTCATCCACCTCCTCCGTAAACTGAGCATCTGTGACTCACTCTACAGGGCTGCTAGTTGCTAGAATGTCCCTCCCTACATTCTCAAAGGGCAGAGGGGCTTGATTCACAGGAGGACGATGGGGTTGGGCATGAGGCCTTGGGACAGCTTCCTCCCCCCAGGCCTGTTTCCTCACCTCTGGATGTAGAGGTTGCCTGGAATGTCTCTGAGACCCTCGTGGCCCTGCCCTGCTTAGAGGGAAGCTGTCAAGCTGGAGCAGGTGGTCCAATGCTCTGTCCCCTGGGCCTCAGGTCAGGCCTGGTCACTTTGGGGAGAAGAATGCTCTGTGTAGGTGCAATAGATTGGTTGCAAAAGTGGCCCTAATTCTTCACACGCACCCCCATCCGTAACTTTTTTCTTTTTAATTGAAGTATAGTCGATTTACAATGTTGTGTTACTTTCAGGTATACAGCAAAGTGATTCAGTTATATATGTGCTCGTGTTGCTCATTCGTTTGAGGCACTATCTGTTGACTTCCCACCAAGGAACGTGTAGCTCCTTGTCACCCGCTTCCCTCACCACTCATGTGCACCCTCCCCAGGCCCTTGTCTTTCCAGGATCCTTCAGTCATGCTTCTGTTAAACTAACTTTCACTTTTTACTTGCTACTGTGACTTTGAAAATGCTATTTGCAATTGAATTATGTAGAATAATATTCCAACTTTTACTTGTCCAACTTTTCTCTGCATGAGCTTCTAAAGGGCTGTTCCAAAGCCCTGGGTAGAGCAGGGGTGGGGTGGGAGAGGCCATTCTCAGACTCCTCCCCCTCCCTCTTCCCCACCAGAGAGAGACAGACAGGCACCCCCATTCTTTTAGGTGATTTCCTCTGTGCCCCTCCCCCTGAGAGAAGGCTCTGGCTTCTGTGCCATTAGGTACCTCCCACTTTGTGCCTTCCTGGCTTCCGCACATCTCCCCCATTTCAGTGGATGGGTGGGACCACAGATGGCACCCAGGATTAGGACTCTGTGGTGTGGCATGAAGGTGACCATGACCCCAGTTCTTACTTTCTCAGCTTCTCTGTCCCGGTCTGGTGGTCTAGGGTGCGTGGTGGGAACCTTTCTGGGAGATTTCTGAGTGAGGAGGTGGCTAGGAGAGTGTTCTCTGGGGCATGGAGGGGTGCAGAGCCCGATTCTGGGCTTTTTTTTAACCTCCCCGCAGTTCAAGCCGTTCATGTACTTTACCTTGATCTGCTGCCTTCAGGAAGCTCCCTTGATTTAACCCACACAGCTCATTCATTCCTTGGTCCTGCTTTCGTTTTGGCCCCAGGCTGTCAGCTGGTGTCCTTTTAACTTACTCCTGGGCTGGGGCTGCCCTTCGGTTGTTCTGTCATTTCTGTGTCCCCAAGTAGCCAGCAACCGGGGCAGGGCTGTGCACCTCTGGCCTTCCCTGGTGGTCCCGGCCGGCGGTGGGTGCAGCCTGCACAGTAGGCTCTGTGCGCCTGTGGCTGATGGCTGAGTGGCAGCACCACTCTTACATAATCAGTTTCTCTCCTCCTTTCTCTTTCCAGAGCCAGATTTCACACTGAGCAGCTGCAGACAGAGAAATCAGAGAAAGCACAACCCAGCCTCAGATTCCGAGGGGCCTGCTGGGGACTCTCTCCTCCTGCTTGGAAGGAAGACCCCGAGGCAGCCGTTTCAGGCCAGGTCTTGGCTGCCATGGGACTCAGAGCCACCGCCCCGCGGCTGCCCTCTGCACTGCCAGGCAGATAAGGGTGAGCCCTGCCCAGGAGCACCTGCCACCTCCTGCTGGGCCACTCCTCCGTGGCTAGTCCTTCCTCGACTTTGGGCCACCTTTGCTGACCCGAGGCCATGTAGGCCCCACTCAGGCCTCTGTGGATAGACACATTGCTGGGGATACCACCTCTGCTCTCTGGGAGACCCAGCGCACCACCATGCCCCGGGGATTCGCCTGGCTGCGCT
>NW_020185335.1:2821768-2832409 GCF_003031525.2 Neophocaena asiaeorientalis asiaeorientalis | reverse complement strand
GGGGGGGGGGGGGGGCGGTCTGTGGGGACTGCCCAGGGAGAGCTTGGCCCAGAGCCAGGCTTTGTAACCATGGCAACCAGGGCATTCTTCCTGGTGAGAAGTTGAGATGCTTCCCAGCTTAATGGCAGGCACCCTTGGGGACTCCCACGCTGTCTGCCCTGTCTCCAGCTGACTGCAGCTCAGATGGGCATGGTGGGTATGAGCCTTAGGCTGGGTGGGCACAGTCAGTGGGTCACAGGGACAGGGCAGGTGCTGGGGGTAGGAGGCTGCGTCTCACCTGCTCAGACTCATTGGTGCTCATTGAGGAGTACGGTGGGGATGGAGGTGGCAGAGAGATGATTTCTGGCCTTCCTGGGCGTGACCAGCTGGCGGTGGGGACTTGTGAAGTTGCCTGGGCCCCGTGACACATGGGAGAAGTGCAACCTGCTCCCTCTGCCTTTCCCTCCATCAAGAGCTAAATCAAAAGGCAGAAAGAGAACAGTGTCCTTGGGGAAAAGAAAAATAGTTGAAATGAGGACAGAAAAGAAAAAGAATCGACAAGTCTCTCAGGCCTGCCTGCTGGTGGGAGGCCAGACCAAGCTCCCTTCAGACTCCAAGATTCAATATAATTGACTTAAATTCAACATATTTTTTTCTGGTGCCGCCCACATGCCCACTGGAGAGACACTGCCATGGCGACAAGGACCTGGGCTATCTCGTGTGTGTCTCTCTAACACCTGGCATGGAGTTAGGTGCTAGGAACTGTGTGCCACTTGCATGAGGTCTGGGGTCTGACCCTGTGAGGGATTCTCAGAGGAGCTGGGTCCACCCTGGCCCTTGTGGAGGGTACTGCAAAGGGTCTGGATGTTCAGAACAGGTGGAAGGACCCAGACCCAGTGTTCTGGAATCTTCCAAGTCCTGAGGAGCAGGACGAGCAGGAGAAACAGCACGGCGAGGTGCCACTTGAAATGGTCTCAGAGGTGGGTGGGGAGGTGAGGACGGTGTTCCTTCCATGGAGAGGGAGCAGCGGAGCAAAGGCTCAGCAGTGAGAGCGTGAGAGGCCAGGCTGGAAAGCTGGTTTGGGCTCAGGTGGCTGAGGCCTTGAAAGCCAGGGTGAAGAGTGGCTAATTCATGAGGTAACAGGGAGCCCTGGAAGGTCTGTGACCTGGGCGTGGGAGCTGAGATTGAGAGTTACTCTGCTTTCGAGCGATCAATCTGGCCGTGCTTTGGGGAGTTGCTGTTACAACCTCCTGGGCAGGATGTGATGAGGTGATGAGGGTTCCTTCTGGAGATGGAAGTGAGAATGAAGAGGCCTGGCAGAGGGGACAAAGCTCATGAAAGCAGAGCGCAGGATTGGCAAGGACTGGCCGTGGGGTGAGGGGGAGGGAGGGCTGAGGATCAGGGGCTCAGAGCGGGGCTGGGGTGCTGGAAAAGGAGTGGCTGCCGTAACAGATTGCCACAATCTTGGCTTAAAACGGCAGAAATGTATTCTGTCACAGCTTTGGAGGTCAGAAGTCTGAAATCAAGTTGTCAAGGTTATGCTCCCTCTGAAGGCTTTAGGGGAGGATCCTTCTTGCCTCTTCCAGCTTCTGGTGGCTTCTGGCATTCCTTGGCTTGTGGCTGCATCACTCCAATCTGCCTTCATCTGCGAAGGCCACGTGAATGGTCTTTCCTTACATGTGTCACTGTGTCCTTTCCTCTTCTTATAAGGACACCGGTCACTGAATTTAGGGCCCACCCTAAATTCAAGAGGATTTCATCTGGAGATTCTTAATAACATTTGCAAAGACCCTATCTCCAAATAAGGTTGCATCTGAGGTTCTTGGTGAACATAAATTTGGGGGTATTTACACACACAGGCACAGATATGGGGGTGGTGGACAAGCCCCATTTGTCATTGCGCACAGGATGTTACTCTTTCTTCAGTCTCCTCTTCTGTCTTACAGGCCTCTTAACTGTGGAAATAGCGGGGCACGGCGGGCCTCCCAACCAGGGTTGCACTAGCTGTGGGGCTTTCAGAGTGCAGAGGGTACGTGAGGCTACAGCTGTGCTGTCCCTGTCTAGTTACCTGTTTGCTGGCCTGTTTTTCAGAGTGGAGGCAACAGGAAGGGAGCTTAAAACTGGGAATGGTAGTTGGGCTGCAGACTTGGAGGAGGTCTAAGTTTGGGAGAAGGCAGATCATCTATGGACAGAGTTTCTGGGGCAACCCGTGTGTGCCGGGCTGGGAAGCACGGAGGCTCTGTAAGTCTCTGCTACGAGGCTAGTGGCCAGGCCCCCAAAGGCTCCAGACTGGGAATCAGATGAGGGCAGGTGGGGTAGGACTTGGGGTGGAGTGGGCAGCCACAGGGTGACTGCCACATTGGAAAGAAGACTCAGTGTGGACAGGGATACTGATTTTTAAAGAAAATATGGAAATTTGGATTTTTATGTGAAATCTCTGTGAACCAGGATGTGGCCCTAAGGACACCACTTTGTAAACTGTCACTTTCTGCCAAGTGCGGTCCCCAGACCAGCAGCATCAGTTTTACTTCAGGACTTGTTGGAAATGCAGATTCTCTGCACTCCCCCCGCCACTACCTCATACCTGCTCAATCAAATACCCTGGGTGAGCCATTACCAGCTTCTACAGGAGACCCAGATGCCTGATCCCGGTTCCCTGCTTGACGTGAACGCCAAAGTGCTGAGTAACACGTCCTTGCTGTGGTTCACAGTGCTGTGCATTCACACACTGGCTGCTGCGTTGTCTGGTCAAGGCAGTGAGTGAGGGGCTTCCCTGGTGGCGCGGTGGTTAAGAATCCACCTGCCAATTCAGGGGACACAGTTTCGAGCCCTGGTCCCGGAAATCCCACATGCCGCGGCGGAACTAAGCCCGTGCGCCACAACTGCTGAGCCTGCGCTCTAAGAGTCCATGAGCCACAACTACTGAGCCCACGTGCCGCAACTACTGAAGCCCGCGCGCCTAGAGCCCATGCTCTGCAACAAGAGAAGCCACTGCAATGAGAAGCCCGCGCACCACAATGAAGAGTAGCCCCCACTCACTGCAACTAGAGAAAGCCCGCACACAGCAATGAAGACCCAAAGCAGCCAAAAAAAAAAAAAAGACAATGAGTGAATTGGACAGATGGTGCTAGTGACAGGGGTTGGTGGCTGGCGTAGGCAGGGGAGCCTCTGGGGAGGGAAGGAGTCTTGGTGAGACCTTGGAAGGGGTCTGTCGTGTGAGAGGATACCCAGGGCAGGGGCAATGTGTGAGCCTAAACCCTGAGGCAGGAATGATCCTGACCAGCAGGGGTGCCAAGCTGAGAGTGTTAATGATGTAGAGACAAGGGAGAAAGCAAGCAGGAACACTGGTTTATCTGTTCCCTTGTCCAGATATTGGGTTGAGAATATGGGAAGAGAGAGACAGAGGAAGTACAAGATGGATTGTAAGTTTGCAAAAAATGTGGTGTCAGACTTCTATGAGGGGAAGGGCTGGTGGGCTGCAGGCCATAAGGGGCATGGGCTTGAGTGAACCTGAGCTTCTGGCCCAGCAGGGGCACAGGCATGGCAGCAGCACCGAGAAGTGGGTGGGAAAGTGAGTGTCAGCAGGCTCAGGCCCGTGAGGGTTTAAGAACAAAAGTCTCCCTAAGTGCCGGGGAAGTGAGGGCAGAAAGTCCTGTCAGTAGTTGCTGCTCACAACCAGGGGCAAATCAAAGAGGTGACTCAGCCTGCCTGGCTATCTGGGGGGAAAAATGGAAGAAAGAGAAAAAGAGAGAGAGAGAGAGAGAAGGAGGAGGACGGAAGGGAGGAAGGAAGGAAGAGGGAGAAAAGGAAAAAAAAATACTGCTTTTGACTATAACAATAATAGATACTAATTATAGAATGTAAAATATATCCTAAAAAATATAAAGAAGAACATAAAAATCTCCCATAGAGATTTGGTGCATTTCTTTCCATTGCATTTTCTATGCACATATATACATAATTAACAAAATTCAAGTCATGCTTTATACCCAGATACAGTGTGTTGAATCATGCTTTTTAAAACTTTGCTAAGCACATCAAAAGTATTTTTCTTATCATATAATCATATCCTAAGTATTCTTTGGCAATGTGATTTTTATTGGCTACATTCGTTATTATTGCACATCTAGGCCACTTACAGATGTTCACTATTACAAAATAATACTGCAAAGGAAGACTTTGTCCACAGATCTTTCAGTTATGTCTCTCTTTTCTTCTCCTTCACATTTATTCCTAGAAATGAGTTTAATGGGTCAAAGGGTGTGGACAATTTTAAAGCTTAGTGGGTCGAAGTGTGTGGGCATTAAGTCCATTAATAACAAAAATTGCCAAATTGCTTTCCAGGATGAGAGCATCTGCCTCACTATTTTGCCAGCAGCAAATGTTATTAAAATAAAACAACAGCAACAACAACAAAAAAGTCTTTCCATTTGATAGGTGAAACGTATCGATTGTTTTGACGTGAATTTATTAGCGAGGTTGAGTTTCAGATACATCTCTTGCCCGTCTATATTTTGTTCTTTCTGCTCCCATCAACTTAACCCTTGTTCATGTTTGTTGCAAATTCTCTCAGATAATTTTTGTAAGTCTGTTCAGTTACACAGAAATCACACTGTTTTTAAAGTCACAGTGACCTGCAGTGGTGAAGGCTGGTAATGTTTGGATCGTTTGTTAGCGGGGAAGAGAAACAGCCTGAGTGAGGTTCGCTCAGCATCCCGGAAAGACCAGACTGGAAGGGCTGCTACAAACCTGCTGGTACCTCTAATTAAGAGGCATGTCAAGGTCTCTGGATGGAAAATGCAACGAAAGGCTTTGAAAACTCATAGCCTCTAGATGAGGGGCAGGGGTTGCCATGGAAAGGAGGCTGTGCCTGCCCCCTGGGGCAGGAGTGGGAAGGAGACTGGAGACCAATCCCAGGGCATGGCTCCTGGGGGGCTTTGCCAGCCTGGGGTGGGAGGTGGCTGGGCTGGACGGTTCATGCTTGCCTGCATTGCTGTCCTGCAGCCCGGACCCCAGGGAGAGTATTCCTGGCTCTGGGAAGGCCTCCTTGGGACCCTGCGCCCCCCACCCCGACCCTTCCGAGAGGACTTGTGACTGGGAAAAGGGAGGTCGTGTGCACAGCTCTGCGTACCCGGGCAGTGTGGGAGCCACGCAGGTGGCTCACGTGTTGTTGTGTGTGGTCCACAGATCTCGGGATCCTCCTGGGCATGGCCTTGGGGAACGAGGGTTTGGAGGTGTGGCCTTTAACCCGGAGCGAGGAGTGTGCCATCACTGGCTTTCTGCGTGACAAGCTGCAGTACCGGAACCGCCTTCAGTACATGGTAACCACGTGGGCACTCGTTGTGTCCCTCTTCCAAAGCCCTGTGGCTCATGGGACGTAAGGACCTGGAAATTCAGTCCCTCTCCTTGGACTTGTGTCAGGCCTGTGCCTGCCATGGCTCCCTTCTCCCTGACACACACCCATGTGCCTCATCTGCACTTCCTGTCCCTGCTCCTGCCATCCATCCCTGGGGCCTCCAACCCTCCTATCTGATCTGACCTTTGATCCCACCTCCACGTGGCACTCACCCAGTGACTCAGGAATGGATTCCAGGAAACCTTGGGGGAACCCCAGGCACTATTTAGCAGGGGAGATAAGGACCTAGAAATTAGAATGTTTGATTCTTTTTATAGGGTGGACCACATCGCATGTGGCTCTGTAGGTCTTTTATTTTTTTTAACAGCTTTTTTGAGATATAGTTCACATACCACACACACCTCACCTGTTCAAGTGTACATTTCTATGGCTTTTAGTATATTTGCAAAGTCATGAAACCATCACCATGATAAGTTTTAGAGCAATCTTTTAAAGTCATTTTCCTCACCCCTCCTAAAGCATATGATTCTCTAGGAGTAGTAAGCTTCTCATCCTACATTTTGGCCCGAGACTTATGCCTTAACATGTTTTGTTTTGTTTCACCTTCCCTGTGTCCCAGAGGAAAGAGCTGTCTTTATCCCAATTGGGAGCCAAGCACATGTTTTCTGTAGAGGACCACCGCTGCCATCAAGGGCCGGTCCTGCATCAAATTATTCTCCGAGGTTGGGGGAGTCTGAGCCATTTCTGACTCTGATCTCATCCTTTGTTCTTGTATCTCCCCAGAAACACTACTTCCCCATCAACTACAGGGTCAGTGTGCCTTATGAGGGGGTACTCCGAATGGCCAACGTCACCAGGCTGGTGAGAATCCCCGCTCTGGAATGGGGAGGCCCCTGCCTCCTGGGACATCCTGTGGGCCCTGCCTGGAGGCACATTGGTCTGGGAAGATCCTGTTGCCAGGGGTCTTTCCTGGCCCCTCAAGCAAGCCTGCCCTTGGCTTAGGCCCCAGGTGCCCCTCCCATCCCATCCACAGTGGATGCCCGGGGTCTGCCCCCTGTGCAGGGCAAATGTGGGGGGCGGTCAGAGCTGTGGGGGGCAGGCCCAGAGGCTCCTGTCTGGGGTTTCAATAATTTCTCCTGTCCCTGCAGCAGAGGGCCCGGGTGAGCCAACAGGAGCTGCGGTATCTGTGGGTCTTGGTGAGTCTCAGTGCTACTGAGTGGGTGCAGGAGGTGCTGCTCGAGGGCCATCCATCCTGGAAGTACCTGGAGGAGGTACATACACTGCTGCTGGATGTCAAACAAGGCCTCCCGGTGAGTCGTGCGGAGGTGCAGGTGGCCAGGGTGGGTGGGTGCGTGCGTGCGTGCGTGCGTGCGTGTGTGTGTGTGTGTGTGTGTTTGTGGCCAAAAACTATCAAGGGAGAAGGTAAAGGCATGGAAAGTTCTGGCATGTCCTGGAGAGTGTGGGAGAAATGGGGGGGCAGGGTGGTGGACTGGGCTTGGGGGGCAAGAGATGCGCCTGAGACCCTGTTATGCTCTGCAACCCTGGGCGAGTCATTGATCCCTCTCACTTTATTTCCACATCTAAGAAAAGAGGGAAAGGGGGAGGGATAGATGGGTGGAGCACAGGGGGGTTGAGGGCGATGAAACTTTTCTGTATGATGCTGTAACGGTGAGTATAATTGCATTTGTCAAAGCCCATTGAATGTACAACAGAAAGAGTGAACCCTAACGTAAATGGACCTTAATTAATAATAATAATAGAGGTTCCCAATCGCTGCCTGTTCAGCAGTGTTGATCGGAGGCCTGGGGGATGCATCTTCCAAAAAGCCTACAGAGTAAGGTGACAGGGTCAGTGTGTATCCTCGCAGGCCATGTGTGTGCAATGGGACCCCTCCCCACACCCCCGCCTTGCCCTACTGACCCCCACAGCCCTCCTTAGGACCCTGGTACACAACTGCCCTGGGGCCCCACCTGCTGCCCAGCAAGAACAGCCAACAGGAAGCCGACTGTGAGCTTCTGCTGACACCAGGGCTCGGGGCCAGCATCTGCTTTTGCAGCTGCCGAGAACTTTGTGGAGGCTCTCCATTCTGGCGGGGACCGGACTGTGTTCCATCCTCAATTTTCCTTGGGAGTGTCTATGGCTCTGTGAGCTCTGCTGAGCTGGGAAGGAGATTGAGGGTAGACTGAGGCCCTGCCCACCTGGGCTCTTCAGATTGAACCAGCTTGTTTTTTTAAAGATTTTTTTTTTTTTTGATGTGGACCATTTTCAAAGTCTTTATTGAATTTGTTACAATATATTGCTTCTGTTTTATGCTTTTGTTTTTGACCATGAGGCATGTGGGATCTTAGCTCCCCAACCAGGGATTGAACACGCACCCACTGCATTGGAAGGCGAAGTCTTAACTACTGGACCGCCAGGGAAGTCCCTGAACCAACTTTTAACCTCTTCTTTCTCACAATGTTAATGGTTGACGGCCCGTTCCATATGTGCCCAACATCTATGGGGCAGGGGGTCCTCCCTCTAGGGAGAGGGCCATGGGCATGGGCCCCTTTGCCCTCCTGCCACCCTCACTTCTCTCTCTAAGCCTCTGTATATTAGTTTTTGGGGACTGCCGTCACCGATTACTACCAACTGGTGGCTTAAAACAACAGAAATGATTCTATCGCAGTTCTGTAGACCAGAAGTCTGAAATCAAGGTGTCAGCAGGGCCATGCTCCCTCCAAAGGCTCCAGAGGCGGCTCTTTCCCACCTCTTCCAGCTTCTGGGCTGATGGTGTTCTTGGCTTGTGCAGCATCACTCCACCCTCCGCCTCGGTCTTCACATGGCCTCTCCCTCCGTGTCCCAGAGAAGGACCTGTGTCCTTTCTCTTACAAGGACAACAGTCATTGGATTTAGGGCCCACCATAAATCCAGACTGATCTCATCTGGAGATCCCTGACTTAATTACATCTGCATAGACCCCATTTCCAAACAGGTCACATTCGCAGGTACTAGGGACTGGGCCTTGGACAGAGCTTTTTTAGGGGGTTGTGGGGCAGGGGGACACACAGTTCAACCTAGAACACTTCACTTTTAGGAACGTCCTTCCCCAGCTCAGGTCCCGCGTTTCCTCCTGCTCCATGTCTTGTTTTTTTTTTTAAGTATTATTATTTATTTATTTATACATACATTTATTTGTTTTTCTGTTTGGCTGCGTTCGGTCTTCGTTGCTGTGTGCGGGCTTTCTCTAGTTACGGCGAGCGGGGGCTACTCTGTGGGATGCGGTGCGTGGGCTTCTCGGCGGTGGCTTGTCTTTGTCGCGGAGCACGGGCTCTAGGTGCGCGGGCTTCAGTAGTTGTGGCATACAGGGGCTCAGTAGTTGTGGCGCACGGGCTTAGTTGCTCCGTGGCATGTGAGATCTTCCCGGACCAGGGCTTGAACCCGTGTCCCCTGCAGTGGCAGGCGGATTCTTAACCACTGCGCCACCAGGGAAGTCCCGTGCTCTGTGTCTTCTACGACAGTTCTGGCCCCTGCGCTGTCCCTCCCATGGTGCCTGGTGCTCCCCACACCAAGTTCCTTTTGTTAAGTGTTGTGGAGAGGAGCCCCCGAGCTTGGAGCCGGAGACCCAGCCCTGTCGGTGTGCCTAGTGCGCCTCACGATATGACCGACCCTCCTGAGGGTCCTGTCTCTTCTTCATGGGAGTCGGTGTGGGTCTTTGCATCCTGAAGGACAGTGTCCCTGGGATAGGGACTTCTCATGTGGTGGTGACCGGGCCTGGGCTAGAACAGCAAGGATGCCCCCACCTCCTCCCTGTCTGGCCTGCCCCTAGGAGAGGAAAAGAGAAGCTTCTGTGTGTTGTGCTTGAGTGAGGGACATCGAGGGAGCCCCTCCCAGGAAAAATGGCACCTGCAGGAAGGAGAGAAATTGCTCTCAGGCATCCTGGTCACAGGGATCTCTTGTCCTTCTTCCAGGCAGGACAGCCACCACCACCCCGCCCCCCAGAGCTCTCCTGGGATCTCTTCACAGGCTGGGGGTGGCACCTGTGGTCCTAAAGGCTTCCTCCCTTTCAGGGTGTGGAGGTGAGCCCCCAGGTGGAAGCAGTGTTGTCCCTCTTGAGTACCCCAGGAAGCCTGAAGCCAGTGCGGCCCAAAGCTCTGCTGGACAACTGCTTGCGGGTCATGGAGCTGTTGTACTGCTCTTGCTGTAAGGAGCTCTGAGGGGCTGGGGGTGGGACACTGGGTGTCTGAGCCCAGGTCGCTGAGCAGAGCTGGGACCCTCCTCGGCATGCCCTCTGCTTCCCAGGGCTACAGGCCGTTTCTGGAAGCTGAGATGGGCCCTGGGTACAGGGAGGACAGTGTGGCTTGGTCTGGGGATGAGCGGGGTGTTGACCAGTCCTGCAGTCTTATTTGTGTCTGTGTGTTTGTGTTGCCTGCAGGTAAACAAAGCCCTGTCTTAAACTGGCAGGATTGTGAGGTGCCAAGGCCTCAGCCTCACGGCCTGGAGCCCTCGTCACAGTGTGTGGCCGCCCAGCTATACCCCCTGCGCCAGCAGTCCCCCGCCTCCCTGCCCCGCCCCCCGGCATCCACGGCTGGAGCCCCGGCTCAGTGAAGCTGCTGAGGGCACAGGGCGAAGGCCGCCTGCCCTGAGTGGGCTGCATGGTAACTGGGTGGGGCAGCTGGAGGAGCTCCTGCAGGAGATGGACTGGGCCTGAGGCTTCTCTGGGTGGTGGTGGGGAGCCCCTCTTGGGAGAGGAGACCCTAGAGGGGCATTTTTCCTTTGAGGGGGACTCAGTGCCTGAGAAGGGTTCAGCTTCCCGCCTTCCATACCTCCCATGGTCTCACCTGGAGCGGTGGGCGCTGGGGGCACCTGAAGGTCAATGAAGACAGAGCTTACAGCCCCTCCTGGCACTGCCCGGGCTGCCCTCTTCCCTGAGGGCAGGGCTGACCATCTCCTAGGCCCAAAGAGGTGAGAGCTGTACCAGGTGGGCATGGGGGTGGGGACATGCCTCGGCAAGGCCAGGGAGAGGGCAGCAAAGCTGGGGAGAGGGCATAGCCAAATGCCACATCTTGCCACAGTTCCCTTTATCTTTTCTATTAAACACCTGCTTTGTTTTGGTTTGTTTTGGTTTGCTTTGCATCTTCGAGGGTGAACCTGGAGAAGGCCCACCTGGAGCAGGCTGCTTTCCCCTCCTGCCAGGTGCAGGAGGCAGGAGGAGGGGCATGGGCTGGTCTGGCCCTGGGGCCTCGGTCTGAGGATTCAGATGTGGAGTGGTCAGGGCCTTAGCCAGGGCCCTGGAATGGTAGATATTTGCGGGACGGAGTTCCTTC
>NW_020185335.1:2821261-2821703 GCF_003031525.2 Neophocaena asiaeorientalis asiaeorientalis | reverse complement strand
AGGGGTGTTAATTACAGTACAACTTTATTAATACTGGAATCTTCACAGTGCATTTGTTACTTGTAGCAGTGACTATTTAAATCAAGGAGAGGGTGGGTTGCAGGGGCGTGGGGGGAGGGGAAGGAGAGGATCATTTATCCAAAAACTGACAGAAAGAAAAGAAACAAAATGGTTCAGATGGAATGGGGGTGGTGAGGGGGTGGTGGAGGGAAGAAAAAGTGAGTAGGAACCAGGAGGGGGAGCCTGGGGTGGGGAAATAAATTAAAAAAAGGAACAAGTTAACAGCACCAGAAAAGTTACTTCAGTCAAAAGACACTTTTTGAAAAGAATATTTCTCTGTACAAAAAGAAAAATGAAACAAACGTAAAGAAGTCCCCCAAACCAAAGTTTGTGATGCGGAATGGCTGGCTCGGATCCCAAAGGGGTGGGCCTGGGAGGTGGG
>NW_020185335.1:2820328-2821247 GCF_003031525.2 Neophocaena asiaeorientalis asiaeorientalis | reverse complement strand
CCCACCCCCTCCCTGTGACTCTGAAGCCACCCCCCTTCCCAGGGGCAAGCTCTTCCTCATGGGGACTCAGCTCTCCCCCGACCCCACTGCCCCTTACCCTGCTCACATCACATAACCTGCATCTTAAATCAGCCCACCTGGGCAAACCCTGTGGCGAGGGGCAGTGTAAGCCCCGCCCCAAGCCTTCAAATACAGGCCACCTGCTCTCCTGCCCCCTTCCTCGCCTGGCCCTCCTCCAGGTGTGGTGCGCTCAGCAAGTCTCCTTTCTCCGACCTAGCGACTTACAGGTACCGTTCTCCACCCGCCTTCGGGGACCCCGCGGGGCTCCATATACTCAGGGGCATCCTTGGTTCCCCACACCCGCCTGGCTGCCGTGCCTGGACCCCAGTTTCCAGCACAAGAACTACCAGGAGCCTGGGCTCCATCCAGACCAGGAAAAGCCAGCTCTCCTGACCCCGGGAGGGGCCCCTGCCCCGTGACCCTGCCGCCCTGGCCGCCCTCGGCTGCCTTGCGGGGCCGCAGGAAGTCCTCCGCTCGCACTTGTCACACGTGCTTTTACCTGCTTGGAGCTGGTGCGCAACATGGTGCGGGGGCACTTGCCACCTCACTCCCCGCCGCCCGGACCATCCTGGGAGGGCGGCTCCTCTGACAACAGAGTCAAAGCTAATCTCCCCCCACCCCCACCCCTTGGTCTGCAGCAGACTGACAGGAGGCCCAGCCCCCAGCCCTTTCCAACCTCACCGCGGCTTTGCTCCGGACGCTGGAGAGAAGAGCTGCTCTCTGGCCTCCAGAGCCATTAGGCCCTCCTCCTGCCACAGGCCCAACGCCAGTGTGGGCCCCCCCGCCCCCGTCCCTCAGGCACTCTTGGACACACCCTGTACCGTCTACCCTGTCCCCACAAGCAGTCCTTGTCCGGTCA
>NW_020185335.1:2801261-2820309 GCF_003031525.2 Neophocaena asiaeorientalis asiaeorientalis | reverse complement strand
GTGGCTGAAACCATCACGGCATCCGAAAGCAGCTCCTGGGGGACTGGCCAGGTGACCCCTAGCCTCTGGACTCCTTCCCTGCTGCCCAGCCCCGCCCTGCCTCCAACCCCAGCCACCTCTGGGGGGAGGGGATGCTGCTTCAGGGTCCCCAGCCTCCTCCAAGCAGGTCCCCTGCATGTCTTCCCCAAGAGGCTTGACTTGGGCCCAGGCCCCCTTCCCCTCCGCGCGCCCCCAACAGCCAGCCATCCCGTAGAGCTTTCTCAGCAAACCAGATACCTTAGCCGGTTGGGCCCCTGGCCCCTGCACAGCTGCTCCCCGTCGGCCCTGCTCCCCGACGGAGAGGAGCCTGGAGAGGCAGAGAGATGAGACGATGGAGGAGGGAGGAGGCGAGGGCTCAGTCAGGGTGGGGTGGGCTAGCATTCCGGAAGAGCCCGAGGCCACTGTCCCTGGGGAGATGGCGAGAAGCCAGGCCAGGCTAGCTAAGCGGTGGCACTGCGGGCCCACCCAGGCTGGTGGGACCAGGAGAGGCTGGCCCGGCCCTGCTGCTGTGGGCAGGGAGCACGGCTCTGGGGCTCACCCACACCAGGAAAAGGCAGGGCCCAGAAGGAGGAAGAGGAGGGACAGAGTGGGCAAGCAAAGGTTGAAACAGGCTCCAAATCCAAGTTCCAGGCCCGCAGGCTCCGTCCTGGCGAGGTTTGTTAAAGAAGTCATTTCCTGTTTAAACCTTGAAATCCAAGATGCGTGTCTCTTTCCAATAAAGTAGCTTTGCCTCGTATGACTTCAAAAGAAAAAAAAAAAAAAAAGCTTGCCTGGCTCTGCTCTCTCCTGACTGTGCCTTTGCTCTGAAGTGGCCGCTGCCCACCGACCAGGCCACCTGCCTCGCCCGGGCCAGAGGGTGGGATCACAAGATGCGGGGCGCCGACCTGTCGTTGGTGACGGTCCTGCGGAGCCGCACCCCGCGCCGGATGGCCACCAGCATGTCTTCAGCCGGGGGGTCGCTGGTGGCAGCGGGGGGCGGGGTGGGAGTCTCCTCCACAGGGGTGGCCGACAGGGCAGTGGGGAAGGGGAACTGGCCCTCGCCCAGGGCGTGGGCGCCTGCCACCAGCTCCCCGAGCTTCTCCACCAGGCTGTGCCGGTTGGCAGCCAGCTGCTGCTGCTGCTGCTCGTCGCCCTCGGCCGCCAGCCCGGCCCCCGGCCCCGGGTAGCTGGCGGCCTCGGGGGACGGGCTGCCCCAGGCTGTGTTGGGCAGGCTGAGCCTCTTCGGGGAGGCCCTGGCCAGGTCCGGGGCCAGGGGCGAGGCGGCCTCGTCGGTGTAGAAGACGCACTCCTCGCTGCCCGCCCGCGTGGGCCCCACGTAGCCGGGGGAGTCGGGCACCGTGGGCGTCTTCACGGGGACGATGGGCGGCCGGATGGGGATGGGGCCGGCGCTGGAGAGGGTGCGGCGCACGGCGGGCTTGGTGGAGGGCGTGCGGCGGATGGTGGCCACGCCAGGGGGTGCGCCCGAGGTGGTGGGCAGCCCGGCGGTGGGCAGCCCCGCAGTGGAGGCCGGGCGCTTGGTCTGGATCAGGCGGCGGTAGTTCTGGGCGATGTTGCTGTTGCGAGGGATGGTGGATGACTTGTCGAACTCGGGTGGGCCCTCCCCGTCTGCGTCCCCGTTCACTGAGTAGCAGTCGTAGTCGGAGCCTGGGAGGCACGGGATGCAGTGGGCCTGGGGCCCTGGGGGCCTGTGAAGGCCCAGCCGCCTGCCCCCGGCCCCCGGGGCCTACCTTGGGAGGGGATGGTGTCCTCGGAGCAGGAGGGCGTGGTGGTCTGTGTGCTGTAGCCGCTCGAGTACTGCAGGGAGTCCCGGCTGCTCTTCTGGTGCTCCAGGCTCAGGCCGCGGGTCAGCACCATGGCCAGGTCACTGGCCGCAGGGGACACCTCCTCACCGTGCTGGGGGTGGTAAGACTGCAGGCTGAAGCCTTGCTCCCCGCTTCTCCCTCAGCCCGGACTGCAGGCAGCCCCCAACAGGCTGAGCAGTCTGAGCTGGCCCTGCGACCACTTGCCTGGCCTCCTGAAGCTGACCTAGGAGTGAAGGTGGGGCCCTGGTTGGGCTGCCCAGGGAATTGCCGCTTACCTTGGCTGCGATGGTGGCAGGGGACATGCGGGGTCGCGGGGCCTCCTCTCCACTGGGGCCCAGGGTGCCCCCGACAGCCGGGCCTGGCTCTGTGTCTCGGAGGAGCTCCACTCGGTCCTTCCTCCGTTGCAGGGTGCTGCCTGAGGGCTGCTCGTGGGAGCCGGCCTTGGCCCAGTCCTGCAGGGCATGGCCAAGGGGGCCCTCACTGTTGTTGAAGTTCAGGGTTTCCAGACCCACATGGGGCCTCAGGCTCACAATCATGGCCAAGGACAGAGCATGGAGGGCGCTGTGACACCCCAGTCCTGCCAGGCCCAGGGGCAGGATGGGGAGCCCTGCGAGGGAAAGATGTGAGCGTGTGGGGAGTGGCTGCATGTGGTGCCCAGGAGGCCTGTCTCGCGGGGAGCAAGTGCTTCGTGCACGCCCCTCTGGTTGAACCTGGGCCCTCCCTGTGTCCCGCTGCGGGTGGGAAGCACTGACCGTGGTAGGGGAGCTGCACTCGCTGACGGACTGGCAGGTTTCCGAGGCCTCGGAGGATGCTGAGCTGGAGGACTTCTGCCACGCAGAGGCGAGCAGGCAGGATGATGGGCGGGGAGGCAGGACGAGAGGAGGGAACAGATCTGGTCACAGCGCTGGCGTGCAGCAGGGCCTGCTGACTCAGCATTCCCACCCCACGCCCTCCAGGGCCATGGCCACGGCCGTGAGCGTATGCAGTGGAAGGCAGCACCCAGAGCGCACGCCATGGGCAATGACCTGCCCCCCAGCCCAGCCTGATAACCACACACTTTTGAGGATTAACAAGAAGGCTGGCTGCTGATGGCCTGGATGTGGTGGGCAGGGAAAGAGCGATACTCAGGAGGGCAGTGGGGTGCTGGCTTGAACTGCCGGGTTGATGTGTCACTGTTTTCTCAGAAGGGCAGGCCTGGGGGAGGAATGGAGTCCAGAGTTCCATCCTATACATGTTAAGCTGAGCTGCCTGTTAGGTATCTATGCCCAGATGCAATGCAGGCAATTGTATTTACAGTCTGGAGTTTAGGGAGAAGTCAGGTTTGGAACCACAAATCCAGCAGCCGTTGGACAGAATTAGGTCACCTAGGCAGTCAGGATGACGGTGGTTAGAGAAAAGGTTCAAGGACGTCAGGCTGACATTCAGTGCTTTGGAAGAAGAGGATGGCCCAGTGAACAGGAGTGACAGGAGCTGCTGGTGGCGTGGAGGAAGACCACGAGCAGGTGATGTCACAGAATCAGGGGAAGAACCTGACGCGCAAAAGAGGGAGGGGCAGTTGTGCTCAGCTGCTGGGGGTCTGTGCACATGAGGCGGAGGGGTGTCTGTGCAGACCTCCAGAACTGTTTCACAGAATGGTGGGGCAGAAGCCCACGGAGGACAGGACCGAGGGTGCCCAGGAGGCTCCTGCTCTGGACAGTGGCAGGAACTAGGTGCCCTGGAGGCCCCCCAACTCAAAACAACAAAGAGGGACTTCCCCGGTGGTCCAGTGGTTAAGTCTCTGCACTCCCAGTGCAGGGGGCCTGGGTTTGATCCCTGGTCAGGGAACTAGATCCCACATGCATGCCACAACTGAGACCCGGCACAGCCAAATAAATAGATACATAAATAACAAAGAACAACAACAACAAAGAATGAAGAAAAAAGCAAGGGCAGAAACAGGACCATGAGGGTCCCCAGGGCAGAGGCTGGCTTCAGCACTGTGGTTGAGAGACTGGGCAAGTGGCAAGGTGGAGAGCTCACCCTGTTGATGACCCAAATTAAACCTGGAAGGGAACTAATCAGTAGCACCTCTCCAGATCCTGTACCAGCCAAGTAAGATTCTCTAAATCATCCTGGTTTAGACTCCCAGATCTTTTTAATAGTTTATGATGAGCCAAGATGACTAAAATAAAAGGAGCTAAACTCTATAGGTAAGGATTCGGAGGAAATAATAAACACATTTAGAATTTTACCAATATAATTGTTAAGACAAAAATAAAAAAGGAAAAAAGTATTTGGAAAACAGCGGAAAAATTCAACACCCATTCACGGAAAACACTTAGACTAGCAATAGAAAGGAACTTCCTTCATCTGATAACGAGTTATCTCCAAAAATATCAATACTTTTCTTTCTGAGGTTGGAAAAAGATAAGGATGACCATCTCTACTTAGCACTGGAAGTTCTAGCAGTGCAATAAAGCATGAAAAAGAAGTAAAAAGCAAAAGGATTGGCAAAGAAGAAAATGGTTGTTTGTAAAAGACATGACTGTGTATGTATTATAGAATATTCAAAAGAACTAATATGTGTTTTTAGTGAGGTTATTGGATACAAGATCAACATAGAAAAAAAATCAAATTGCTAAATATCAGCAGCTAAAAAACAAGTAAAAGACTCTGAAAAAAGCGGAAATAATTTAAAATAGCATCAATAAACATCAAATACCCAGGGCAAAAAAATCCAGCAGTAGATGTGCAAGATCCTCACATGAAAACTGCAAAATATTACTGAGAGAAGGTAAAGCCGTCGTAAACGGAGAGACGCATGCAATCCCAGTCAGAATCCCAGGGGTTGCTTTTTGGTTTTAAGTGCAAACTGACAAGCTGATATTAAAATTTATAAGGAAATGCAAAGGGCCAAACACTGACAAGGTAATATTGAAGAATATCAAAGCTGGAGGACTTTTATTAACAGATATCAAGATTTTTTATAAAGCTATTAATAATTGAGATGGTGTGGTATTGGTACAAGAACAGACAAATCAACCAGTGGAATGGAATACAAACTCCAGCAACAGCTATGCATTCACAGACACCCGTTTTATGACAAAGATTAACACACTACAGTGCAGTGGAGGAAAAGATGGTATTTTCAAAAAATTGTCAATTAGATATTCACATGGAAAAAAAACCTCTACCTCACCCCACACACACACACACACACACAATCAATTCCAGATGAGCTGCAGATCTAAATGAAGAAAAGGTAAAACAAAAAGGCTTTTTTTTGGAGGAAAACATCTTTGTGACCTTAGAGTACACAAAAATACCTCAAACAGGACAGAAAAAGCAATAACAATTGAAAAAAAATGGAGAAATTGGACACACATTAAAATTAAAAACTTTAGGTCATTAAAAGACCCCATCAAGGGAGTAAAACAGCAACCCACAGAATCAGAGATTATCAGATGAAAAGCTTGTATCCACAATATATAAGAAGTTCTACAAATCAACAAGAAAAAGACAACCTAGGAGATAAAAATAAGCAAAAGATCTGAACAGGTCCTTCACAAAAAGAGGATATCCAAATGGCCTTTAAAAGTATGAAAAGGTGTTCAACCTCATTAGTCATCAGGGAAATACAAATTAAAGACACAGGGCACTATGATATAACACCTATCAGAACGGCTCAAATGAAAAGGATACCAAGATCTGGTGAGGAGGTGGAATAGCAGTAAACCACTGCTGTGCTCTTCCTGCCCATTTAATTATGGGAAGACATCAGAGACACTCAAGATGAGGGATATTCTACGAAATACATAACCACTATTCAAAAGTCATTTAAGAGGGACTGAGGAGCCATTATAGACTGGAGAAGCCTAAAGAGAGATGGTAATAAAATGCAAGGCAGGGTCCTGTATTGGATTCTGGACTCCTGGACCAGGAAAAGGACGTTAGTGAGAAAGCTGGCAAAATGTGAAGAGTCTGTTGACTAGTTAACAGTATTGTGCCTGTGTTAATTTCCTGGTTTTGAAAATTGTTTGGTAGTTACGTGAGATGTTAACATCTGGGGATTTTGGTGGCATCTCAGCACTCTTTTTACAGATTTTCTACAAGGCTAAAATTATTTCAGAATTAAAACAAACCCTTAATGGATAAGTTAAATAGCTATAAAATAGAGAAAAAGTACATTGGAAGATGGACCTGAAGAAATTATCCAGAGAAACAAAGAGATGGGAAATATGACAGTGAAGAAACACACAAATGAAAGTAAGAATAAAGAGATAATGGTTGACGGGCTTCCCTGGTGGTGCAGTGGTTAAGAAGCTGCCTGCCAATGCAGGGGACACGGGTTCGAGCCCTGGTCCAGGAAGATCCCACATGCCGTGGAGCAACTAAGCCCGTGTACCACAACTACTGAGCCTGTGCTCTAGAGCCTGCAAGCCACTACTACTGAGGCCTGCATGTCTAGAGCCCGTGCTCCGCAACAAGAGAAGTCACCGCAATGAGAAGCCCGCGCACCGCGATGAAGAGCAGCCCCCACTCGCCGAAACCAGAGAAAGCCCACGTGCAGCAACAAAGACCCAACTCAGCCAAAAATAAATAAATAAATAAATTTATATATGGAAAAAAAGAGATAATGGTTGAAAATTCCTAGAACAAATGAAAAACATGAATACAGAGATAGAGAAACACAAACACACCAAGTGAGGTTAAAGAAAAACAAATCCACAATTAGATACATTGTAGAAAAACTAAAGTGGCCAGAGAGAGAAGTCAGATCATTCACAAAGGCACAACAGTGACTGACAGCAGACGTTACAACCAGCCACAGAATCCAGAACACAGGGGGAATATATCTTCAAAATGTGGAAATGGAGTAACTGTCACCCCAGAATTGCATCCCTGGCAAAACTAACTTTCAAGAAAGAGGAAAAATATAAAGCATGTTTACAGATAAACAAAAACTGAGTTCACTACTACAGACGCATTCTAAAAGAACTTCTAAAGGACATATTTTACTTCAGAAAGAAGGAAAGTGACCTTAGAAGGAAGATGGGATACAAGGAAAAAATGAACAAAAAAAGTGTAAACACATATGGGTAAATCTAAACACACAGATACTGTATGTATAAAATAATGATAAAATTAAGAAGAAAAATGTCAATCATGGGGACGATTAAAAAGGAGATATATATAGCTTATAAGGGGAGGGAGTGGGTGACTGAAGTTAAAATATACGTTAAGGTCCTTGAATTATTCAGGAGGTGGGGCTGTGACTTTGCTACAGATGCATGGTAAAATTTCAAGATAACCTGTAAAAGAAATGAAATAAGAAGTATAACTTAAAATCCAGTAGAAGGAAAATAATGGGGAAAGGAAAAAACAAAAAGCAAGAGAAGAGACAAAAGCAGCACAGAAAAAGCAGAATGAATAGAAAGAAAAAAGTAAGACAGAAGTCTAAATATGCCAGTAATCATAATAAATGTGAATGGACTAAAAACGTCAATTAAGAGATTGTCAGATTGGATAAGAAAAGAAAATCTAGGCATATGCTGTTTATAAGAGACTCATCTAAAACATAAGGACATAGCTTAAAAGCTAAGAGACAGAAAATGATACCATAAACATTGAGCAAAATAAAGCTCAAGGAGCTGTAGTAATATCAAAACAGACTTTAAGCTAGAAAACATAAAAGTAACAGAAGATCAACTACATCACGTTAGGAGATTCAGTTCACTAAGAAGAGTTAACATTTTGAAGTTGTATGCACCTAATAAAATAGTCTCAAAATATATAAAGCAAACGGATAGAGCTATATGGGAGAAATGAACAATTCCAGCTTTTCAATTACTGATAGGTAAAGCAGACAGGAGTGAATGGGGAATGAGGTAGAGGTGGTCAGTGTGGACAAGTCTTGAGAAGTTTTGCTGTGAAGGAGAGACTAGGTGGCTGGAGGAGAACATGGAGGAAGGGAGGAGGGCTTTTAAGATGGATGACACTAGAGCATGTGTTTGTGTGCTGACAGGAATGAGCCAGCAGAGGAGGGGAGACTGGCAATGCAGTGGGGACATCCTTGGGCAAGAGGGCAGGAAAAGAGAGAATGCTGAGCTCAGATGGAGGCACTCGCCATGATGGGGAAGGACAGCACCCTGGGCATGTGGCCTGACCTCCCTCTGTCTTCTGCTGTAGTTCCTCTGTTTCCATCTCACTGAGGCTGCAGGATCTGAGCCTGCATCTGAAGAGATTCTTGGGCCAGTCTCTGTGTTCAGAATGAACTGGCCAAAGTGTGGAGAAGGGGGAGGATGTCTGCAGATCCTGGGGCTCCTGGGGGTGCCTCCTAGGGCCAGCCACTCCATCACAGCCAGCCTATGCGGGGGGAGGGTCACAAGGCGCCAGAGCTGGTAAGCTGCTCTAAGACCTTCCAACTCTCCTTAGCCTTGAGGCAGTGAGTTGAGGTTGGTCCTCAATGTGGTGGCCCTGGGGACCTCCAGGGCTAGTCTCAACAGCTGTAGGTGGCCCCCAATGTGGATGGCCTGAGGCTGGCATGAGGCCGCTGCACCCTACCCCAGGTGGTTCAGCAGATGCCCCCTCACCTGGCTGGTGACGTCTGAAGGCATGGGCGAGGGGGGCTTGGAGTAGGTGGCATCCTGGGAGATGAAGCCAGAGTCGTGGGAGGAGACGCTGGAGAGGCGGGCGCTGGCGGTGGCCGGCTGTGCCAGGCTGCGGTAGCGACAGGTGGAACCAGGTGAGTATGTTTGAGCACCCCCAGGCCACGGGGCTCCGCCACCCTTGGCACTGCTGCTGCTGCTGGGGGCGCTGGGGGAGTGAAGGGGGGTGCACAGCAGCCAGACAGGGAGACACAGGGGTGTGTGTGGAAGGGTGACAGACGAGGGTGGGGGAGAGAGGTGAGGGGCAAAGGAAGGAAAAGACAATGTCAGACTACAAGGTCCTGAGACCAAAGTGCCACAGAGGAGCTGGGTTCCAGGACTGTGGGACAGGGTGGGGCCTGGGCAGGGGACCACACTGAAGAGCTGGCCCAGCGCCTGCCCCCGGAGCACCCCAGTGCTACCTCCTACTCTGCCATCAAGAACAGGAGACCTTAGGTTAACAAGGAAGAAACGGAGTCACCCAGCATCAAAGAGTTTCCCAGTGAGGCTACAACCAGACATAAGTCTGATCATGACTGTCTTCTCAAAGTCTGATATTTGCTATCAAATCCTAATTGAACGTCTACTGCGTGGTGACGGTCTGTGTGGGGCTTGGACTCACCATTGCCCTCATCCTTTCCGCCCCCTGAAGGGTGTCCAGCCCTCTGTAGTTCATATCCTCTATGCAACCATTTCATCCCTGGGCAACGTTCCTGGCAATGAAGGTCGCCTTCCTCCTGAGCATGACCGGGAAGGTCCCCAGCCTCCACCCTTGGTCATGGGTGTCCCCTGCAATCAACTCTCCCCTCCTGTGCCAGTCACCCACCCGGGGGCTGAAGAGCCGCCAGTTGACGTGGACCCTCCTCTCCCTGCAGGAGCCGCTGACTGCTGTGCCTGCCTTACTGCCCATGCCCCCGGTTGCCCAGCCAAGGTGGATCTGGGGAAAGGGTGCTTGGCACAGAGGGGTCTCCCCGCCAGGAACCCGCACTATGCTCACTGCCCTCCCGCCGAGGAGCCTTGAATCTTAAATAGCTCTCCCAATCCCACCCAGGAAGTGCTCCTGCGTCTGAGCCCGACCGGTGACCGAGCAAGACCTTTGGCCTCTCCCTGGCTCTGCAAGACCTCGGGGCCCAGCTTAGGCCGAGGTTCGGGCCTGTGGCAGCTGCCCAGGCACCAGCTCTCAGGAACCAGCCAGGCTGCAGTGTCCATAAGGTAATAAGCCTGTAGCCTCAGCGCATGTTCCCCAATGCCTCCAGCGCCCTCCCCGTCTCAGGCTCTTACTATTGCCCCAGGACGTGTTGAGCCTGGCAGAGTCTAGTGGTTAAATGCTGGGGTTCTGTACCTCAGCCTTCCCGTCTGTGAAATGGAGACAACACCATACCTGATACGGTGGTGCTAGGATTCAATGAAGAAAATGCATAAAGCATTTAGCACGGCACCTGGTGCATACTTACTGCTCCATAAATGAAGCTGCTGCCCCTCCGCCCGCCCCCAACACACGCCTGCACTAGCAGCAGTCTTGCAACGAGAGAAGTTTCCCCTATGCTTGCAGATTCCTTGGTGACGTAGGAGTTGTGTGAATTCTGGGGCCCTGAAGCTATTCTTGATGCAGTTTTGGTGGGACCTTCCCGATCCCTTGCTGCAGTACCCCTGCCCCTCCCTGCACCCCACTTCAGCCCCCCACTGACCTGCACATACTGGACTTCCGGGAGCTGGAGCTGCTGGGCGATGAGGGTGGGGTCTGGTAGGACCAGCTGTAGTCTGAGCCCTTCAAGTCTTTGATTACCTGGATGGACATGAATGGGGTCACTGGAAGCAGCCCTGCCCTGCAGAAAGCCTCATCCTTTTCCTGGGCCTCCCCTCCGAGGGCTAGTAGGGCCAGAGGCCCCCTGCTGTCTTCCCAATTGAGAACCGCCCCAAAGGAGATCCCTGGGAGTCTGAAGCCCCCTGCCCCCCAGCCTTTTCCTAACACAAGCTCCTCACTCAGGGGCAGGAAGCAGGGCTGCCAGAGGGCTGGGGGGGATGCCTGGGGAGATTCTGCCCCCTCTGCTTCTCAGGGAAGCTGCGCAGGCCAGGACATGGGAGAACCTGGTGCTCCTGAGGACTCACTGTCGCTGGCAGAGGAGCCAGGCCAGAGTGACCATGAAGGACACCACGGGGTTCAAATCCTGGCTCTGCTCTGCTCTCGGGCAAGTTCCTGGGTCTCTCCTGGGTTTCTCCTGTGAAATGCAGCCAATCATTCCTATTTTAGAGGGCCACTGGGGTGAATGAATGAGGTGACCCATGGGAAGTGCTCCGTGTGGGCTGGGCACACAGTAGGCGCCTAGTGAGAGCAACGCCACGGCGCTGTCAGGTAGGGCTGACCCTAGTGCAATGGGAGCATGGTGGTGAGGCGAAGTGGGCAGGGCGGCACATGGGGGCAGGAGCGTCTGGGTCTAGGGGAGCTGACGGGTCTGGGTGTGGATGCCAGGTAGGCATCATCAGGCCTTGCTTTCTCAGGGGGATCCTGTGGGTCTGGGACTTCCACCCGTCTGCTCTCGATATAAGGCCCCCATTGGGTCCTGGGCACACCACCCCTCACCTGGGCAGATGCTCCTAGATCCCCACAGGTGGCCCTCTGTGTCCAGCTGCCTCCTCCAAATGCTGTCCCCTTTTCTCCTCTATCATCCCCAACCAAGGGCAAGCCATCCCCTCCGCTGTCCTGTCCCCAGGGCTGGCCGCACCTGCTCGCTGGCGGGGGGCAGCTTGTGTGGCTCCGCGGTCAGCACCACCAGGTCATCGATGATGCCCTGCAGGTGGGTGATCTCTCCCAGCATGGTCAGCTCGCCGTTCTGATGGAGCAGTGAGTCAGCCTCTCGGCCCCGCCCCTGCCCATGCACCCTGGAGGACCAGGCCACACTGGGTCTCCCCTCCCTCACCCCTTCCCACCAACCAACGCTGCTTGGGCTGATGGAGGCTCCCAAATCATGGTTCTTGGGAACCCCTCAACTAGCCCAATGGTGGAGACGCTCAGAACGCCTCTCTGTTCCCGAGGAACCCACCACCACAGGCTGCAGGAAGGTGATAAAGGTGCAGAAGCGGCCACGCTCCTCAATCAGGGCCCGGCGCACCGCCTGCTTCTCCGTCTCCTCCAGCAGCAGGTACATGTCATTCACGTCCTGCAGGGCACTGTCCAGCTGGGGCTGCAAGTCTCCTTTCCCTGGAGGGGTTGGGAGGAGAGGCCACGCTGGGGATGCCGGCCCGGCCCACTGCATCCACAGCTCAGACCCCGTGGTGGTGTCCCTGGTCGTGGAGCTGGGCACTGCCATGGGGGCCAGGGGATTGGGGAGGGCAGTCGGGACGCTGGGGCTCGTGGAAGGGCTGGTCCCCAGAGCAGACAGAGAGGACAGATAAACAAAGCACACAGGAAAGATACCAAAGCTGCGAAGCCACCCAGGTCCTGGGGTGAGCAGAGCCCTGGGCAGCCCCAGGGCCGCCCTTGGTGCAGCTGTGCTCAGGAGAGCCCAGTGGCAGCCTCCACAAGAGCTGAGACTTCCACCCCCCAGGATACCCTCACTGCCCACAGGATGGTGGCCCCTCACGTCCCAGGGCACAGGGAGGAGGAAGGGAAGCAGGACAAAGTAGAGCGTGGGGGGCGCAGCTGTAGGCCAGGCCACGAGGGGGTGTAGGGGCCAAGAGGGCTAGGGGCTGGGCCCAGGGGACAGGGAAAGGGGTGCCTCCGTGTGGGTCCCCCCTCAGCTCAGGGAATGATGCACAAGGACAGCAACAGCGACACCAAGAAGCGGCGAGAGAGACACGGAGAGGCGAGAAGATGATGTAAAGGAGACAGCGAGACAGGAAGTGGGGAGGCAAGAGGTAAGGACTCTGGGAGGGCCTGGTGGGGGCGGGGCAGCCAGGGCCTGTGTCCCCACCCTGCCCGGTCCAACCCCTCTTGGCCTGGCAGACTGACCCCAGCAGTGGCCCCGGACTCATCCCTGGCCAGGGGCCCCAGGGGCCCCAAGGGGACTGTGCCCCAGGCCCCTCCCTCGCTGGACCGACCGCCTTCCTCGCTCTTCCTTGGCCTGGAGAGGCTCCTTCCACTGGCCCTGAGCTGGGGGAGACAGACAAATGCGACAAGGACGACAAGGACGGGAGGAGCAGCTGGAGGGATGGACATCTGACTTACCAAGTAGCTCTACAGGAAGGATTGGGACGAGGAGAGGAGAGGAGAGACAGAGAAAGAAAGAATGTGTGAAAGACAGCCGGATGGACAGAGCCACTCCTGGGGGTAGGGGTGGGGTGGGGTCTGGGGGTGCCTGGGCCTGTTGGCCTCCTGCTGCCTCCCTGGGAGGGGAGGTCCTGGGTCGGGTCTGGGGTGCAAGGTGCTCCCTCTGCCCCACCCAACAGGTTGGAGGGTCCTGTGTGCGGGATAGCACCCCTCAGGCCAGGATGATGCCCTGGGGTGCCCCACAGGGCAGCAGGGGATACAGAGCGGGGCCCCGTGGGGCTGTGCCTCTGTGGGCCAGCTCTGGGCTCTACCTTTGCGTGCTTTCTTCTGCAGCTTAAGCGTGTCTGAAGATTTCTTCTTGATCTCATGCCTGGCTCGTTTGTACTCTGTGCAAGGGATGAGAAAGGAGCCCTGTGACGGCGGTTTCCGTCCAGTGGGGGGCGGGAAGCACGGGCCGAGCCCCAGACCCACCTTTTGCGTGGTCTTTGTCCAGCTGGTTGGCCGACTTCTTCCAGTCCTCGATGCGCTCCTGCAGTGGGTTGATGAGGCTCTCCAGGAGCGCACTGTGGGCGGGGGCAAGAGGGTCAGGTCCACCATGGAGGTGTCCCCGTGACACGCCCCCCTCCCCGACCGCAGCGCCCACTCACTTGGTGAACTGCCGCAGCTTGGTCTCGATGCTGCGGTGGCGCATGCACATGCGCGTGAGCGCCGAGCCGATATCCCGCGTGGCCCCTGGCGAGGCAAGCGCGCAGCATGTGAATGGGCCCGCCGGGGCTTCTGCAGTCCCGGCCTCAGGCCACGAGGGGGCGCACAGGCCCGCGAAGGCCGAGCCGGCACCTCGCGCCCCGCCCCCCAGCTTTCCGCAATCCTGCCGGCCCCAGCAGGCGACTTGATCTCTTCTCAGTATTTACCAAGGCCCTCCTCCGAACTGGACCAAGGTCCTGCCCATCCTGGCTATGCCAGCCTCCTGCAGCTGCGGCTGCTCTGCTGGTCGGGCCAGGAGCTGCCCTTCACCCCAGCTGGGAGAGGCTGGCATCAAAGACATCCAAAGATCCAACCAAAATCCCCTCCTGCCCTACCAGGAACCCCCTCCAGGTGTGCCCAGATGCAGGTGTGAGAGTGCCAGCATGCGCCCACTGCCTTGGTTCTCACCACCCGAAGGAGCAGGGGACCCAGGTCCCTGCTCCTCGGACCAGAATGCAGAGGAGATGCCAAGGCCAACAGGGAATGTTCACCTGCCCCCTGTGCTCTCAGAAGGGCAGAAGGCGGTGGAAAAGAAGCCACAGTCAAACTCACCATAGGGAAGCACGAACAACTGTGGCTGAGGGGTCAAACCAGCCGCCCAGAAGCGAGAAGGGAACCCCCCTTTGTAACATCCTGTCATCTTTCACCCACTCCTGCTTGCATGCCTCTAATGACGAGAGGCTCACTCTCTCCACAAAAAGCCCATTCCATTAGGGAGAACTCAAGGTCCCGACTCTGGGCCTGGTGTCCTCTTCCCAGTTCATATTCCACTCAGCCTTTCCAGCTTCCAAGCCCAACCTGGGGCATCCCCAACCTCCAGCCATGCCCCCTCCCTACCTCGGGTGTTGGTGGCCATGTCAGCCACTTTCTGGAAGGCATCCAGGAAGGCCACAGCAGCCAGCACAGTGGTCCTGGGGAGATGGACAGCGGGATGGTCTGTGGGTGAGGTGTCTTTTCTACCCATTCCCTCCCCAGCTGGGGCACCCTCAGCAGCCTCACCTCAGCTGGGAATGCAGCTTTGTGGCCTTGGAGTTGAAGTCCTCCCAGATGGGGTAGGAGCTCTGCAGAGGAGATGGGAGAGGAAGGGAGACTCCATGAAGACTGCAGGGCTCTACCTGGGCTGGGCTCCCCACATGCCTGGGTCCAGACTCTGGGCAGTTTCTAAGACAGCAGCCCTGCCCCTGCGGAGAGGAAGGCTCCTGGGCTCTCTAGGGGGAAAGGCGACCAAGGACAGAGACCTGGGGCATGAAGAAGGCCTGGCCCTGGGAACAGGCACCTTTGCCCATTCCTCCCTTCCTGACAGTCAGGAACTCTGGCCCACTGTCTGCAATGGTGGCCCACATCCTCAACGGAGATGGAAACAGTGAATGGCAGGTCCTGTCTCCTCGGGGATGGGAGGGGCCTGGCAGGGAATCTGGGCTGAGCCACACGAGGGGAACTATGTTCCCCCGACACAGCCCAGGATGGTCCACATGGCATGGGGGCAAAGGCATAGTGCCAGGGCTCAAGGCATGCTAGGTCTGAACTGGGGCCTCTGGGGCCCCCACCCTGTGCCCTGGAAGGAGCTGCCAGCCCGGCCATCCATCCATCCTGGGCCAGCAGAGGTGGCTCCCAGGCCTGGGGAGGCTATGGCTGCTTCAGAGCCTGGCCAGCCTGCCTGGGACAGTCAGGCCCCAGGCTGAATGGGGCCTTGTGCGGCCAACAGAGCCACCTTTCTCCACCCCCGGCTCCCCTCCCCTCCTGGGGACACAGTGTGGCCTTTATCCCAGCCTGGCCCAAAGTTCTGAGTTGGGAGGGGGTTTCCCAGTAGGGAAGCCAGGCTCTTGGTGATCAAGTTGTCCAGTGAGATCAAGGGGTTTTTCTGGCTAATGGGGCCCTCGCATGGCTGTTGGGTCCTGGCCCAATGGCCCTGTGGAAGACTTGATCCTTGAAGGGGAGCCTCAGGCCGGCAAAGCCCCTAGCCCCAAAGTGCTGCCGACCTTCCCTTCCATGTGGGATGGGACGCTGGGAGCTGGGGATTTTCCGGTGGAAAGGGGGAAGGCAGAGACCCCAGTCCCCAAGGCCTCAGAGGGAGGCTTTGCCAGGCTGGAACCCCAGGGACAGGGCCAGCCTGCAGGGGTGAGAACAGGGCAGCTTCTGGGAGCCTCAGAAACTCCATCCCCTCCCAGCCCAGCCCAACCAGTGGCCAGGGAAAGCAAATATTTGAGAAGTTCACACAGGCTGGAGCGGGAAGGGGGAGGCTGTGCGTGGGCTGTCTCTGTGCGGCACAGCTCAGGGTAAAGGAGCCCGGGAGGCCACCCCTGACAGTCCTGAGGGCCTGGCGCCCTCCGTGACCTCAACACCCTCAGCCCTAAGCCTTGCCAAGACCTCCAGGGAGGAGGGATGATGCTGTGGGTACAGGGGTCCAGAGGCACCGTCCTGGCCCCCAGAAAACCTAAGCACTCCCAGCAGCCTCTGGGCAGTCTCAGAGGGCAGCAGACTGGGAGAAGCTGGGAAGACACAGGTCCCTACCCCATTAAAGTCCCCGGCTGGGGCCCACCCCGACGCTTCTGCCCAGCCAGGATGGCTCCAACCCAGACCCTCACAGCCCTGGCTTTCCCGGTGGAGAGGGGACAGGATGGGGCGTGGGGGAGGCCAGGCCCAGTCCCTCCTCAGCAGATGGACAGGAGCACCTGGGTCTCTAAGGACCTGAGACTCCACCTGCCACTAGTAACTCATGAGGACCCTAGAGGTGAGGTTGAGGGGCCGAAGCAGCCAGGGCCCCAGGGGTGTCCTCAGTCTTCACCTGGACCTGTGCCCTCACGTGGGCCGCGCCCTGGCTGTCAGGTTCTAGGACCCTGGGTTGTCATCACTAGTGACAGGGACTGCTACTGTTGATCAAGAGCGTGTGGTGGGCCAGGCACTGTGTGATCGCATGGAATCCTTACAATGACCCTGTGAAATGAATACTGTTGTCACCCCCATTCTACAGAAGAGGAAACTGAGGCTCAGAGAGATTAACCAGCTTGCCCAAGGCCATCGAGTGCCAGGGTCAGGATCTGATCCCTTGTCTGACTGGTCACTACACGTCAGGGATCCACCCCCCACCACTTCTGGAATGCACGGAGACGAATATCTGGGCATCAAGGGTGGGTAGGGGGCAGGAACTACATGGATGGGAGAGATGCCCAGCTCTGCCCCCAGAGCAGTGGGCTGCTCTGGAGGGGAGAGGTTACATGCTCACTAGAGGTGCTCAAGTGGATGGGATGAGACCGATATGGAGGCTGCTGGGCCCCAGGCCCCTGGCCCCCGGACACTGTCTCTGACCGGGCCCTGGGCTGTGCAGGTGAGCGACTCAGGCTGCAATCCCAGAGAGGGGTCTTTCTGGGTGGCCTTGGGCCAGGGCATCCCCTCTGAGCCTGTCTGCTCACCTGTAAGGTCAGGATGGGAAGTGCACCGATGTCAGCAGGTCAGTATGGAGACTGCATGGAAAGCACTAGCACAGTGCCCGGCACACAGTAAATGCTAGGTTAATGCTGGCAGACAGAGCAGACACTTGACCCCTGCTTCTCTGCCAGGAGCCTCTCCCACCTGGCCAGGGCCTATGTGTCCGGGTGACACTCCCCACTCTTGAGGGCAGGCAAAGATTATGACCCTGTTTTCTGGATGGGCCAGTGCTGCTGAAGGTGAGGCCTGGGGCTGAGGCAGAGCCCTGGGTGCCACACCCAGCCCTGTCATCTTGGGCAAGTCCCTGCCCTTCTCTGAGATTTGATGGGCATCTGAGCTAAATGAGGCACAGCAGGCAGGGAAAGCTCCCGAGGGCCCCCTCCCGATCCCTGAGCTACTGTCCTCCTCCAGGCCCCCCAGCCTCCAGGTGTAGGTCCTCCTCCCCCACTCTGCCTCTCCCACGCCAGGGTCTGGGCCTCCAGGAGGGCCGGGGTGTGCTGTTGTGGGGCCTGTGGCCGTGCTTGCCCTGTGTGGAGGGGCCTCACAGGTAAGCTCAGTCACCTCAACCTGGCCACGTTCCTCTACAGAAACCCTGCTGCTTCTGTGGCTCAGGCCACAGAAGGAAACAGCCAGAAGCCGTGCCTCAAATCCAGATGATCGACCTCCAGGTGGCCCAGTCCCCTGCTCTGTCCCTGGCCCAAACACATGCATGTGTCGTAGGTATATCGGGACTTGGCATCACCGCAGGTGAAACCTCTCCCAGTTTGCTTCCACATGTCAGAAAATCCTGCCTCAATCACTTGTTACAACCTGGGCCCATTTCCTTCTATCTCATCCCAAAGTGCCTCGCAAATTGCCTGGAGAGGGAGGGAGACAGTCCTGCCCCTATGCTCTGTGCAAAAGCTGCTGCTCTCTGCAGTGTTTGTGGAGAGGATGCCAGAAGGAGGAGGGTGTGGGAAGGTCCCCCCCTCTGCCAGCCCTGGGAATGGTTGGGGGAGGGTTGTCTGGGCTGCTTGGTCCCAGGAAGGAAAGCCGGTGCCAGGGCTGTGATGTCCACAGGGCAGGAGGGGCTGCTGAGGGCAGAGAGAGGCCAGGACTTTTGGGGGCCGGCAGAAGCAGCTTGGAGTGGAGTTGCAGGGGATGGAGCGCTCAGGGGAGCACCCTATACGGGGGCAGTGAGTGGCACCTATGCATGCTGTTAACCCTGTAGTTCCTAGTGAGGGTGGCTCCAGTTCTCTTGGGGGTGGGGGTGGGGGCGCGGGCGCAGGGATCTGGCAGCTGCCCCTGGGGCTGTTCCCCTGGCAGCACTGGGAGCCCCCGAAGGGCCTGCTTGGGCACTGCGGTGTGTCCTCCCGGGGCCTGCGGCCCCACAGTAGGAGTCTATGTTGTGTACTTGGGAGTGTGAGACAGCTTGTGAGGGCGGGGGTCTGACGAGGTCCCAGTTCTCTCCCCTGCTCTTCCCCTGCCCCACAGGCCTGCCCCAGAGGGGAAGGGTAGAAACGCTGCTTCCTGGTCCCCATCCTGTCGTCGGAGCTGCCCTTACCCTCTGCCCAGTCAGCCTGGGGCGGCCCTGCCAAACCCTAGCCTCTTTGGGGGAGAGGAGCCCCCTCACTCCCTAGACCACCAGTGAGAGGTGAGGTCAGGGAGTGTCCAGCAGTCTCCTTAATGACCTTGAACCATTCCCAGGCCTCAGTTTCCCCACCTGGTGAGCCAGCGGTGGGCCAGGAATTGGTGGCCCGCTGCAGCCTGACCTTGGGTAATCATGGGGAGGGGCTGGAGCTGACAGCCCGGAGCAAGAGTAGCCCTTCCCTGGGGCTGCTCCATCAACCCAACCTTCTCCCTCCTCCTCCCAAGGTGGGGACAGAAGCCTTGGGATGCAGGAACGCTCATCGTGGAGACCTTGGAGTCCTGGATCTTGTTTTTGGGGACCCGGGCAGCGGGTGCGGAGGCCGAGGCCGGCAGGGAAGGAGTTAACGGTTCCCTGCTTTATTATTTTCCCCTGCTTTGGCGGTGACAGCATTGTCTGGGCTCCCGGGCCGTCGTGGGCGGGGGAGTGGGGGGGATGGTGGTGGTAGGGGGCGGAGGCCGGAGAGACCCCGGGCCCGTTAAAGGGCCGTGGAGTCGCTCCCGGAGCCAAACCCCATTCATGGTTTGGGGGTCTGGGGCGCGGGGAGCCCGCGTGTGCGCAGGCTCGGGTCTGGTCC
>NW_020185335.1:2800829-2801066 GCF_003031525.2 Neophocaena asiaeorientalis asiaeorientalis | reverse complement strand
ACACAGCGGGGCACGGCTGCCCGCCGCCACGCGTCCCCAGAGGGGGCACGCACCCGCACAAGCACCCGCGCGCCTGCAGGGCGGCCAGCCCCGCCGCGCCCCGTTACCTTCATGTCGTTGACGATGGCCTGGAAGAGCCCTCCCAGGGCGCCGCACTCCTTCTCCGCCGTCTCCATGCTCGGGCCGGGCGGCAGCGTCGGCGGCGGGGCGCAGGCTGGGGGAGGGGACCCAGGCCGG
>NW_020185335.1:2773811-2800752 GCF_003031525.2 Neophocaena asiaeorientalis asiaeorientalis | reverse complement strand
AGGGCCCGGCAGGCGCAGGCGCCGCCGCGGTTCGGGGGCGGCGCTGGGGCGGGGCTGCCCGGCTTGCCCGCGGGAGTGGGACCAGTGGTTGGGTGCCCGCTCCGGGAAGGTGCCCAACACCACCACCCCCTCCAGCCTTTGGTCTCTGGCCGGTGTGTGTGTGTATGTGTGTACGTCGGGGTGCGTGTGTGTGTGTCGGGGGGTGGGTGTTCCCGCGCTTTAAGAAGAGGGGGGCAGGCTGGGGTCCTCGGGGCGCATCCCGTGGGATGGATACACCACCCTCAGCAGGGGCGCACGGTGCCCTGGAGGCCACCCGCCTTGGAACGTTTTATCCCCGGCACAAAAGGGTTTGGACCCTCCTCCAGAAGTTCTGTGGCTCCTCTTCCAAGCAGTGCCAGTGCTGATGCCACCTGCATGGGGTGCCCCAGGCCGGGCCTTTGGGGATGGTGATGTACTGGTCCTCAAGCAACCTCTTTCCTCGGGTTGGGGCCATGTGGGACCAGCAGAACAGAGGTGGGCCACTGTCCCGTCTCTGACGCCAGGGTACCCACATATGCGGATGCATGTGTGTGTACGTTGGCCATGGTGAGTTCAGTCATCCCGTTCTGGAGACTCCAGGCAGGGAAACCCACCCGCCCGGCCCTATGCTGGGGCTCTGGGGAAAAGCCCGCACAAGATCCTTCTCTTCTATTCCAGGGGCCCACAAGAGCCACTTGGGAGATCATTAGGCCAATCTGAGGCTTCCCAAAGCCTGGGGTCAGGTGGACTCTGGCTTATAGGTTTGGTGAGCTAAGGCTCATTTAGCCAAATCAAGGGGTGGGGATGTGGGAAGCCCACCCCCTGCCCCGCCCAACTCCCTGCACTGGTCTGGGCCTTCCCCTCCATCCCCAGTGACCTGGAACGTTCTGCAGTGTGCCCCTTCATTCAGAAACTCCTGAGGCTCAGTTCATCTGTCTAATGGGGACATGTCCCATGCCCCCGGGGCGGGGGGTTGTCAGGATGGAAAAGTCAGATTAGGTGCCTGAGAAGGCAGGGATCAGGGGGCCAGGCCAGTGCTTTGTGCTCTCCAGGAAGAAGGGGCTGGTTCTATCGAGGTAAGGGCTGGGCCCAAGGCCCACACCCCAGTCAGGTGAGCGTGCAGAGAGCGACCAGCCTCTCCTGGCAGAGCCAGCACTCCTGGGACCACCATGAGAACAAATCTCTAGGACAGGCAGCAAGGTCCTGGGGCAGGCATCAGTGGGAAGGAGCAGGCCAGGCACGGGTTGCGTTTCTTTATTGGGACAGAGGGTGCGCCATTCATATGGACCTCTGTGCTGGTCCCTATGTGCACAGATGTGTATACACATGTGTACACACACATCCACAGGAGGCCAGAGCTCTGGTGCGCTGGGGAGGTCAAGCTCTTTTACAAGAGGACATTAGAAAGAACCCGATTCCAGAAAATGGGGGCGTCTGAGGCTGCGGCCTCACCCTGGCAGGAAGCCAGCTCTGTCTGAATGCCAGAGTGCAGCTGACTGCGCTGGAGGGCCTGTGAGAGGAGCTTGGGTGGACAGAGCTTCCAGCCCCCTACCCTGCCCTGCGCTGGTGGCCAGGCCCAGCCCTGCCCCTGAGGCAGGTTCTCAGGCTCTGTGGGGAGGGGGCCTGAAGACCCCAAGTGCTCCATGGGACCACTCCTTGGGCCCGTCCCCAGGCCAGGCCTATCAGAGGACAACCCTCCGGTCCAGGTGATCCCCACGTCCACTCCGCTGGTGCCTCACTTCCAGGTGCTTCTTCTGGACCCTTTCAAAGTGCTGCAGCAGCTCGGCGTAGTCGATGCTCGGGGAGTCTGTGTTCTGTGACCTGGGGGCTGCCTTCGCGCCGTCTCTGGGGAAAGGGAGCAGAAGGGCTCCGCGTGAGTGTCTCAGCACATGATGCGGCTGCCGGAGCGGGTAAGCATCAGCCGCAGCGGGGCAGTGGGGTCGGGGCAGGGCCACAGGCTGGGGAAGCTCGACCTCGGGCAGTCTGGCCACCTCAGGCCCAACAACCCTTCCCCAGCAGTCAGCCCCAAAGAGCAGGGAGCCCTATGAGCATTCCCCTCCCCCACAGTTGGTGGGACCAGTCAACACTGCTGCTTGGATAGGGCCTTCAGCCTGTGGGCTGGCAACGGTGCCCAGAGCAGGCATCACATCGGGAAGCATTTCCTGTTTATGAGTGGCTCCCTTTGGGGTGAAAGCCAGGGCTAGGAGCCAGCCAGGAAGCCAGCTGGGGCCTGGAACAGGGTCCAGGGAGAAGGGGGAGGAGGCAGTCTGGCCCTTTCTTTAGGGCAGGGCTAGGGCCGGGGACCACAGGGGTGGCTGAAGTCTACTGGCCCTCAACTTGGCAGGACATCTGTTTTTGAGTGTTGGGGCCCAGAGGCCTGCAGTCACTCTCTGTCCCGGCGGAAGGAGAGCTGGTCTCCCCACTGGGCAGCTGATGCCTCCGGGAACTCCTCTTGCTAGCACTCTTCGCAGTTGCTCCGTACCGCCTCACAGCTTGTGCACTGCACAACTGCCACGGGCCTGATGCTCCCTATAGTTGGGCAATGCATTCGCCCTGCTGCCCCCTTCAAGCCCAGTGTTGAGCTTGCCCCGGAGGACTAGATCCACTTGGGCCCCTGTCCCATTCCTAACCATCACCCCAGCAGAGAGTCCCAAGAAAATACTCTGCTTCTCCCTCATTCTGGCCTCACTGGAAGCAGATCTTTGTGGGCTGGGAAGGATCTGCTTCCAGGCCCTGAGGCCTGGTGGCCCTGGTAAGGGATCTCATGAAGGCTGTGGGCTGATCAGCTAAGCAGAGAATCCTTGGGCCCTTTGAGTTCATGAAAAGACCCCAATATGGCAGGAGAGGTCCAGGTAGCAGCTGAGCACAGGAGCTCGACAGACCTGGACCCAACTGTAACACAACCACCCCCGAGCCACTTGACCTTGGACAGGTAACTCAGTGTCCTCCTCTGTAAGGGGGCACTGCCACAGGAGCCCCCCATGGGGTGGGTGAGGATTCCTCCATACTTGACATGAAGAACTTGGCCTGATGCCCAGCCCCAGCCTAGGTACCCGATGGGTGCCCACTGTGGCTACAACTCTGTCCCATTGAGGCAAGGCCAGGCGGGGCCCAGCAGCTCATTCCATTTGGGTGACTCACAACGGTGCTTCACCCAAATGGAACCCTCACCAACGAGCCTGGCTCCTGGTAAGGCGCAGCCCACCAATGGTCAGAGCCTGAAAGCCATCTCTGACAAGCCACCAGGACCAGGGGCATTGGGAACTCTTCCCATGGTTGGGATGCCATCTGGAGCCTGGAAGTGGGCCCCTGTACCCCTACTCAGCCTGGTCCCTTCCTGTTAAAGACACACCACCTGACAACACCTTGGACTGTGGCCGTGGCTGCTTCTTTCTTGGGCCTCAGGCCCTGCCTCTGGAGCGGGGACTCAGGCAAATTCAACAAAGATCAAAACGAGCTGGGTGGGGCTCGCTCTAGGGGGCCAGACTGCGGGCAGCATTCTGGTCTCCGGCTGCTTTCAACTCCCCTGGGAATGGGGAAGGGCCATCCCTGTCCTAGTAACCTGTGGCCCGGGTGCTACTGCCCCAAGAGAGCAACTCCCGCTCCTGAGGACGCTGAGGGACACCCTGCAGCTTGGAGCCCTAACTCCAGAGGGTGGCCAGATGCTACCCCAGCCCATGTGGGCCGGAACAGGGGGAGAGATGTACAGGCCAGAGATGATCCTGAAGGGTGTTGTCTGAGGCTGGGCACCCACGGATCTGTATGCTCCTCTCCGCAACACTCTCTGCATTAGATCCAGAGGGAAGCTGAGATTAGGGGCTTCCAGGGAGATGCCAGCAATGGATGGCAAGTCCAGGGTGATGTGCACAGATGTGGCCAGGTGAGGGTAGGCGTCGGGAGGAGTAGGCCGCACCTTGCTCTCTGGGCCCTCACAGAGGCAACAAGTCCTTCCCCCCATGACTCAGCGTCCCTTTGGGCAGACTCTCCTGGCCTGAAGTCTTGGTAGCAGGGAGGGGTATGTCCATGGGTACCGGGACTCCGCTGAGCATTGAGGCTGGGCCTCTCCCTGCTAGTCACAGTGGGCACGGCCGCTGCTCAGGCCTTCATGTTCTCTGTGTGTTTATAGCAACCCTCAGGCAGTGAGTGGCTAGGGGACACCCAGCCAGCAGCACAGAGCTGGGGTTCCAGAACCCAAAGCCAGCCCTCTCTCCTGCCACCGCACCTACGCACCTGTCACCAGCTTCTCCTTCAGAGGCTCCCTCTTGCCTCACTGAGGAGACGGTCCCTGGGGAGTGGCCAGAAGCCCGAGCGGAGGGCCAGGGTTCCCTAGCCCTGCCGGCACCCTGAGTGCACAGAAGGGGGGGGATGGGCAAGGAGCAGAGACTCCCCCAGCTGTTCCCGGCACATGGGCCTGTCGGGCAACCTGACGCTGTCTTCCAGCTGCCTGCCTCTCCCGGGGCTGAGACTGTCCTCAGCCCCCTCTCCAGGGCGGGAGCTGTCCCTCTCTGTGCCCAACCCTACAACCTGCCCCTGCCCCCAGCTGTTCCTGAGGCCCCTTCCTTGCCCAGGGCTCCGCTGCCTTTTTCTATGACAGCTCTTCCTGGGTCCTTGCAAAGAAAGGCTGGGAACCCAAAGCCTTGAAGACTGAGCGGAACCTCAAGGATCCATTCAGTCCAAATGCTCACTTACTGATGAAGAAACCAAGGGCCCAGAGAGGGCATGGGGCTTGCCTGAGGTCACAGAGCAAATCCACAGCAGAGCTCGGACCAGATCCTAGTCCAGGCCTGCGAACCATCCACTGACCCAGAGGCCTCAGCCCTTTGGCTCAAGACTTCCTGACTCTGACCATGGGAGATCTAGGGGAAAGCCTCATTTCCCCCAGCTTTCCTCTGCAGACTTGCTCTGTTCTGGCTAAGGGAGCGCAGGGAGGAGTCCGACTACTCTGAGCCTGCCTTCCTTTTCCATAGGATGTTCCTATATGAGGAGATGTAGCAGGCAGAGCTCTGAGAAGGGACTGGCCCTCAGCAGCACAGGGGCTGTGGCCTGGCCCAGAGGTCACAAGGAAGCAGCCGTTCCTGCCTCCTTCTCACTTTCAGCTGTACCTTCCCTCCTAAGTGGCTGCCAGGGTGACCCTAACACCCGTTGGGCACTGCAAAGGCCAGCAGAGGCCAAGGCAGCAAAGCGAGGTGTGGCGTCAGGGCCTTTCCGACTCCCAGGAGATAGAGGTGCTCCGGCCAAGGGAATAAAATGCACACCTAACTCTGCGGCTGCTCCCGCTTCCCTGGGACACTCAGTACGCTGAATGCCTTCCCCTGAGGATTACCCGGTGGCACCAGGAGCAGCTGGGACAGGGACCAGCCCTCCACCCCTGAGTGCTGCTGTCTGGGGAAAGGGGCAGGGTGGGCAGGAGCTGGGCCTTGGCCTGGGGGCCACACCTGCTGGGGTTTCCCAGCCCCTCCAGCGGCCTGAGGCCGACAGCCCATTAGGGGCCCCACGCCCAGCCCCTGGAGAGACCAGGTCAGGTGGGAGGGGTGGTGGTGGCCTAGACCCTGGGAGACGGAGGGCACAGGGGCTCGGGTCAGGGGCCCAGAGTGCCGGGCAGGCCCATCTCAAGGCTGCCTGCATCCATCGCAAGGGCAAAGGCCCGAGACCTTTGGCGGGGGGCGAGGCGCCAGGCCTGCCGAGGGGGTCTAACAGCTTGGGAGGGAATTCTAGACACACAGGGCATCTGATGCAAGCTGGGTGTGCTCCATTCAGCGTAAATCTTCTCAGTGGCTCTGCTTGTTTCCATGGCGACCCGACAAGTGAAATTTTCCATCTCTGATGCCAAATGCCTGTGGATGAGGCAAAGCCTCCAAGGGTTACCAAATATAGACATGACCCAACAGACTCTGGGGACCGGGCCAGCAGTGGGTTCAGGGTGGGAGCCTGGATGCCCCTGAGGGGCTGCAGCCCTCCTCCCCAGTGGCTGCCGTGCTGGGCCTCTCCACGGCAGAGCGCCTGGGACCCGTGCTTCCCGCGGACAGGTCGCGAGCGGGGTAGCCACGGGGGCACCCTTGCCTCCCACTCCAGTCAGGAGGAGATTGGGAGGGTCCTAGCAGTGCCAGGGTCACTCAGTGGCCAAGCGTTGAGCCTCTGCTACAGATGGGAAGGGAGGGCTGTCTGAGGCCCGGGAGGGACCCTATGTAGCTCTCTTGCCCATGTACCACCTGGGACGCAGTGGCTGAGCTGGGGCACGAATTCCTCCCCTCTGGACTTTCTCTCCAGGGGCCTCTGTTTGGGTCACGCCAGCATGCTCTTGGGTTTTTTGATTTAACTCCACCCTGACTGCTGGGAGAAGGTATTCCAACTACCTACCACCGCACAGACAGACGCTCCCAGAATCTCCCAGCCCGGTGCTCTGATATGGAAACCCACGGGCAAGCGGCTGAGGGGTGGACAGTGTCCGCAGTGACAGGAGGTGTGACGCCGAGCTGAGGGCAGGCCCTGGTGGCCCCTTTACAACTCCCCGCTCGCCAGGCCCTGCCAGCCCGGCCAGCCCTGGCCCTGCTCACTGCCAGCTGGGCACTTACCCCGTCTGCAGCAGCTCGGGGTTGGGCACGCACTGGAGCCGGTGGGAGAGCAGCTGGAAGGCGCTGCTCTGGGGCAGCAGCATAAGCAGGCCGTACAGGGCCTTGATCAGGTACGGGTTGCTCTTCACATCCAGCAGCTGCAGGCGCAGATCTGTGCGAGGGCAGAGGGCAGGGGTCAGGCACTGCTCTGGGTGGCACCTCAGCCCGGCCAGGAACGGGCCAGCCTGGTGGCCGGGGCTCCTCCCAGCCAGACATGCCTGCCTCTCCTCCTGCAGCGTCTTAGCCGTCCCCATGATCCCCCTGCCTCTCCTGACCTGCCCACCTGCCTTCCGTCTGATCTTCCCAACCGTCACCTCAGCCTGGCGACCCCCAACCTGCTGCCAGGTCTGGTCCCCTCCCCCAGCACTCACTGCCTCCCTGGCGATGAGGGGGCTTGGGGCCTGTAGCGTAACAGATTCCCGGGTCTGCTCTGCACGTGCCAGCACGAGAGAGCTATAAATAGGGTGAGCTGGAGAGAAAGACTGGATTAGGGCAGCTTTAAGGGAGGGCAGGATGGAAAAACGCTTTGGTGTGCGACCAAACACACATCAAGCCCCTGAGTGTCTGGTGGATGCTTTTGGAAATCCATGTCAGATACCAGCCCTGCCTCCCCCACCAGACGGCGGGGAGACGCACCCGGGCCTTGCCCAGCATCCGTCCCAGATAAACAGGCCCACGTGGCTCTCCTCTGAGCCCTTCCAGGAGCATCACTCGTTTCTACCTTCTCTGAGGCCCAGCCTCAGGCGTCCTTGGTGGAGGACAAACCACAAACCTCTGGAGAGACCATGTCACCCCAGCAGCTGGACGGGGGCCTTGGGGCCAGGGTGAGCCAGGAAGCAGGGGCCTCTCACAGCAGCCCCTCCCCTCACCCCAGGTGGCAGTCCTGCCCAGGCCCAGCGACTCCAGAAGAGGCGGGGACCTGTTTTGAATCTAGTCCTGGGCCTTGGGTAAGCTGGGCTACGGGGCCAAGCCAGCTACCAGGGGGGTCTAGGCAACCTAGGGTTGGAATGGGTGCTAGGCAGGACCAGGGGACGTCTGCTATGGTCACCCCACCAAAGCCCTGGGCCTGGAGAGGTGTTCATGGCTTCTCTAGGGTCAGGCTGGACCTGCCCCCAGGCGAGCGTGTGCCAGGCTGCCCTGGGAGGCCTTTGGGGAAGTGAAATGTCAGGCCAGGGGGCCATCTGGGACAGGCTTCGATGCACTGCCCTGGGAACAGGGTCTCCCTCCTGCTCTTGGGTCCCCCGGGCATCTGTTACTGTGATGGCTGGCTGTTTGGAGAAGCTGTCTTCTGTTTGGATGGGAGGAGCCCCTCGGCCCCTGGGTTTGCCTTTGGGCTCCAGGGTGAAGGCCGACAGGCCTGGCCTGGGCAGATCGGGGTGCCACCACAGCAGGAGGCCTGGCTGACCAGCCCGGCAGGAGGGTGGCCACCAGCAGGGATGCCTCCTGGCTTCGCTACCAGGCCGTAAGCACACGGGCGTCATTCAGAGACCTGCCTGCCTTGGGGAGCGGGCACTGTATGTGTTGAGGCGCCAGGAGCTGCACTCACCCCAGCCAGCTGCCACTTTGCACATTCAGCCCGGGTGTTACAATCAGGCAGCTCCTAGCAAACGCCAGCTCTGCTTTGCAGAGGGACGAGGGCGTGGCTCCTGGGCACAAGGGAGCAACCTGCGGGTGGGCCCAGGGTGCCCCCAGCTTCCAAGAGCCACAGCAGAGGGCAGCGTGCTTGGAGGGGTGGCCAGGGACAGCTCTGGGACGGCTGCTCCACCTGCCCCCTGACGGCACTGCTCCAGTTCCCTCTGCAGAGGTGACACTATTCTTCAGGTGGGTTTTGCCCTCAGCGCTGGCCTGTGTCGAGCCCTGCCTTAAGGCGCACGGGCAGGACCCACGCTCTGATGCGCATGTCCCAGCCCTGTGTACCTCCTCAGCCCTGTCATCCCCATCCTTACGTTCTTGACATTCTAGAAGCATCCCTGGGGTGACTGTTCTCGCTCCCTCCCCAGTGGCAGCCAAGAGCTGCTCTCCCTCCCACCTCCCTCCAAGCCCGCGGAGGCCAGAGGCAGGGCGCTCACATGTGAAGATGGGGCACTCGATCAGCTGCACCAGCTTGTCTACCTCCGTGAGGAAATCCACAGTGACCTCCAGGTCCCCGCTGGGTGGGTGGTCAAGGGAAGTGGAACCACTGGCCAGGGCAGCCTGCCTCTCTGGGGGTGGGGACAGCCGAGGAGCTGGGCCCTAGGAGCTCGACCCAGCGGCACAGAGCACACCTCCCACTGGGCCCTGGCTTGCAGGCACAGAGCATGTTTCCACCTGAGCAGGATCAGGACACAAAGGACAGCAGCCTATTGTCCCCCTGCCTCTCTGTCCCTCACAGGTGTCCCCCTGCGTGGCACTCCAGCTCTGCTCCGCCGCTCTCTCCTCTGTGCCCTCCAGGCCCTGAAAGGCTCTCATCACCGCTCTGCAGCCTCTGGGGGAGGGCTGGGCAGGAAAGGCCCCTGTTCCTGCCTGAGTGGATGCCTGTCAGCAGGGCCAAGGTCAGGGCTGCTGCAAGCCTGGGGCCTGCAGTCCTCGGGCCACACCAGTGGCGGAGAGGAGCAAATCGTAGTCTGAAGGCGAGTGGGCACCCTGAGGGAGCCAGGCGAGGCCACAGCTGGCTCTCAGTGGAGGCACCTCAGGGCCCCTCTCTCCTTACCTCCCAAGTCCTGGCCCATCAGGGAAGGAGAGCAATTTTGCATCCTAAATGTCCGTCCAATCCGGGTCACACACCAGACATTCACAGAGGAAGCTGGTTTGCTTCACGGTGTTTCAAACAAAAAGCCGACCATGGATGCCTTTCTCTGAGGCAGGCCCTGAGCGGCGCTCCGTCTCCCTGAGGCCTCTCCTCCAGCCTGCTTCTCCCTGTCCTGTCCTCTGCTGGGCCCTGGCTCTGTGGGCCCCAAAGGTCCTAAGCTCCTCACCTACCGGCCTGCTGCAGCCCGGCAGCCCCCCTGCTCCCAGGCCTTCTCTCCCCACCCTGCCCCAGCACCGCGCAGAGGGCACCCTGCCTCTTTCTCGGGACACCCTTATCTAGGTAAGCACCCATCCCTGATCCCCAGCTCACAAAGCTTCTCCAGGGCTAGCTCCCCTCTACGAGGCCCTAGATGACCCTGTTTACTGGAATCCACCCCTCACTGTGCCCTCACGGGTCCTGATGGCCCAAGGCCTGGAGGCGGAGCGTAGGGTCAGGGCAGAAGGATGGCAATCGGGCCCACGTGGGTGGGAAGGGAGCAGCCGCTCCGCCCCCGAGGCTGGACTGGAAGAACAGTGAGTGAAGGATACAACTTCTGGATGAGGTCGTAGGCGTGCCGGTAGTTCTGGGTGAGGAAGCAGAGGGACACCGTGGTGACTGGGTTGTGGCACCAGGAGCGGTACAGGCAGCAGAACAGGTTCTGGCTCTCCTGAAGGGGGAGAGGTGTAAGCAGTTAATCGAGCCCCCGCTCCTTCCCCGCGGGTGCGCGGCCCAGACTCAGGGCCCCTCTCAGAGCGCCAGGGAGCCCAGCTGGGAACGGGCTGTCACAAAGGAAACGCTGACAGCTCCTCCTCAGACCCTGTCATTACTCTCCGTCCCACAGAGCCACGTGGTGACGGCTGTGAGGGCCTGCTGCTTGGGAGTGAGCCTGTCCTTTGTGCTGGTATTTCTGCCCTCGGCAAACAACAGTAATCGTCCTCTCCACAGCCCGTGGTCCCCAGCCTCTGGGGCTGGGAGGGGGTGTGACCGGAGGGGGGCAGGGAGAAAGTGTCCTCAGGGCCCAGGCTCTCCCCAGCAGTGCCCTCCTGCGTCCTCAAATGCCATCTCTTCCCTCCTCTGCAGCCCACCTTGCACTCGGGAACCAGCCCAGGAGCTGAGCCCACACTCGAGAGCCCCTGCCCTGAGGAACATTCTTTAGGCCTCTGCGAATGTCTGGAAGGAACCACAGGAAGAAGGCAGGGGTGTGGCCTGGGTCATTCCCAGTGGCTCGGCCACAGATGCCCTCAGGCACAGGCTTGGAAGTCTTGGAGACTCCCTGAGAGAGGGCCGAGGCAGGGTCTGAGATGGGAAGGTGGTGACCACAGCCCAGATGAAACGTGCTGGAGCTGCCAGCACGTCCGGGATGGCGGCTACCCCTGGGGGCCCTCTGCGGCTCAGCCCCCCTCCTCTGGGCCGAGCGAGGCCTTTGACCCGTGTCCCCCAGAGCAGTTCGGTAGACTGGTGAGCACTCCCCGCTCTCTCTGACCAGCCCTGGTGGGTCCTCACCGAAAGCCTGGGCCAGACAGCACTATGACACACCCTGGCTCACACAGGGCATCTGTAAGCAGATGTGTCCCTCTGTGGGAGAGCGGGGTCCTGGCCAAGGAGGAGGGTGAGGAGAGCAACGACACCGGATCCCCAGTGGGGTTGCAATCCAGAGGCCTGACCCTGACTGGGTGACACGGCCCGGCAGGTCTGACCCTGCAGGTCCTGCAAGGCGGGCTCGGAACCCAACCTACCCTGTGTGCGAGGGGGCAGTGCCGGTGGGGTGCGGGGTGTCAGGGAGGGCACGTGGACCTGGAGCGGGGTCTGGAGTCTTCTGTGGGCAGAGACCCCCAGAGCGGGTAGCTCCAAGGAAACCCGCTGTGACTCCCTCCCATGGCTGGCACTTACACGCAGCCAACCCAGGGGGACCCCTATTTGACGGCGGACCAGGGAGACCTCAGGTCACGTTCTCGTCTCCTCCCCGCCAACCTCCGGGTAACGAGGGGTGGGCTGGCAGGGCCGCACCCGTGGGCACAGAGATGGCACCAGGCTGGAGCCCGTGGGCAAGCAGTACCGGGCTCTTCAGGTCCTTCAGCTGGTTTCGCAGCTGGAAGAGCTCGGTGGAGGTCAGCAGGATGGTGTTGAGGGTGTGGACCATGGTCGAGGCGAACTTGAGGTCCTCCTCCCGGAGCAGGATGTCTGCCATCGAGTGGAAGATGTTCTCCGCATTCAGCAGGAGGCAGAGCTGCCTGGAAAACGGGCTGAGTGGAGGCTCTGGAGGCCTCTGGGCCGCAGCTCCGAGCCCTCTCCTGAGGAAACCTGCTCTTTCCTGGGCCTGGTGTGGGACCCCGGCTCTGGGGCCTGCGGGGGGCCAAGGGGGGGCTGCTCACAGCGGACCTGGCTCCACGCCTCTCGGCAACTCCAGAGCCCCACGGGCTCCATCTATCCCCCGGCCCACCCCAGGCCAGGAAGTGGGATCCCGAGAAAAGCAGCGGGGCCTCTGGCTGCCAGTGTGGCCCCAGGAGCCCTGAGGTACCTTTCTGATCTCCCACATAGCATAGCAACGCCTCCCCATGTGCCAAGGCGCTCTGTGTCCCTTCCTGGCTTTACTTTTCTGCCTAGAGATTATCTTCACGTGACAAATCCGCATTCTGGTCATCCGTGGATGGTGTCCCCCCACCCTCCCCCGTGAGAGCCCCTGGGTCAGGAGCTTGTTTGGGCTGTTCATGGTGCCACCCACGCCTGGAGTGGTGCCTGCACGTAGCAGGGGCTCGGTAGGTGCTCGTGGGATGAACAAGCCCTAAGGCAACCCTGAGTTCTACCTTCCCTGTTCTGATAATGAAACTCTGGTGGGGAGGCCAGGTGACCTGGCCAAGGTCACGGGATTACTTAGGGCCACTTCTTCCCACTATCTCTCCTCTAATAAGAGTTTTGGGGGGGATAAGGCTTGGGCTTTGTGAAAAGGAGATTCCATTTTATAAAAGGGAAAACAGGGAACCCAGAGAATGGAGGAGGAAAGCAGTTTTCCCAGGGTCCCTGGGCCAAGGTGACATCCACAGTGACAGGCAGGTATCAAGGACACGCCTCAGGGAAGCCTGTGGACCTCCCTAGTTGGCCGCTTGCCCACAGAGGCCTGGCCTTGAGGGGGTAAGCAGGCCTTCCTGCTGGGAGTTTAAGGATCCCAAGGCTCCTGAAACTAAGAGCAAACCAAGGAGCTGGCAAGTGGCTGGTAAGGAGGGTGGGGTGTGGCCCCCGAGCCCTGCCTGTTGGGGACCGGTGTCAGCATGGCACCCCTTCCCCATCTCTTCCTGGTCTCTGCTCCAGGGAAGCATCCACAGACCAGGCCTCAGGCTTGTGGGGACAACGGGTCTGAGGCCTCAAGGTCTCAGGTGCTGGACAAAATAAGCCCCATTTGGAGCCAACGAGCCTGAAATATGTCCACCCCAGGTCACTGGACTCACCCTAAACTCGGCGTTATCACGGTCTGGCTTCCTGTTTCCTTCCAAACGCCAGCCACGCCTTGGGGCCAGACTGGAGAAGCTTCTTCCCCACACCCGGCTCCAAAAAATCCCAGAGCATTTGGTAACAGAGAGGCCAAACCACGAGGCGCAAACAGCAGGCAGGCCGTCTCCAGCCTAGGCCCAGCTGGAACCGGCAGGCTTGGGCAAGAGACCACCAGAGAAATGGAAACAAAGCTGCTGGGGGGATGGGGCCGGCGGGTGGTGTGGGGAAAGCCCTGCCATAGTTGTGGGAGGGTAGGCGGAGCCCCCCTGCTCACCTGGTGTGGGTGGAGGAGGGGCCCGGGCCCTGGAGCCCGGTGCCCCTGCCCAGCTGTGTGGCCCAGTGTGTCTGTGTGACAATTTCTCCACCTCCGAATGGGGGTGACATCTACCTGCACCATGGGGGCTACTCAGAGGGCGGTCATCAAAACTAGTGGCAGCTCATGTGGGTGCACAGTATGTGGCAAATGGGACCCCTGGTTGGGTACCTTGTTGGTACCATGGGTGGGGGACGAGGGCCAGCTCCCAGGAGGACGCCTGGCCCTTCAGCGGAGCCTAGGCAGCACTTCCTGTCCCCTTGTGGTCCTCCCACCCCGAGACGACCCCATCTCCAGGGCTGTGGGATAGAAACGTTTCAGGAGGGCAGGCCGGGGAGGAAGGGGAGCGTTCTGACAAATGGTCACAAATGCCCGTCGCCTGCAGCTGCTGCTGTCTCCATGATGGGCCAACAGCTGAGGCTGTTGCCAGGCCGCGCTCTCCAGGGGCCACAGGCCCGAGGGGACCTGCAGCAGCTGAAGGGCGGGGGTGGTGCTCTCACGTGAGGACGGCTGAGGAGGGTGCGGAGGGATAGGCAAGGGGGTGGCGATGAGCAGAGGCGGGCGCCAAGGCCTCCTGGTGTCCCTGAGAACCCGGAAGCACTGGGGAGCTACAGAAGGTCAGGGAGGCAGAGTATTCCGGAAATACTCTTGCCACCACGGCGCTCTCCTCCTCTGCTCTCTCCCTGGTCTGCACCTCTTGGTGGTCATGTCCGGTCCCATGGAAATCTTCAAAGCCATCTCTAGATCAGCGGCTCCCACACGTGCCTCTTGAGCCCCCACTGAGCTCTGGATGGACACCGCCTGCCTGGTGGATGCCCCGCATGGCTGCCCAACAGGCACTTCAGACTCGGCGGGGCCAAAGCACACCTCTTGGTTTCCCCTTAGACTCTGGTCCCTCAGCTTTCAGGGGAGCATCGGTGACCTGCGGCCTCAGGAAGTGGCATCGCTGCCCACCCAGCTGCTCCAGCCCAAACCAAGGAGTCCTCCTTGATCCTCTGGGCCCCTCTGTCCAGTGTACCAACAAGCCCAGGGGATCTGCCTGCAGGGCACACCTGGCTCCTGGCCCGTCTCAGCTACCCTGCCCTGGGCCAAGGGTCAGCCCTCTCTTGCCTGGTCAATTCCAAGCCAGCTTCTAATTGGTCTCCCTGTGTCTCCTTTCACCCCACCATTCACCCTCCATGCACCAACCGGGGCGCTTCTTAAAAAGTCCTAATCAGAGCATGGCCCTCCTCAGCGGCTTCCTGCTGGATCTAAATAAACCCAGCTCCTGACCACAGCCTCCAGGCCCTCACACTTTCTGGTCAGCTCCTCACAACATCAGCTCTTATGAGTCCTCCTTTACCCACGACGTGCAGGCCTCTCCTGTGTTTCTTCTGTTCCTGACCTCTGCCCTGGCCTGGGCAGCTCCTCCCAGGGACCAGCGCACATCTGGCTCCCTCCAGCCATGGAGATCTCAGCTCCAACAGCAGCCTCAGGGGAAGCCTCTGTCCCATGCGCACCCCTCTGCCACCAGCCCTTTCTAAGGGAAGTCCTGTTTCTTTCTAAGCGTTTCTCATCACCTGAGTCATCTGGTTGATGGACTCGTTTACTGGGTCCCCTGCTGTCTCTCCCACCAGAACATGAGCTGCAAAGGGCAGGGCCTTGCCTGTGACCCTCATGTCCCTCATACCAAGAATCACTTTTGCACATTACCGCATGGAGGAGCTGCGCTGATCTCCACCCAAGGTTTCATGAGCAGCCCCGGAGACGTTCCTCTGCCCCATTCCAGCACATCCCTTAGCTGCTCCTGGGCATGCCCCGGCATGCTGTGCCAGCCTGGTATGCAGAGAGCAGCTGCCCTGACGGTACATTTTCAGCCTATCACCCAGGACCTGGCTGCCCGGTCCAGGGAGACCTCAGGAGATGCCCAAGCCGCCAGGACAGCCTGAAGGGTCAGCCACAAGACATCACACCAAGGGGTCTCCCCCTGAGCACCGCTAATTAAACCACCAGGGGAGGGGAGGGCCAGGGAGGAGCCGGGAAGAGGGACCATGGAGGAGCGGCAGCGGCGGCACAAGCGGCATCTAGCCTTCATGCCCTGCGCGCTGTGCTCTGGATGTCCACAGCTACCCCTGCTTCAGGGGGGTTGTCTCTCCCGCCCCAGGAGGCTGCTGGACAGAGCCTGGAGGCCTGCGGCAGCGGCTCATAGGGCTCCATCGAAGGGGGCTCCAGCCCTGCAGACCGGTAGGGGCAGGAAGTGGAGGGGAGTGGCGGTGGGGGTCACCTGTCACCTCACCCGGTCTTTGCTGTCTCATCCCAAGGTCACTGTAGACTGCAGAAAAGGAAGATGCCTCCAGACTGCTGGGTCATGAGGCTTCCAGGAGGCAGGAATAATAAGGTATTAGCTCCCGGGGAGCCCTAAGCACATGCCGGGCACCGTGCAGAGGGTGTTACATGAGTCCACTTGGGGCAGTTCGGGGGTGATAGAAAGGTCAGAGGCTCACGTCTGCACGTGCTCACCGGGCTCAGGGCACCATCTGGGCATTTTAGGGGAAGGCGAGTCTGGGTCGGTGGGCTGGGCTGTACCTTGCGAGCTCTGGACACCTGAGCCGGATTCTTCCTCCTGCATCAGGAAGGTGGGGGAGGAAGGAAAGGGGCCCACTTTTCACTCAGCCCTGAGTTTGTGACACGACCCACACAGGCGGCCTCAGTCTCCCTGCGCCCGGCCCCGGGCTCCTCCTGCGGCATCCTGTATCCTCAGGCAGAGAGGCCTAGTCACACAGCTGCCCAGGGGACGAGGAAGGGTGGATGCTGACCCAGAGGCCAAGTTCCTTTCCCCACTTTGCCTCCTAGGTGCCTGTCGTGAGCGGGCACGGGGGCTGTCCCCGCCCGGGGGGGCCTGGCAGATGGCTGCCTTGCAGGGCTGCTGCGTCATCACTTCTCTGTTGAGCCCCCGCCTGGCTTGAGCTGCCTGCTGGGCTCTCAAGCAGAGCATCAATAATGAAACACAGCTTGCAAGCATTAAACATTTGCCCATATTTTTTAATACCCATATTAAAGTGCTATTCATCATGAGACAATGGCTTGGAAAATACTTGGGGACAAGGCAGAGGTGGGGTGGGAGTGAACCTGGATGGGGTCTGGGGGGGCACAACCTAGAGGCTCACCTTAGGGCCGGGGTCCACATGCGTGGGCCTCAAGGTGGCCCGTGGTGTGTGGCCGTGAGGCCCCGCAGACGGGGCTCTGCCTCACCCTCCTCCAGCCACCTGGTGCTGCCTGGACAGCTGTTCCCGTGCTCTGGGTCTGGGTTCATGCTGGGGAGGGAACAGCTCTCTTTGGTCCCTCTGTCACATACCAGGAGCTCTCAGAGGAGCAATCTGCCTTCGGTCAGCTCTGAAGCCCCCGGGACGCAAGAGGGGCACTGCCACTTTCCCTAATGCACAGAGAGGCCTTCTTTGGGGCGGCCTCAAAAGGCCAAGACACTTGCTGGGGCCGAGGAAGGCACTCTGGGGCAGTGCCTGCCTGAAAGTGGCCACACCACACTTGCTGGGCTGGTGTGAGCTTCGTGTCACTGTCCCTTCAACCACAAACATTGGCCAAGCATCCACCAGACCCACTGGCCTCGGTGGTGGCCATGGTGGGAGGTGCTCTCCTGTCCCCAGCCTGGTGCCCACCCACGGCCCCTGCTTCAGGTGACATGTGGGCCAAAGTGGATGGGAGGAAGACATCAGCTGCCTTGCAGGAGGCTTGGAGAGGGCCGGTTGTGCCCCGAGGCCATGTGGTCCAGGCTGGGCGTGAGGAAGCTGCCTCATGGGTGAAGGCACGGGCAGAGGCCAGCCCCACCGGGCCACCAGGGAGCCTGGTGCTGTCCTCTGCTCTGTGCTGGCGTGGGAAAGGGACCACACGCCACTTCTTTTCTAGGGACCTGTACCAGGTTGGGCAAGGCCAAGTCTCAGTGTGGAAGCCAAGACCTGCCCAGTGGCTCTGAGACCTGCCCTCCCCCTGCCTGGGCTGCATGCACGGCAGGTGAGAAAAGGTGCACACCACGCTTCAGGCGCCTCTCGTCTAGGCATCCTGGAGAGCAGGGCCGGATCATTCCCCAGAGGGCCCACCTTCTCCCTCTAGCCTGAGTCTCCTTCCTTCGTCTCCATCCCCTGCCACGCGTGTCCTGACCAGGCCAACACTGTGCATGGAGGGCCAGGCCCTCACTTCCTCTCTCCTTTGGCCGCTAGCTGGTGTCCACGTCCCCTCAGCAGACCAAGGCCAATGGGACACAGGCTTTCCTGGGAGACACCTGGAGCCTCACAGCCATAACTCTGAAGTGCAGCCTAATGTCAAGTACAGAGAACACAGGGGCCCAGAGCCATTCCCACCGGAAAGGGCCCTCCCTGCCTTGTCCCTGCCCAACAGCTGGGATCCTTTAGAAATTTAAAGAGAGAGCAGCTTTCGTGTCCTATAACTGAGAATAGGGGAGGAGGAAGTGGCCTCCCCTCCGGAAGTTCAGAAAGCTCCAGAGTTTCACTGTATCCTCCCCCAACAGCTCCCCTGCTTCTCTTCCTTTCCAGCTCTCTGCTTCCCAAGTATGAAAATTGTAAATCTGTTTTATTTATTTCAATCAATCCTCGGCAGTGTGCCCCTCAGGGCAGAGGCAGCCATGGTAACCCTGCTAACTCATGCCTAAAAAATTCATCGTGTTTAATGCAGTCGATGTGTCTGATACACTTATAAGTTTTTTTTTTTTTTTCGGGGGGTGGGGGTGGGCAGAGGGGGCATGAGGACTTGTTTTTCTGGGTCTTGCTGGGAACTGGTGCAAAGCGGATGGAGCGAGGGCCGCAGCATGATGGGGAAGAGGCAGAAGACGAAGCAGAGGGTCTCTTGTCCACTTAGCTCTCCGTCTGATTGTTCAAGAGCGGCACGGCCAGACTCTGGGGGACCACAGACACCTGACCTGGGCTCATCCGGAGACCTTCAGGGGAGGCCTCCTTTGGGCAGGAGCGGCCTGGAAAACCAAAGGGTCTTGTAGAGGCAGCCGGGGCCTTAGCCCCCCTGTGCGAGACAGCCCCTCTCTCCAGGCTTGGGGTTTGCTCTAGGGATCAAGGCTTCCTCCACTGCCCAGGGTGGCCCGGTGGCCCTTCCTGCCCACTCCCCAGGACAGGAGCCAGCTTCTGCGCACGCCCGGCTGACCCACGGGGCCTCATTTCCCATGTGTTCTTAAGCAACCTGGTCAAGCCTGGCCCCACTGTCCACTCACAGGTGCCTCTCCGGCCCCCTCTGGGCCTGTCCCACATGGAGCTTGCCCTGAGCATGGCTGGAGGCAGGTCAGATGGCAGGGGTGGGACCCATGCTGGAGGCTCTGGGAAGACCCCTGGGGGGGTCACCTCTCCAGGCCTCCAAGCCTCAAACCCTGGGTAGCGAAGCCCATGGCTTCAGAGTATTTCATCTTTCGAGCCCTCAGGGCAAATGAAAACAAAGGGGTGGGCCACCAAAGGAAATCCTGTTGTCTCCACGACATCAACTCCAACAAGCCCTTGAGAGAGGCTGGGCTCTTGCCTCTCCGGTCACAGGGATTCCCTTCAAGCTGAATCACCGTTTCCTCAGCGTTGGCCCACATAACTGACATCTGTGAGCGTTTTCTCCATGTTAGGCACGTCCTGTACCTTAAACCCATTTAACACGGGACAGGCGTCATTTTAGCCGTCCTCTTTTACAGAGGATGAGGGCAAAGCCCAGAGCCTTGCCAAGGTCCCCATCTGGTCCGCCCACCTGGGCACCCGAGAGCTGCTGCCTCGCCATACACCCAGCTCGCGGTATCCAGGGCCCAGCTTGCACAGGGGCTTGGAAGTGCTTTTTCTGGAAGACGGATGGTTTTTTGGGGAGAAGGAGGGCACCTTGGCTACAGATATCACTAGGCCTTCTGATGGACCAGGGCCCAAGTTTCTCCAGGACCTTCCTGTGGCTCTGGGGCAGTGTATCGGAAATCCAGCTCCTTCTACCCCACCCTCACCCTGGGGCTACCTCTGGGGGTGGAGGGCACTGACCACACTTGGCCACACCTGGTTGGGACAGTGGTGATCTGCACCTATACTTGGGCTGTTCTGCTGCAGTGGTGGGCCTGTCTCCAAGGGGTGAGACAGGAGGCAGAGTCTGGGAGCCTGCGGGGGGCGAGTCACCCATGGGGATGACTCCATCAGCCGGTTCCCAGGCCTGCTGCTGCCTGAGCTCCAGGGCGAGGCGGGGGTTTTAGTACAATGACTCCCGGCAGTGCTCTGAATCCAGGCTGAGACAGCCAGGGAAACAGCACCCTGAGCCCCGCACGCCTGGGAGTGCCCTGGGTGGACCCTTAGAGAACCGGATGGAACTTGTCTCCTCTTTGAAGTCCTCTGAGCTCCTGGCCTTCCAGGAGGGATTTCCTCCCCAGAATACACTCAGGCTCCCACCGAGGTGGCCCGGCCTGGGAAGAGGCTTCGAGCTGCCTCGACGCCAACACACAGCCAGCCTGGTAAACTGTTTCCAGGCCCCAGACCTGCCTGCCACCTACGCCCCTGACAGCTTCCAGCCAGGCTCACGGAGGCCCTCAGAGATCAAGCGCTCATGGGACAGAGGAAGAAATCCAAGCCACATAGCCAGAGCAGTGGTGGAGTCAAGTCCCTGACCCAGAGTTCAAGTTTCATACTGCCAGACAGTCCCACGCGGTGTGTCACCTGCAGAAGGACAGACCTCTCCCTCCCGGGCCAGCCCCTCTTTCCACCTGAGGGCTCCAACTCCCTGCGATGAATGCCCAGGGCACAGACACCTCTTCACCCCATGACATGTGACCATAATCAGGGTCCCTTGAGGTAGAGGGTCTGTCTTGGGACAGGTAAGGGAAAGGCACCCCTGAATCTCTGACATTTCCCCCTTCAAACTAAGGGGGTGACCTTCTGAGAAATGAGGCAGGCAAGTAACCGAAGTGCCAGGAGCCCGGGGAGCCCGGCTGGGGCTGCCCCATCATCCCTGGGAAGGGCTCTGGGGATTGCCCCAACAGTCTTCCTGTTACCAAGCTGCTTTGTTCACAATTTCCTTTACTTCATCCCATTATTCCCAAACTAGTCCTTCGTTCCAGGCCAAGGGATCACTCCCTGCTGCTGCTTATACGACCACAAACGCTTACAGATGGTGAGCACCTCCTCCCTTCCACCTTAGTCAGAGTTGAGCCCAGACGCCGAGGCCTGAGCTCCCATAACTCTGCCCCTCTACCCTTAAAGCCATGCACGCGACTTGGGCCCAGAAGCCCAGTGGTCACGTGGTCACTGCACCAAAGCCAGAATGTCCCCCTCCTCAAATTCTTCACGCACATGGGCTGTCCTCGTGGTGTGGGTCCTGCCGGGTGATCACAGAGATCCACTTCTATCTCACATTCTGGTGGTGACTCCTCAAAGGGATTTACTGTGCCTTGAAGAGTGCCCACTAGGGGTTGCCATTTTGCTCTGGTGGCCGTCTCAGTGCCCATCTCTTGCTCCACCAGTGTACCTGCCCACCCAGAAGGTCTCACAATGACCCTCCAGAACCAGGAGAGCCCTCCACGCCAGAAAGAGCCGCTTACTGAGAGACCCCTGAACCTGGCTTACACTGGAGTTACCCGAAGACCGTTTGGGATACTCCAGGAAGGGGGCGGTTTGTATTCCTAACAGGCTTCACAGTCAGGACCGAGAACCACTGTCCCCAAACTGCCACTGCTGCAAGCCCGGCGATGCCACTCTCCGTGTGGAAATGGGGAGGTTTCACCAGCGGCCGCAAAGGGCTACAGAGCCTGGGCTCTGCCTCAGAGCTCTGGTGAAGGGCCCGTTGCTTTCCTTCTCCCAACCACACGCTCACCTCCCCAGAGCCGGGGTCCTGTTTTTCCCTGCATTTCTGCCTTGTCTCCACCTTAGGGTCCTAAGCCCTTTGTGCACAGCCCGGACTCGAGCTGTCCAAAGGGCGGAACAGATGAATTCTCCGGCCAGACTTCCGCCTGCCCAGGACTGCACCACCACCCTCTCCTCGGGCGGGGCGGCATCTCCTCTCCCAGCCTCAGAGGCCCTGGGGGAGGAAGCTCAGCTCTAGCCCCCTCTGGCATGTGCCTCTCCCGCCTTCCTGGCTACATTTGGCTTCCACAGGAGATAACAGTCTCCGATTAAGGAGCTAGGCTGATTAGTGCTTTTCTGGCCTTCAAATCTTTAGTCTGGGAGTTTTATGGAATTTTATGAACTGACATTGTTTTCTGTAGCTCTTTACAAGTGCCCACTTAAAGGGCACTGAGATAAACGTCAGAAAACAGAACGGGAAGTGAAACACTAATACCTACTGCTGGTAACAAAGAGCAAATATCACAGCAGCCTCACTGCTGAGTCTCTTGGACAATGTGAAGAGATCAGAGTGAAAGGGCTGGGAGGACAGAAGGGTCAACAGCAGAAGGGATGGACAAAGAGAGTGTGGAGGGGACTCCTTTAGTTCTTCGTGGCCAAACGGAAGGGGGGTTTCTCTTACTGGTACCCTCCTCCATCCTGTCAGGAGACTGAAAAAACTCCTTTTGTAATCAGTCATTTTCAGGGAAATTTAAGACGCATGAAATAGGCTTTTCATCCGAATGTCCCTTTCCAGCCCGGGAAATCTTTATTGGATTAAACGCACGAGAATGAAAAGGGCTCCAGATGTGACAGTGTCCTGCAGGTGCCTGAGGAGTCCCAGGTCTTGGTTACAGAACAGGCCACCCTCTGACCCCCAGCAGAGCTGTGCCAGGCAAGGGGCCTGCCGGGGAAACACCAGCACCCCATCACCACACCACCCACTGCCCCTGAAGCAGAGTCTGGACACCGCACACAGAAAACGGGCGTTGGAGTTTAACGCTGATGTGGAGGCCTTGATAAGGGAGAGTGACCCTGAGCCATTCTGCTTCGGCCTAGAGGTTAGAGGGCAGCGTCCCAATGAGCTTGGGATCCTGACAGAGATTCGCCTGCCGAACGACGGGTGACGTGTGAGTGAGTGAAAACAGAGCAAGCTGCAGAGCAATTCTGAGTCTGGAATCCTCTGCCGGAAAACCTCAGCCTTAACCACAACCAAACAGACTTATACATTTATAAACGCAAAGACAAGTTTGGGAAGAAGATACATGAAAATGAAAGTAGAGGCTACGTCTGGGGGAGGAAGGGGTGGGGAAGGTCTTCTACATTTTGCAGTACATTCTTCTGCGTTATTTCAATTTTTATCTTACGTGGATTAAAATTTCTTTTTAAACAATACAGAAACCATTTAGAAACCTACACATCTGGGGATCATCTTGGACTCCCTCATGGAGATCTCAGAGACAGAGCAGGGGAGATCTGACAATGGAAACAAGCATCTTACAAATGAGAGGATCAACAGCCGGGAAATGATATTTTTAGCTACGGTGGCTCTTTGCTTCAAAGGCGTAGGCTTCATCTAAAACCAGGCAAACCTCCTACAAAGTCTGCCTGTTTGCAAGGAGTGATTAGCATAATACTCCTTTCGGGAGAAAAGGCCTGGCTCCGCTCTGAGACATGAGTGCCTGCTACAGGGGAGGCTTCTCCTGAAATAGAATCGCAGCAGAACAGCAAAGTCTCATCAATGGAGATGAAGCCCCCATCTTCCATCAGAGCCAGAAAGCCGCCTCGCACAGAGGGCCTGGGGATGACGGGTGCGCTGCAGCCAGGCAGGGTGAGATCTGAGAGATCACAGCTTCGCACGGGGAGGCCTCCCTTCTGGGCTGCTACTTTAATCGCTTTTGTCTTATGCGACCACCTTCTTCCACTTTTAAGTACAGAGGGTCTGGGGGCTGCCTTTATAGATGCCCTTTCTGAGGGGAAGGTCAGGGCCAAGTCGAGGCTGAGGAACAGGGACGAACTGGGCAGACGGCAGGCGGGGACCACCGTTGCAGGACTCAGATGATGACATCTCAGGGAGGTGGCCGCCACCGAGGCCGCTCGTGGCCCTCGAGCGGCGGCTCAGCTGTGGGTGAGCCAGCGCTGCGGCTCCGTGCCACCCTCCACCCTCCCCAGCCCCGAGGGCGCTCACGCCTGTCCAGGTCTATCCGCCTCTCCTCCCCCAGCCCAGGCCCCCCACTCTCCACAGCCATTATGCTTGGCCTGTGGGCACATCTTTGATGGCTGTCTTTTCTCTCCCAGAAAACCCCTAGCTGGCTCGGGAAGACTAAACATGTATAGGGACGTTTGAACTTTTTCCCAAACACCACAAAAATGAATCGAAAGCTGTGACCTTCCAAGAGCTGTAATTACAGATACTCATCTCGGGAGCTGAGCTGGGGACAGATATCACCAGGCAGCTGCTGCTCCGTCACACCAGGCCCAGCACCCCATCCTGGGGGGAGTGTGACCTTGGGCTGTGCGGTGGGGCTGGGGGCAGAAGGTGGTGGTGCTGGTGCTATTTCAGGCCTCACTGGTGGGAGTGCGGCAGAGGAACGGGAGGGGTGCAGAAAGGGAGGCACAGTCCCTTCTCCATGGCCCCCTCCCCGTGGGGTCTCCACAGCAGTAAGATCACAGGTCTTCCTGCAGAGGGTCGGGACCGGGAAATACTCACAGATGGGGTGCACAGCTGAAGATCTGAGAAACCAATTACCACGCTACTGGGGGGGCCGGGAGAGGCAGAAGGAATTGGACTGGGGCAGCTGCTCAGGCTTCAAGGGCAGGAAGGAAGTGAGGTAACTTCCAGGAACCTGCCAACTGTTAGGGCCAGGGGCTACCGGCAGAGGTGGGCAGGGGTCCCGTTCAGGAGAGGGCTCAGAGGAGGCAGGCCTCGTCTGTCAGGAAGGGGACCAGCTCACGTGGGAGGAAGGGAAAAGCTGACTGCTCTCTGGGAGCAGCTGAGGCCAGCTGGCTGAATTCACAGGCACCTGGAATTAACTGGCTGAAAGCAGGGCAGGGATGTCTGGAGCCTCCAGAAGGTTTTAAACTTAGTCCAGATTATCTGCTCACACTGCCGGTCCCAGCATCACGGAACCTTCTAAAGTGATGCAGCAGCCAGAGCCCTGTCAGGCAAGCTTCCTGAGCCTCTCCTTAACCAGCCTTCGGTGCTGGAGGAGGCTAACGGCACAGCTGTGGACGGCGATCAAGTGTCCCCGCCACCGTGAGCCTTGGGCCCCACTTCCTTGCCATTCGCTGGAGTTCAGGGCACGGGGCTCTGGGACCAGCTGCCTCAGGTGTAGCCTCATGAGGCCCTGCAGTCCCCCTGGCTCAGTGCCATCCCAAGGACTCCAGGGTGGCCACGTGTCGGGGGTGTCTCTCAGGACTTGTGCAGGCCCAGGGCAGGTGGAGAGAGTTTTCTGAGCCTGCGCAGGCCCTTCAGTGGCTCGCTGGGAATACGTCAGGGCTGCCTGGGCCTGGTCCCAGCCACACTCCCAGCTCCCTGGGGCTGCCCGGGCCCTGGCGCCTGGGCTTCTGAGCAGACTTTTCCTACATCAGAAGCACCTTTTCCTCCCACCCTCACCCCCAGCAGTTCCTTATGTTTCATGGCTCAGGTAGACAGCATCTCTTTCCAGAAGCTTCCTCAGACCCCTCCATCAGGGCCAGGAGCTCCTCGACCCCACCCCTCCCACAGAGCATCATCGCTACTCGAGTTTGGGACCATCCCTCGGAGGGCAGGGATGAGCTCTGCCCACTGCGGTGCCCCAGCGGGTGGGCACTGGGACAGGTCTGCTCAGTGACAAACAGCATTCCCTGGCCCTCCTGAGGCCAGCAGGCAGCAGCCCCTTCCCGGGTCGGGCGGGGGGGGGAGCTGGGGTTTTTTATCCATCCTCACAGGGAAGGGGCCGAGCGCTTGCTCCCGGCAGTTCCGATTCAGAGACGAGGACTCTTGCCTGGCCTGACAGCTGTGGCCTAATTTCCAGGGCTATACCCAGGCTCCTTAATTTTACCCACTTGGTATTTTTCATTCCTGAAGCACAGGGGATGGAGAGGGACTGGGGATGGGGGAGGTGTGGACAAACGGGAGGGATGAGTGCCATGGGGCTGGAGGAGTCAGGCAACCCAGGAGGGGCTGTGCAGAGAGGGAAAGGGATGCAGGTGAGGACGGCCAAACTGATTCTTCTTTTTTTTTTTTTTTTTTTTAAAAAGGAAAAAAACCACAACAACATAACTCCCAAATCCTACCCCCCACACCCCGATTTTCCTCAGTAAGCATTTTCAACAAGGTCACAAATGCACTGGCTCTATAGATTTTTGGCTCCAAACCACATCTCAGGCAGCCTTTAACAGCCAATTCTTGGCGTAGCTTCAGCTGAGCCTGAGGAGAGGGAAAACTAGGGCACCTTTATGCTCTGAGAAAACATCAGATCCAGGTCACAGCTTCTTAGTTCTGCTGAAGCTACGGGCACCCCCCGGCCCACAGGCCCGAACCTGAGGACACCCCCGCCCCTGCAGTTCCTCCAGAGCAGGAATCACAACACCAGGGCACACATTTCTTAGTCACTTGTCATCTGTCTGCCTATGCCACCGGACTGCCACCTCGGTGAAGGCAGGAACCGGCTCTCGGTTATGTGTGTGCCCAGGGCTGGCGTGGGGCCTGGCACACCGCGGGTGCTCCAGGAACAGCCACGGAATGAACCAGGGGGAGTGAACCTTTGACCCCTGTCCCCCGTCTGGGTTAGCCTGAGCTCTTCCTTGCCCCCACCACCCCCACCCCGTGCTCCAGCTACACCTGAGTGCCCCGCGTGTGGACTGTTGTGGCTGATCCTGCGTCCGCCTAGCCCAGGCGGGGCACGGGGCAGCGCGAGGGAAATATTTACTGGGAAAATCAGAGCCTCGGTTCCCTCCTGTGTGAAAGACCTCAGCTGACCCTTAAGGTCCCTTCTGGTCACTCTGAACTGAGCTTAAACTCCAGACCGAGACTCTCCTGGTCTCTCTTCAATCATGGCCTGGGGCTACCATTCTGGGAGCACACGCGTAGGCACGAGTGGCCGTCCTGGGAGGGGCTGGGTCTGAGTCTAACCCCCAGCTCCACACACAATGACACAGCAGACAACTTCTAGTCTCTGGCAAGGTGCAGTGTTGCAAATGGAAGGAAGCCCTAGAGAAGGGGTCAGCTGGAGGCCTAATTCCTCAGAGGCCACCCTGCTCCCCACCTGCCTCTGTGGTGGTCTCTGGGAAGGTCACTGGGGCACACACACAGCTCCACCCTCCCCCTGCCCTCCTTCCTGGAGAATCTGGCTGCTGGGAGAGTGGAGAGGGAGTGTCTCTCCTTCCACTGCCGCCATGGTGGGCCCTCAGTGGGGCCTGCTTCGCACCCCTTTTCGGGCAGCACTGAACCTGACCACAGGGCGGGCGCTGGTTGCGTCTGCCTCCCTGGTGTCCACAGCCTGGGATTCTGGTTCCAGATCCAGTTTCCCACGAACAACGTCTCCTCCTCCTGCGCGGGAGGGTGGGCACACAATCCCGTCCTGAGCAGTCACGGCACAGTGACGGGTCCAGTGAGACTCAAGGCCAGCCCCGCGGCTGAAGGCTGGCTGCTAACGGTGAGGAGTGAGCTGAGAGCTGCGGTGGCTGTCCTGTCACGGGACAGACGGCCTGCGGGGCACGGGGCTGACAGAAGAGGGAGGAGAGCCTGCTGTGGAGGCAAGCAGGTGAGACGGAGGCCTGAGGACGCCAGGAGGGTGCTAGCTGCAGAGTTGCCAATCCTGGTCCCTGGCTACACAGCACCTTCATTTTTTTCAACAGAACTGTGAGAACTGGTTTTCTGTCACACGTGCTCAAGAGTCCAGACTGGGCAGCTTTCAACAGC
>NW_020185335.1:2771691-2773754 GCF_003031525.2 Neophocaena asiaeorientalis asiaeorientalis | reverse complement strand
GGCGGTGAGGGGGGTGAAGGGCAGAGGAAGGGGGGACACCTGGGGGCAAGTCTTAGTTTGCTCAATGGCTTTCTCTCTTACTCTTCCCTAGAAAACAAGAGAAAGTGACAGTCAACCCCAGAACGTCTGCTTTCCAGGAGCTGAGCCTGAGGCAGCGAGCGGCAAGGGCCTGGGAAGCGGGTGAACGGGGGCCAGGCCGGCTCTGGGACCGCCAGCCCACCCGCCCGCGGGCTCCCTGACTCTGACATGCGCAGAGAGAGGGTGGATGCTTCTCTTCACAACGACTGTCACAGTCGCTACCGGGACACCTCCTGTACAGTTACCAGGTGCAAGACACTCTTCTGAGTACTTTTTTGTAACATCATTTAACCTCCCGAGGATCGGTAGATCACGATGGTGAGCGTCCCCATTTTTCACACGAGAAAACTGCTCAGGAAAGCTGCCCCGTGGGAGCCCCTTTCCTCTGAAGAGCTGCCGCTCCCCACTCCACTTGGGGTTCTGTCAGGGCTGCTGCTTGCAGCACCCTGCCACCGCCTCCCCTACCACAGGGGACACGTGACCCCATGGGAACCAACCAGAGCTCCTCCGGAGCACAGACAGCTGGGGCATGATGGCCATGTGATGTGGCGACCTCGTCTCCACCACTGGAAGAGACCAAAGCAGTGAGGCTGACCTCAAACAGAGGCCAAGAAGATGGACGGCACCACAGGAAGACGCTGGGTTCCTGGGCCTTGCAGCCCTCCGCCTTGGTCTGGCTACATGGGCCGGTCAAGCCCCCTTGCTCGTACTGGTGCCTTTGACCTGGGTTCCCACCTCCTGCTGACCACCATAGTTAGATAAGCGGTTCCCAACTCCAGGCTGCAGACCTCCACTGGCCTGGCTGCACCAGGAGCCCCTGGGATTTAGCTGGGTGGGGGGATGGAGAGGGAGTGGGAATCTTTGCATAAGCAGGCTGGACTAGGTGGCCTCCAAGACCCCGTCCAGAGTGAAGATATAATACCTTTTTAGGCGGATTGTACTCAGTGTTCAGCTCACTAGGAGTGCTTACCAGAAACAGGCAGCTTTATGGGTAGTTTCATGAGCTCCTAATCCCCTGAAAAAGCAGCACAAACCATAAAACATGCTGAGAAGAAAAACTGGTCACCTGGACTACATTAAAAATAAAGAACTTCTGTTCAACAAGAGACACTTTTAAAAGGGTGATAAGGCATGCCACAGGGTAGGAGGAGATAATTACAGTACACACATTGGAGAAAGACTTGTATCCAGAATATATAAAGAACTTCCACAAATCAATAAGAAAGGCACCAAAAACCCAATGCGGAAATGACTGGAACAGGCTCATTGCAAAAGAGGATACCCAAAAGGCAAAAAGTGATGAGAAGTTCTTTGACTTTGTTAGTCTTCAGGGAAATGCAAATTAAAACAACAGGTGATACCACCATACACCTACAGGAAAGGCTAAAATCAAAGACGGATGATATCAAGTGTTGGTGAGGATGTGAGCAACGGGAACTCTCACACCATGGATGGGAGTGGAAATTGGTGCAGCTCAGACAATATCTATCAAAGCTAAACACATATATGGTCCCTGATCCAGCAACCCCTAGGTATTATCTGAGAGAAACGTACATGTATGTTCACCAGAAGACATGTGAAGGGATGCTCATGGCAGCATTATTCACAATAGTGCCAAACTGAAAATAACCCAAATGCCCATCACTAGCAGAATGTGTAAATGAGCCACGGCATCTTCACACAGTGGGGGACTTGACAGGAATGTGAACTACTGCTACATGGGACACAAGTGAACCTCACAAACACGAGGTGGGTCAAAAGAAAGTTTATAGTTTGTAAAAGAGCACAAACTACATGATTCCATTCATATGAAGTTCAAAAAACCAGGTTAACAAAAAAAAAACCCCAAAACCCAAAATCAAAACAAAAACCCAGGTAAACGAATGTACAGCGTTAGAATTCAGGCCAATGGCTACCTTGGGGAGGAGGGTAGGGGTAGTAACTGGGAAGAAACATGAAAGGGAACTTTGGGCGCTAGAAATGCT
>NW_020185335.1:2766762-2771655 GCF_003031525.2 Neophocaena asiaeorientalis asiaeorientalis | reverse complement strand
TTGGGCAATAAAAATGCCCTTTTTTTTTTTTTTTTTTTTTTTTTTACGGTACGCGGGCCTCTCACTGTTGTGACCTCTCCCGTTGCGGAGCACAGGCTCCGGATGCGCAGGCCCAGCGGCCATGGCTCACGGGCCCAGCCGCTAGGCGGTATGTGGGATCTTCCCGGACCGGGGCACGAACCCGCGTCCCCTGCATCGGCAGGCGGACTCCCAACCACTGCGCCCCAGGGAAGCCCTCTACTTCTTGATCTGAGTGCTCGTTACACGGATGTAGATAATTAGTGAAAGCTAACCAAACTGTAGTACACTTATGATTTGTGTACTTTTATATAGTATGTTGTTAATATAAAATTTAGATTCAAAAAAGGCATTGTGGAAATTGAGGCATGGAGGGAGGAAAGGCTGCCATGGTGGCCTGATCAGGAGAAGGAAAAGATAGATCTGGGGCACTGAAGCAAAAAGTGTTAAGCTTACGTGGTTAAGAAAGAGAGAGGGTTTTGCCAAAGAGATGGCAAAACGGCACAGAAAACAAGTCAGAACTTCTGGGGACACAGGAGGCCACGAGTTTACCGATGACAAGGCTGAGAGTGAAGTGGAGACACGAGCGCCATTATTAGGCTAAAGCAGCAGCTCTCTGGGGGAGCAAAACAAGGAGGCTCAGATGGCCCCATGTTCGGGAAACTGGTCACATGTGAGAGCTGGCACTGGGGCGCGTGACTGTGACCGCAGCCCGGGCAGGGGGTGCGGCCGGTGGAAACGGAGAAAGAGATGCAAAACTTCACGCTTAGGAAAGCAGCTTCTGAAAGGAAAGAGGGAGAGGCAAGGCTCGAAACAGACAGCACGGGATGCTCGACAGAGGACTAGAGAAAAATGAGAGATGACTCAGGACTGCACTTGAAATCCATCTCAGCTCAGCTCCAGAGAGAGAGAGAGGCCAATGTGGGTGATGTGAGCAACTGTGATAAACCAGAAGGAAAAACAAATGATCTGGGTATGGAGGGGGAGACTTGTCCTCTCGAGCAAGGGTCAAAACAGAGATTTAGACCAAGAAAGACAGTCACTGTCCAAGTGCCAGGCAGTTCCAATGAGATTATGTAATCTAAATATAGACCAGAAATGGGCCAGGATAATGGCCGGGCAGAAGTCTGGAGGGCCCGGGGCCTAGAAGGAAGACAGGGAAGGATCCGCAGATTTACTCGGTGTTTCACTTCTGAGAGGTGACAGGCGGTAGGAGGAGAGCCCCGGGAGAGGACGACGAGAAGGAGGCCACATCAGGACGGGTCTTGGTGGGGATTTTCTGTGGGTCAATGACTCCGGGCAAAAGGGAGGCGCCACAAGAGAACATAGCTTCTTTCCAATGAGGCTGAGGAAAAGCAAGTCCAGACTGGAAACTGGGCAGTTTTCCCAAATGGCCTCCAGCACCCAGTCTGGAAGACAACCAAGAACCTCAGCTCTGGGATCCCTAGATGGTACACAGCACCCCCATGGAGATGTCCTAAGACGTGGGGTGAGGGAGCTGGGGGCAAATGCGCTGGTGCTACAGAGACACTGAAAGATTTTAGGATGACAGCAACAGACCCAAAGCCCATGCTCTCCTGGGAGCTGAGGCTGCATACTTGTAAAGAGAGTTCCATTATCCACTTTAGGTCCCAAGAGCCTCTTCGGTGGGCCCTTACAGCCTGGGTTACAAAGCACCCTTCCCCACGGGCTGTACGCTACTTCATGTGGGCTTGTGCTCACCGTCTGAGGCTGAATTCAGCGCCAAGGTCCCCCCAGGCCAGGGCCCCTGCAAGGTGTCACCATCACACGTGCTCAGAGACGGGAACTCTCCTTCTATGTGGAAGGGGCAGCTGGTCTGATGGCCTTTCACAAACCGCATGTGATGGAAACCCTTCTGTGTTATTTTTCTGACGATGGGGGTGGCGGTGGGAAGTGGGTACACGTGTGTCTGTGATCTTTGTGGCCACCTGCTAAAAGAATACCCTTGTGGGGAGAGAGGGGGGAGGACCACACAGGGGCCTCCCAGGGCACCCACGGTGAAAAGGTTGCGTTAAAAGTATGAAATAAAGAGCTTCCTGAGAACCACGTTCTACGATGGACAAACAGGATACATTTCTGCAACTGCTGTTCCAGGAGTTTAAAAGCACTTTTAAGCTAAGGACGCCCACTTATCTCTCCTGGCTCGGATGCAGCCCAACTCCAAGGAGGCAGGAGGATGGAAGTGACCTCTAGGGGCCAATTCCAAACCTGCCGATATTTTAAGTTGCTACATTACGATTCCAGCAGCTACTTGCTAATTAACCAAGCTGTCTGACTTACCAAGGTCAAAGCTTTGCTAGTTTCCTGGCATCCTTAGGTAAAGTATAAACAGGTCCAGAGACAACTGCAGATTCCATAACCTCTAGAGCTTCAGAAAGAAATTCACTGTCAAGCTCTCAGCCCCTGGCAACAGGGCTGGGGAGCTGAGGCTTCTCAGGTGTATAGACTACAAAGAAAGTGCTTTTAACTGGAGGCTGGAAAGGGCCCCGCAGGTGCCACCACCCATGTGATGAGTCTTTGGAGGCCTTTTAAGGCCTCCCATGCGGCAGGTGCAGGATGGCTCCCGAGTCCTCCCCCCACCACAGATGCTCCTGGACGTGGGGGCAAACGGCTGGCTCTGTGGGTCACCTGGCCTCCCCGTGCCCAGTTCACCTGTGACCCCTAACCTCCCACGAGCCCTGCTCGAAGCGAGTGGATCCCTGGGCTCCTTCCAGCCCCTGCTTCCATCAGCAGCCCTCCGCCCACAAGGGATCCAGGAGGACCCTTGAAACATGGGGCCACTTCCCTCTAAAGCTCCCCAGACTTCCAGAGCACGCTGCACGGGGCTCCCTCTGGCCAGCACTTCCTCTCCCCCCTGGCTGCACCTAGTTAATCCCAGCCTGGCCTAGCAAGGCTTATCGCATGTGGTTTCCATATTCCAGAAGAAAATACATCCGTTCTTGCAGGGAGCATCAGTGTGTATGACAGTGGGCTCTACAGGGACAGCAGGGGGACTGCCTGCAGGAGACAGAGCAAAGCCACTGGCTGTCCCCAGCCCTCCCTGCCACCCCTGGGTCACGGATGGTTCTATGAGGTGCTGGGATGCTGGCACTTTGCCATGCATTAGGGGACAATGGACATGGGCCGGGCTGGGTTCTCTGGGCTGCCTGCACTTTGTACCTCCCAGGGACACCTTTTCACGTTTGAGGGCAGGGCTTTCTTGCAGGCAATCTTCTCTGGCATGTCAGATGGGGCCGCCCTGCCATTCACAGGTCCTCAGCGTTGTCCCAATTCGGAGATCAGAGCCAAGAGCTGGGTGTGCAAAGCAGCTTCTGCCACTCACTCCCTTTGCTGTCCTGCGTCTCAACAAAAGCACCTTGGCCCCTGGAGAAGAATGACTGGGGAAGGCTCCAGAAGATTCACACAAGGAACTGGGCAGACTGACTTAAAGCTGACAGGAAGAGAAGCTTCTTCTGAGAGGGAAGTAAGAAATTCCTCGAAGCAACCCTCCAGCCCTGTTCAATGTTCTGTCTCCTTCCCCTCAGCTGGGGACCCCAATCAACACGGCTACAAGTGATGAAAGACCCAAATCCGCCTGCATTCTGGGGAGGGGGATCAGGGCCTGTTTCCACAGACAGACTTAGGTTGGTGCGTGTTTGTCACAGCGATTTGTTTTTATTCTGAGCAAATGAACGCAATCCATTAAAGGGGCGAGAGGAAGACAGCCGAGCGGGCCTCTCAGCAGCTCTCTCCACAGGCTGGGGGCCAGAAGCGAAGCTGCTTTTCTCAAATGCCATTTGAACAGGGATCTGGGTCTTGCCACTTCACTCAATTCATCTTTCATTAGCATCAGCACAATGGGCTTTTGGGGACCCAACCGATGCCCCCTGGCAGGTAAGGTGGCACGCAGGGACAGGGGAAAGGGGGTGCCCCCGATGCAAATGAACTCCAGAGGCCCGGTGGATACAGAGACCGAGGGGGGCGGAGCTGGGGTCGGCAAGGATCTGTGGTGTGCGCTGCCCTAGCCGCAGAGGCCGTTTGACCCCCTGCCAAGGAACGGACAAGGACAGCAAAGTGGAAATTCCCAATTAGGGCATGAAAGGGAGCTTCTTCTCTTGAGCCACTGTGCCCCCCTCCCACCCTGCAATTCAAAACAAGTCCAGGGGCTTCCTAGCCCCACCACCCACCTCAGCGGCCAATCAATTCCTCACTCGCCCGCCCCCCAACACAGGGCTCTCACGCAAAGCCGGGGCACTGGGGGAGGGGAGGGCAGGCTTAGCTTGGGTACATATTAGGGACTCTGGGCCTTGGCTGAACTGGAGAGGCTGCCAGGCCTGTGTCAGAGGCAAGAGGGGACCAGAAGGAACCAGAAACCTTATCGTGGGGCTCTCGGGGTCGGGGTCTCGTGGAAGAAGCCTCGTGACGGCTCCCCCATCTCTCACTTGGACCCCCGCCTGCACCTCATCTTGAGGGCTTCCTTTCTCCGGGGAGGGTGCTCGGCCACCATGGACAGGGCTGGATGGGGATGGAGCCCTCGAGTTCACAGCACAGTCACTCGTTGAAAAGAAAGCATTCTCTGGCAAGTCCTCTTTGCAAGGCAGCAGGGAGGAAGGGGAGGGGGAAAGGCGCAGCTGATTAAGCCGAAGGACGGCTGGTCAGAGGGCCGCGTTGGCTGGCAGCGTGAGCGTCCTCAGCCTCGCTGCCCTCCCAGCACAGAAGCAGGCCTTGTAAAGATCACAGCTGTTGGGTTACGCTGGAGCTCATATCACAGCCTATCAAAGAGGCTGCATTTTCTCCCTCCTCTCCTTTTCTACTGAGTATAGTGGAACGGTTCGTGGGAAAACAAGCTCTGTGCTTGTTCTCTCTGCAGTGGCG
>NW_020185335.1:2685866-2766735 GCF_003031525.2 Neophocaena asiaeorientalis asiaeorientalis | reverse complement strand
GAGGGAAATGTACACGAACACCCACTTAGGGCCGAGTTGTTTTAGCGGTGCCAGGGCCAGGCCGCTGGTGGGCGCCCTGGGTGTCGGCGCAGCAGGCCTGGCGCTCAGGAGCCAGCTCTCGGCATAGAAGGTTCAATTCTTTCACCCTCGCCCGGGTCTGGCTTCCCCTCCCCACAGACCACTGTGGAAGGCCGAGGCCGCATCACGAGGCAGACCAGCAAACTCCCCTGGACCAAGCCGTGCGGAGCGCTGTAACACGCAGGGTCTTATGTAACCCTCTCCGCAAAACCACAGGGCAGGCACAATTACCTTCGTCTTATAGTCAAAGCAAAACGGGCTTGGAAACAGGTCACAGAGTTAAAAACTAGAGGAACTGGGATTCGAACCCAAGGCTGTTTGACTCGAGAAGCTCCCCTCTTAATCCAGCTCCTGAGTGCCTGTGGCATCTGCCCGACTCCTGTGGAGCCTTGGGGAGGGGGCGTGGGTGTGGGCAGGGCTGGGGTGGCATCTGCTCATGTCCCTCTCTTCCCTCCCTCAGTCCCCGCAGCTGGGAGAAGGGCCTGGGCCCGGAGTGGGTCACAGCAAGTCTGGCTGAGACGAGGTTTTGGAGTCACTGACTTCCCCAAACTCAACATGCCTCTGAACTGTTACATCCACCAGATAGCGAGGCCACATGGACACAGAGAGGATGTCCAACCCACCCAGGGGCCTGGCTGGAGTTTGGGGCCCTACTCCCACGCCCCATGGAGGTGCAGCCTGGGAAAGCCGAGTTGGAAACACCCCGGGGCCTGAGGAGTCATGCATCTTCCTCAAGGCCAAGACCCCCCACCAGATGTTTGTCCTCAAGAAGGCTGGATGCCTTTGTCCTTCTATAGACAGTAGCTGTTCCTGGACCCTGAGCTAAACACACTACTACAGAAACAATGGCTCTTCACTTGTTTGCCAGAAGAATCTCTTTCCTTTCTCTGCTCAATCTTGGGGGTTGAGAGGAGCAAATCATAGCTGGCTTAACACCAGGAAATGGGGGTTAAGGACCATTTACTGTGTTTTTTTTTCTTTTCTAAATTCTTTTGGCTGCTCCGCACGGCATGAGGGAGCTTAGTTCCCCGACCAGGGATTAAACCCATGACCCCAGCAGTGGAAGCACGGAGTCTTAACCACTGGACCGCCAGGGAAGTCCCTGCTTCTCGCTCTCTCTCTTTTTTTTTTTTTAAAGTTTTTCATTTACTGTGTTTCTTATCAGGCCTGTGGCTTCTTCTCAGCCTGCATGTATCACTATTAGGCTCCTCTTTAAAGCCACCAGCAGAAAATAAGGAAATGAAACGAAAGGCAGGTGGGCAGGCTGACACTCCGAGGGCTGGGCCCCAGTGAACCTCTGCTGAAGGGCCTCGGCCCGTCTGGCCACGGGAAGGAGAAAGGCACACGTCTTCAAGGCCTCCTCCACGTCGGATACTGGGCTGTGCTCCCCCTGAGAACCCAGACTGGGTGGCGTGGCATGCTGGCTTAGCAGGTAGCCACCCCACAGAGTTGGTGTGGCCCAGAGGAAGCTGTAGCTCGAAATGACAGGGGCTGGTACTGCTTCAGGGGGAACGGCAGGATGGACAAATGAAGCGAAGGGCTAGGAGGGACAACAAATGTGAGGGGCCCAGTCACAGGTTCCTTCTGTCCAGCCCACCGGATTCTTTGCCCAGGGCTAGGAGACCTCTGTGGCCGTGCGGGGTGGGAGTGACGCGTGCTCTGGAGGCCAGGTGCCATGCCCACTGAGGCCCCAGTGTGGTGCATGGGGAGTGTGAGCCCTGGAACAGCGAGTGACTGCCATGCTGGATACTGAGCCCCAGAAGGATGAGGAGGGAAGACCCTCTGAGGAGCTGGGCGCCAGGTGGTCCTGGTCTGCAGGCCGTGCAGGGCTCCTCAAGGCACCTGGCTCGACACTCTCTCACAGAAGGGACAGAGGGGCAGCTGCGAAATTAGCAAAGTGCAGCGGTCTGCAGCCCAGCTCCAACCAAGCCAGGCAGGCACGCGGCTTCCTCTCATTTCCCTCCTGCAAAATGAGGATTCTCATCAGCCTAGGATGCCTGGGAGACACTGCAAAGCAAGGGAAGCCACACTGTCCTAGAGGCTGTGAATGGGAACATGGCACCAGCTCCACGGAGCCTCGGCCCTAGTGGGTGGGGAGAGCACCCGCGCACACACTTACACACACCCATGCGCGCCCACGCTGCCCGCACTTCTGCCTGGTGCTGTCTGGGGATAGTCCCGACTCCCCGAGCATCCTCTCCCCAGGCCCCTGACAGGGCACGTGAGGCTGACAGAGGATGGAAAAACCCATTACAGCGCAGTTCTCCAGAGAGGAAACTAGCTACAAATTCCATTTTCAAAGGCCTTTCTCTCCACTGGTTTCCTGAAAGTCTTCCAGGCAAGGAGGGCTCATCAAAAGAGCTGACACCTCTACAATTTCGAAAGCCGCACGAAGCTAACTGCCACTCGTGTGGGAAGAGTCCGTCATTTTCCTGGTAGGGGGTCTCTTCAAGCCCCAACCGTCCAACTTGATGTGAAAAAAAAACCATGGAAACCTTCCTCTTTTGGCAAGTGACGATAAGAATCCATTTCTGTCGCTCTGTAACCGTGGTTGTCACCCGGGACGATTCTGCCCCCCAGGGGACCTTTGGCACCGTCTGGAGACATTTTTGATTGTCCCAGTTGGGTGGGTGACAGTGCCACTGGCATCCAGCGGGTCGAGGCTGGAGATGCTGCTCAACACCCTACAGCGCACGGGACAGCCGCTGCCACAAAGAATTACCCGGCTCCAAATGCCAACAATGCCGACGCTGAGAAACCCTGCTCTGTGAGAGCTCAGGAGAGCAGAGGGTGGTGACACCATCCCACCACCACCGGGACGCCTTTGGGTGGTCTAGACCATCAGAAGTCCCTTCCTCCTGATGGGCAGGGACTTGTGGTCCTGCCGTTTGTCCTTCTGACCAGGCAGGCCTGTCCCCTCCTGAGACTCTACCCTTTGGCCTGTTCCCCAGGGAGGCCTCAATGCCACCCTCTGCCTGGAGCTGGGGCCCTGTGGCTCCTCCACCCACCGGCGCCACACAGGCAAGCCCTGGGCCTGCTCCCCCCATTTCCTTGTCCCCCATTCCTTCAGCTCGCCCCGCGCTCAGCAGACTCCCCAACGCCTTCCAGCCGGCCCTCTTCCAGCCTCCTATCCTCTCGCTGCCTCCCGCCATCTGCCTCTTTCCTCTGCTTCTTTCTACCTCTTGGGCCCTTCTTCTCAGCCTCCTCTCCTGGCTTCTCCAGACCCAACTATTACACACTGGAACTCTGAAGGGCCCGGCTCCGGGCAGCCTTCCTTCGCTCTGACCACCAACCATTCTTAGTCCGTAGGAATGAAATCCACAAAGTAGAATTATCTAGAATGGAACCCCGCACAGTGTTCAGTAAATATCTGTTGAATGAATGGATAAGAGAGTGAATGAATGAATGACTGCCATCAACCTCCAGATTTGTATCGTGGGCCTAGATCCCTCCTTTCAGAGGCAGACATAGCGATGTCTTCAATGTCTCTCCTTTGACGTTCCCAAAGCTACTTGAAACCCCTCCCTCCCAGCTACTCTTCCGGGGCTCCCACCTCAGGGACAGCTACCACTATCTACCCTGCTGCTCACACCAGTCTTGGCCGTCCCCACCAACTCCCTCTCTCCTCCCTCCCTCCCTCATGCAATTCATCACCAATCAACACACTTCTTACTAATTCTTGCATCGCACTGCACTGCTTCTTCCCATCCCCCTACCAAGCTGCCACCTTGGACAACAGCCTCCCAGCCGGTCTCCCACACATCCACCCATTCTCTCCCAGCAGCACAGTAATCTGTAAAAACAGCAATCTGGGGCTTCCCTGGTGGCGCAGTGGTTGAGAATCCGCCTGCCGATGCAGGGGACACGGGTTCAAGCCCTGGTCCAGGAAGATCTCACATGCCGCGGAGCAACTAAGCCCGTGCACCACAACTACTGAGGCTGCGCTCTAGAGCCTGCAAACTACAACTGAGCCCGCGAACCACAACTACTGAAGCCCACGTGCCTAGAGGCCGTGCTCTGCAGCAAGAGAGGCCACTGCAATGAGAAGCCCGCGCACCGCAACGAAGACCCAACGCAGCCAAAAATAGAAATTAATAAATAAATTTATATATATATAAAAAAAGCAGCAATCCGGTCACACCATTCCCCTGCTCAAGCCCATTCAGCGGCTTCCCGCTGACCTCTGGGTAAGGGCCCCAGTCCTTAGTCCAGCTCACACGGCTGAGCCCCTCTCGCCTCGCCTTCTGGTTTACAGCAAAATGAACTCTCCAACGTCCTTCCTGCCTTGAAGCCTCTGTGCAGGGTGGACCCTCCCCCTGGAATTCTCCTTCAACTCCCCGACCCCCAGATGGCCCTGATCAGGAGCCCCCCAACTCCTGGGACATTAGTCTGCTTCCTGAGCACCCTGGATGGCTTTACTAACCTCCGTCGCCCCAGAGGTCCTGATTTCACTGGTCAGGGTGGAGCCCAGCCATCACCTTCTTTTTCAAGCCTCCTTGGTGACCTAACGTGCAGTCAGGGCCAAGAACCACTGCTGTAGAGTATCTAGGGTCACTCAGAGTATTCTGGTAAATTCCTCTGCCTGGCTTTCTGGGAAGCCTGGAGAAATCTGTGTCCCCTCTAGATTTCTGTTGGCCTAAGTTTACTCTCCTGGTGACCCTGCTCCTTGGAGTCAAGCAAGAGGCAAAGGGCCAGACCTGGCCATACTGCTGGCGGTGACAGTTCTGGAGGCTTCCAGGGACTGGGGCTGGTGCCCTGGGACTGTCCGGGGCTGGGCTCACACAGCACAAGAACCTGGCTCCGCCAGAGCCACTGCTGCCACCAGCTGTGGCCAAACGGTGTGCTGACAGCTGGGCACCCAGCGCAGCCAGGTTCATGTTCTGTCTGGCTCACCTCCTTTTCTCCCTGAAGACTCCCACAAGAGTGTTCAATGAGAGGATATTTAGCCTCAAGGAAAGCTGTCTCAACAAGTGAAAAACGAATTCATTTGTTCGAAAAATGGTGACATCGACCTAACCCATGTCAGTAGCACCAGCAACCTGGTGTGAAGGGGGAACCTTCTTTGTTTCTTTTAAGAGCTCAAAGGTCAGGAAAAGGAGGAGAGAGGAGTGGAAGCGAAAATGGTTGCCCTGACCCCTTGTATGGTAGGAGAATGAAAAGCCGAGGCTGTGGGACCACAGAAGGTACGCGGAGGCTAACCTGATGATGAAGCCGCCTCTGACCTCCAGAAGCTTCCGTTCACTGCTGAACCTCTTGAGAAGGTTGATCATGAACTTGTAAAAGTAGGAGTTCATGGTCGGAGTCGAAGGAGAACACTCCAAGCCTTTGGTACCTATAGAGAAAGGGACAGAGCTGGGATTTATTCTACGTGTCCACAGAATATAAACAATGATCAACGCCAAAAAGGTGGGGGAAGAGTCTCTGTGTAACAGGATGAGGGAACACCTTCAATCAAGGGCCACGTTGGCAGCAAAAAAGCCAGGACCAAACAAGTGTGCGCAAGCTGATACAACTCCGCTTACTGCAAAAGGCACCCACTTCCCTGTCCGCCCCTCCAGCTGACCCTCCATCACTTAGTGAATGCCTCCTACGTGTGAGACCTGCTGCTAGGTGTCAGAAAGTTTTGGAAAAAAATTTTTTTTTTACTCATTATCCTAATAAATAAAATACACTTGGGCTTTGTTTGACTGGTTAAGAGCAAATGGCAAGTCAAAGAGAAGAGAGAAGGCAGACACACAACCTCGATGGTCCATGAAGCCGATAGATCCTGCGAGGCAGAAGCCATACTCCCTTCCCGCCGCTGCTTAAGAATAAGTCAATGATGCACACAGCCACCAGGGTCAAGACAGCACACACCGACAGAACGTGACCGAGCGTTTCCATCTGCACCCAATGTTTTGAAATCAGAGATTCTTCCTCATCTTCAGGCAAAGACGCTCTTTTAGAGTAGTACTTTGAAGACCCTGAGCTGGCTTTACAACCAGAAGCACACTCGAGGTCTCCCTCTTATGTGTACCAGCTGAAAATACACTGAAAGCCAGATACAGCCGTCACCACACTGTCCCTGCAACCCCGTCCCAGCCCCAGCCCTGCACATGGTCCCCTATGGAAGGCCTCCAGTGCGGAGAGGACGAGGGCGAGGCTGACACAATGCCTGGGTGATCCCAACGTAGTGTCTGTTCACACACCCCTTGGGATCTCCCCCCGTCCTTCCTTTCTAACACATGATGACCTCAACAGCACTGCTGGAAAGAGGTGTCAGTGATGCTAGGACTCCTCATTCCATCTGCCTGAGGCATTAACAGGACATCTGATTTTTTAAAAAAAATAACAGCTTAACTTAGATATAATTCATATACCATAAAGTTCACCCTTTTAAAGCGTACGATTTAGTGAAACAGGCAGCGTGGGGGGTCTCTGGGAATCAAGCTTGGCTGTGCAAGGAGTATCAGCTCCCAGAAGCAGCAGCCTAGAGCACAAAACAGGAACGTGTGGAAGCGTCGTCCAGAGCACTACAAGTGAGCCTTACAGAGGAGCCCCTACAGGCTGACTTCATCAGATGCCAGGAAGCAGCAGTAAAACCTTCTCCCAGGAGTTCTGTCGTTTTGCTGAACTCAGTCTTCCTTACGTCCTCACGTGGTCCTTACGAGGAAGTGGCTGGGAACTGGAAAAGGTGTTTCCTGTTTTGTTTTTCCTGGCTGTGAATTACTCTATGAGGATTTCTTACCAGGAGCCACACCTTCAAAATACTGTCCTCTCTCCTGAACCTCTTTTACAGCTCCTGTGAACTGTGCACGGGGCGAGAAGCCAGTTCAAGGACAGGCCTCATTGAATTTCTTGTTGTTTGCAGTGTGTTGTTCTGGGTCCCTGTCCAGAAGAGCCTGGCCCAGGCAGTCCTGAGTGACTCTGGAATGGCAAACAGTCTCTGCTCCCTGCCCAGAGGGGCTGTTTGCAGAATCAAGTGTCACATTCTCACAGATCGAGTTACCCCAGGCCCAGCTGGGGCTGATCTCCAAAGAGGTGGCTGCAGATACAGCTGCGGAGGCAGCCTGGCTGCCTCTCAGCCCCTTGTCCCCCTCCCCACACTTGAGGATATGTATTCTGCCGGAATACATGGTGGCCTGGCCGGAGGGCAGAGGCTCCCCCCACGCCCCCCAGTGGAGGTGTGTGTGGACTGGAGCCCAGCTGCCTGCAGCATTCTCTTGGGTGCTTGTTCATGATGACTCCTTATGTCCCTGTCCCCTTCTAGCTTCTGTATGTACACCTCTGTCCCACCCCTTTTCTAGGCTTAGGTTCCAAAGGACAAAGGGACCAAAACAGGGACTGACCAAAAAGAAATCCTCCCCATCTGGGGCCACAGTCTCCAGTCTCCAGGGACTGGGTGTCTTGGGCAGGCACTGGGGAGAGGTGCTGGGTGGTTCTGTCCCTACAGAGGCAGTGGGAAGCACGAAACATGGTGTTTAGGGCTTGGCTTGGGAGTCCATCAGACCTGGCTTCAGATCAGACCTCCACTCAACCACTTACTAGCTGTGCAGCTCCAGAATTGCAAGTCTCTTACCCTCTCTAAGCCTCAGTTTTCTCATCTGTAAAGTGGGGGCAATGAGAGCCCTCATTAAACGAGACAAACATGTAACGTACCTGGCCTGGGGCTTCCTAAATAGTCTGATCTCGGTAAACCGGGGCTGCTATCTCTGGCAAACGTGCCATAACCCAGAGCACCGCATGAGGCAAATGGTTCCCGTTCTCCGAGTCTCGGACTGGACGACTGAGGGCTGGGGATAGTCTGGAATGTCAGATCTGGGACGAGTTCACAGTCCTCTGCTGGGGGGCAGGGAGGCTGTGAGGAGAGGGGATCGCCTGGGACCCCTCCCCCACCCCCCACATTCAGGGAGGGAGATCTGGCCACCTCTCAGCTGACAGACCGGCAGAAGAGAAGGCCTGGGGCTGCTCCGCACATGTCGCCGCTCTCCTTAGCCACAGCCCGCTTTGGGCCCCACAATCCACTCTCTACGTCCAGGCCCACATGGTGGCCCCTGGAGCTGAGGCCCTTAGGAGGCAGCAGGGGGCAGAGCCACAACTGGGAGAAGCCACGTCGAGTGCCTCCCATTCTTACAGTGCAGTGGTTACTGAGAAAGCTTCCGCTGCTCGGCTTAAGCACTAGGAGGAGCAGCAGGCCGGGTGCAACCGAAGTGGGCGCCGGGCGCCTTCCTGAGGCTGAGACTAGGAGGGTGGGAGCTTCGGGGGAGCTGCCCGAGGCCGGTGGCCCTTCAGGCTCCCACCCACCAGAACGGGCTCTGGTCAGGGCCACTGCCCTTGAGAGAAGCCTCTGCAGGAGAGGGCGGCAGCCTTGGGAAGCTCGGGGGGAAGGGCAACACTGGCCAGGTGGGCCGGGCAAGGATGGGGCACATCTCAGTGCTCACCACGGACAGGGTGAGGGCCTATTCTGTCCTTCCCAGCCTGTTTCCCACTGGCCCCACCGGCCACTTTTCTGATTCACCAGCCCTTCTGGCCCAGCTGGCTTGAGGTGGAACCTGTGAGATGTTTCCAGGCAAGGTTGCAGGCACGGGAGGAGGAGATGGGGTGCAGAGAGAACAAACCCGCTCCAGGGGTGTTACTACAGGGAATGACAGGCCTCTCTCAACTGAACTAATTTCTGCCCAACCGCAGCCTGCTCCTCCCCGTGGGGAGCTCACAGCGCCTCCACCGGCCGCCTCTGCCTCTCGCTCGTCTGCGTGCTTAACAAGCTCGGCTGGGAATCGGCCTCCTTTCTCAGCAGCCCATAAAAGCCTACTCGGCTCAGCTCTCCCTCGGGAGGGGCCCGGGGCTACATGCTGCCGGCCCATTAGGACAGGGCAGAGCCAGAGAGGGGCCCGGCGCCCGGAGTCAGGGCCCGCCCTCCAACATGAGGATCTGCTGGGACGACAGGGCTGGGAGGCTTTGACTCAGGAGACACTGCTGATAGCACGGTCTTCCAGGCCCGCCGCGGATGGTCGGGGAGCTGTTCTGGCCGGGGGCCCAGGAGGTGGGGAAGTGAGGAGAGGGCTGGGAGCAACCTGGACACGGGTCTCAGGAGGGAGGCGCCCTTTGAGGGGCTGAGAAGAGCGGGATTTCCATTCTCTACTCCTGCCGAGGACCAGTCCCAGTGCCGCCTGCCTGGCATTTCTGGTTTAGAGGAGTGGGCTCTGGCAGGATGTTCACGTGACCACCGGCTGGCCGAGGGGCCAACAGATACTGCTGGGAGCACCCTGTATACAAAACCAGGCCGGGGCGTGGGCGGCCAGGGAGCCAGCCCTGCAGATGTTACTAAGTGAAACCTGATGTGGCGACATGAGAATCTGGAGAACGTCTTACAAACAGCCTTCCCTGGGATGTTTTGGATTGAGCTTTGCGGCTATGACGTGAAGGAGCCTCACATGTCAGGATAAAAATAGCTCTGGCCTCAATACACAACGCGAGTTACAGTTCAACAAAACCAGATGCAAAAACACCAGGCGCCCAGCCCGGGCCCAGCAGGGTCTCCGCTCCTCTCCCAGCTACCTCCCCTGAGGGCTGGGGCCATGTGCCTGGCCAGCACCTCCAGTGGGCATCTGGCTCCGCTGCCCTGAGAGGAGGGGGAAGGGCCGGGGACCCGGCGCAGATGCAGGTCCTGTGGCTGACTGGCAGGGCACTCCTGAGGATGTGACACCTTCTCTGGGCCGGTAGCTATCTGTGAACCTCGTGGGGGTTAGGAGCGTGATGCCATGCCTGGCACAGGAAGTGCTCCGAGGAGCGGGCTGCGTGACTGGGAGGCTGGTATGGAACCGAGGGGGATGAGGAGGGAAGGGAGAGCCTACACACAGAACAGGGGCCGGGAGACTGGGAGGCCCTGGCCACTCGGGAAGTAGGGTCTCAGGGGGTGTGGAGTCCACCAAGTAGAGGGCCCAAACCCTATGGCTGTGTGGACAAAAGGGTGGTTGAGATGTTGCAGCAACGGCACCCTCGGGACCCAATCCAAAGGGCAGAAACTTTCTTTTCTGTGGAAAAGCCGGGAGTCCTCTGCCCTGGGCAGTCACCCAAATCCAGGAGGCTTTCCAGTTGCCTGGTTCGGAGCAAGAGATAAGCTGATGGGCCAGGGCAGGGCCTGGGAGGACCTTCCAGCTGATGTGGCGGTGGAGGGGGGCCGCGCTGCCCCTGCTGGGAGAGCAGGGGCTGGGGCCAAGGGGGCACTGGAGAGACCAGGAAGGGGCCTGGGTTGAAGTGGGCCAGGTTCTCCATCTGGGGACAAGTGAAGGCCTGGGCAGATGTGCTAGGGGAGCCTCAGACCCGACAATGGGGACTGGGTGATCGGTCCTGGTACCCGCTCCTTCTGTCAATTTAAGAAACTCTGAAAGAGGGGTGCTGACCCTTACTGGGCACCTGACGCTGGGGGTTCAGAGGTGAGTATAGCAGGCCCCTGCGGTATGAGCTGGTGCTTCTCAAACTGAGGAGCACACAAGTCACCCAGCAATCCTGATAGAATGTGATTCTGACTCCGGGGTGGGCCTCAGTGTCTGCATTTCTGATGAGCTCTAGGCGATGCTGAGGCTGCCATAACCTGCACTTTCAGGGGGTCTAAGAGGTCACGGCCAGGGGGGAAACAGATGCGAACCCCACAGTGTGACTGGTGGAAGGAACAAAGTGCGAGAAAGGAGTCTGGCCTGGCATATCCTAGAAAGCTGTATGGAAGAGAAGCCACCTGAGCTGGCCTGGAGCACGCGTAAGCTCTTGTAACATAGAAGGATGGAAGCAAGGGCAGTACATTACACATACAGGGCATTTACCTTACCCCCTTCCATGCAAGCGCTCACAAAGCCCCCCAGGGGCCCATCACCCGATTTACACAGGAAGGAGAGGTGGCACCGAGGCAGGACACTTGCCCAAGGTCACAAGACAGGCCGGGCAGAGCTGGGTTGTGAACCTAGAGCTTTTCAACCCCAGCACCCGTGTGCTTTTACGCCGCCCGAAAAGGGTGTGTGCGCTGGGAAATGGTCTGGTGTGGCCGGAGGAAGTAGAGGGCAGGCCAGGGGGGAGGCAGCAGAAGGACAGGAAATGAGGTGCTGAGTGGCTTAAGGCTGGAATGGGGTCCCTGAAGTCGCTGTGAAGAGGAGGGATACCCCCCAAAACTGCCAGGCTGAGGCCACAGCCCAGCACGCAGAGGAGGAAGCTGGACCACCGATTCCACCATCACTGCTGGACAGGGTGGGGTTCACGTGTGTTGCTGTCTTCTGAGTGTGAAGGTGAAGAGAGCAGGCTCTCAGGCCAGGCTCCCGGGCCAGCACCACCGCTGCCATGATCCCCCAGCCCAGGTGGGAATGACAGCAGTGCCCTCCTCAGAGATGGCACAAGGGTCAAGGGCTGATCCACGGGGCGGGTTCAGTGAGCTGACATGCGAAGTGCTTAGAACGGTGCCTAGTCCTAAGCAAGAGCTCAGCATATTACAGTCACCGGTACTATTGGCAAAACTACCAGGGGTGGCTTCCCAGGTTTCTCCTAGAATTTATTTCTGCACTTGGTCACGCCAGGCCGGGCTATAAGCAACGAAACTGAATCAGAACGTTCATTTTCGCCCGTGTGTTTAGAGCTGGGACCAGAGAGCCCTGCAGGGCACATTGACAAGAGCTGCTTTATCCCAAGAATGGGCCCCGTGGCCAGAAGGGAAGGTCATGAAGACTGGGTTTTGGGGGCAAACGTCAGTCCTGGGGTGACTTTTGGTCCCAGATCGCCACACTGCTGTGGTGCGGGGCCCAGGGGCCTGCCTCTCGTGCAGCAGGATGTCCAGGCCCGTCTCCAATGACACACTCAGCCCAGAGCCTGCCTGCTTCTGCTGGGCCTGCCCACTGCAGGCCTCCTCCAGGGGGCTCACCATCCCCTCTCCCCAGAGCCTGGCAGGGCCCCAGCCGTGTGGAACCACACAGAGAAGGCACAAAAGTTGCCAAGTCACAGGGGACCCAACCGGTTGTTTTTGTGTCATATCACCAAAACACAAGTTAGGGAGACAGGGAGCCTTCCACAGGCTTCCCTCGGGGCCACCCACCCAGGCAGCTCCCCTCTTGACTGCCCCAGAAGTGGCCCTCTACCCAGCCCCGGGGCTCTGCCAAGGTCAGGAGTGAAGGGGGGCAGGCCAGGGTGGGGTGGGGTCGGGGGAGGGAGACCACCACCTCTGCCCCTGCCGCTCTGTGCTGGAGCCAGAGATGTTCATGCTAGGCCAGGCGAGAGCAAAATCCCCTGTGGACAACTCTGCCTGTGGCCCTGGGGACCATTCCTGTGGCGCTTGTAGGCCAGCACAGCAACTATCCAGGCGTGTAATGGGCTGGCTTCCCTACCGCTCCTGCTGCGTTCAATCTGCACCCTCCGAGTTTACAGACCCGACAGGAAGGCAGGGCCACTTAGCTCCCTACAAACACCACCGGTTTCCTCTTTGCTTGGCTCCCAGCCTCCTTGGCTTTCCAAAGTGCCTTTACAGGGACGGGAGGGTTGGGGTGGCGGTAAGGTGGCAAACGACCTTAAAGGGACACAGCTCTGCACTCCACAAGTTCTCAGAGCTGTGCCCTGGAGAGCAGAGGAAGGCAGCGACCAAACAGGAAGAGGGGCTGGCCTCGCAGCCTCTGTGCACAGCCAGACGGAAGCGGACAGAACAACCCCCTCACACGCCTGAGAAGCGATGGGATAAAGAGCGGCCGCAGGGAATGAGTGCGCACTTCCTGCGTGCTTTCTGACTCACACAAGCACCCCTACCATCCTAACAGCTCTGGGGCCTTTGGGGCCTGGCGTGTGCCCTCCCCAAGGTGGCTGAGACGGGAGAGGGGACAGGGTACAGCTCTGGCTTCCCATGCTCTTCTATTACCACCTTGAGCTTGACCTTTTAAAACCATGGACCCGTCGGACAGATCTGGGGTCAACTATGGACAGCACGCATGTGTGGTTCCCACACTCCCTGCAGGGCACACACAGGTCTCGGGCTAAGAGCTCGGGGCCCATGGCACTGTGTATCCTTGAAGTAGGGAAGCATTACTAGCTTCAGGCACTTCCTTGGTGCTCTTTCCAGGATGGAATTTCTTCCCATCTGGCATACTCAGCTGTTTTCTATGAATTCGGGGTGAGGCCCTGGCTGATGTGAGCCGGTCTGACAGCCTTGTGAGCTGGGGCAAGTCTTCACCACCTTGGCCTCCCTAGCGGCCCAGCTGTCTTGACAGGGCCAGGAGCTGGGGTTCAACCTCTTTGCCCTCCAAGTCCCTTTCAGCCCCTGCTCCCAAGCAGTAGAGGGCTTGCTGCCGGAACTCCCTGGACCAGGCCCTCTCCAACACAGACCTGAGCTGTTCATGGCTGTTTTCTGGCCCATCTCCACTAGCCAGTAAGCGTTTCACAGTCATCGACTTCTCTGTGCCCGGGAGGAAGAGAAAAGATACCTTACAGATGGAGGGACAGATCACAGACAGTCCCGGGAGGACAAGGTGTCCCCTGCCCGAGGCTATGCTACCTCAGCTTCTCCCCCTGAGGATGCGTGCTAACTGCTTCCTGGGCAGGGAGATCTGGGGGCCTGGCCGCACAGGTGGGAACCCCTCCCTCAGCTGCTGCTCTTCCCCCTTTTGTCCCACCCGGGCGGCGAGGCTTGGCCTCACACTCAACCTCTGGCACTCCTGCCTCCCATCCAGATACTTCAGGCTGACGCCCAAGTGCTGACATGGGGACACAGGATGGAGAATGGACTCCTGAGCTGTGGGACAAAGGGTAGGAATCTCCTCCCTAGGGGTCTCCTGGTCAGGACGTGGGAGCCTCCCGGCCGTGGCCTCTGACTGCCCAGAGGAAACGGCTCACAGGCAGGGAAAGCACCGTGTCCTGTGAAATGAGAGAAGGCAGCTGGGCTGCTGCTAGAGCCCCTCACTCCTTCCTTGCTTTGGTCAGAAACAGCTGGAAACTTGGGACCAGCTGCAGGCCCAAGAGCGTGCACAGTGGCGGTAGCCTGAAGCCTGGGGTCCTATGTGACACCCCACCGCAGGGGCTTCAGTTCAAGTGTCATCAGGCAGATGTCTTTAATGCATGGGCGTTCTGTGATTGAACGGCAGCCCTGAGGTCACCTCCAATTCCACCAAGCAGGTGTCCTCAGGGCCGAGTACCGGGACGCCTTCTGGGACCAGTATGGTGGGGCTGCAGGAGGGAAGCTGCCACTGAAAGGCCCCAGATCTACTTGACTCTTGGCTTCTGCATCAAAGGAGGTCTAGGACCTTGTATCTGGATGTCAAGAGCTGCTCAGGGGACAAAGAGACACCCCAGGCAAATGCCCAAGATTCGCTGGGTACTTTCCTTCCAAGTCGCATCCCTGGGCATTTTCCAGGATCGTGTCACTGGAGGGAAGAGGCGTCTGCCTGGGAGGGAGGACCTGGGAGTCACACAGGCCCAGGGAGAAGAGCCACCTGCTGTCTGGAAGGACGCTGAGGGGTGAGCTCCAGGAGTGCCACGGCCACCTTCACGTTGAAGGACTGCCCGGGAACATCCTGTCTGAATTATCTGCTCTCCGGCCTGGGCTGCCTGCCATGTTATTTTTAGCTTCTCGATGAGGAAGGGAGCAGCTGCCTAGTCTTCAACCTGTGACACCCAAGACTCTGAAGCCCCCTGATTCCTGACTGGGAGATGCCACCCCAGGGAAAGAGACAGTCAGCTGACCCGGATGGTTTTATATTTAGCCAAAGGCCCAAAAGCCCGAGACTTGCAGGGAGATGAGGAAAAAGGGCTGTGAAGGTCTCTTACAGGGGTGGAGGGCTGCTGTAGTGTGAGGCAGGAGGGTGCGGAAAGAGGGACAGCCAAAAGGCCAGCCGGTCCAGGACAAGACTGAGCACTGCCATTCCCAGGGTCCCCGAGGCTGCAACCCTCCGGGAAGGACTCACCAGGAGTCTTCAGTAGGCCAGCTCTGCCAGGGGTGGGCACCTGGAGCTCTGAGTGGCTGACCCGGAGGTCAGGGCCATCGAGGGGGCCTGGGTCATCCATCTGGCCTGCGGGGGAGGAAGCAATTTCTGCCAATACCTCCAGATCCTTCAGAATAACCTGGGGGAGAAAAGCAGAGGATGAGGGACAAGGACCTCCGTGCTGAGCTGTGGTTGGAGACAGAGAGCTCCCTCCAGGGGGTGGGAAGGGGTCTGCAGAGGGCGACGGGGCTGGTGAGAGCTGCCAAGACTGTAGCTCTAACAGTACTCAGAGGGTTCTGCAAAGGACATGGGCCGAGGAGAGCACCGACAGGCAGTGGATGGGGCAAGTGCAGGAAGGAAGCCGGAGTCAAGGCCCGGGAGTCAGCTCTCCCATGACCACTCCTCTTGTATATTTTAAATGGTCCCCAGGGTGCAGTCTGTGCCCCAGGGCTCCGGGGCTGGCCAGGCCTCGATGTCGACCTGTGCAAGGGTCCAACAGTGCCCTCCAGGCCACACTCCTGGGGGTGCCAGCCACGGCCCAGCCCACCACCAGGCCACAGGGCAGATCCTTCTACAGAGGTGACCCCAGGCCACCTGCCACATTTGGGGTGTAATTCTGGTCTCCAGGACGGAGAAGTTTCCAACTTCTAGACACAAGGTTCAGTTCTCGGCTACCTCTGCGACATTCATACAAAGATATGAGAGGTCCCCAGGGGAGACCCCACAATCCAAAAAGCCCTTGTACCTTTAGAGGCTGTCTCCCCTTGCACAGCACCCATCTCCTCCAGCTCCTCACCTGGCAACAACGGCAAGCAGGGTGGTGCCTCACCAGGGTGGGGGTAGGGCACCCTGTTTGTGTGTGTGTGTGTGTGCGTGTGTAACTCACCTGTCCCAGCTCCTCCAGCAGAGCCCTTGCCACACTGCAGGCAGGGCTGCCCACGCTTTTCTGCTCCCCACTCATCTCTGTGCTCTGAAGAGGGACTGTGCCTGTCCTAGCACAGGTGTACCCGCAAGACTATCTCTAGCACCCAGTGGATGCCCAACAGGCACCATCCAATAGATGGATGACTGTGCCTGAGCCCAGGCCAAGAACTACCACAGCAACCAAGGGCTTCAGTCCTGAACCAGTGGAAGTGACGCAGAGCACCGGCGGATGGGGCCCCGGTGGGTGGGCTGTGTGTGGCTCGACAGGCCAGCCATGGAACGTGGTGACTATAGTCAAAATAAGGCTGCTCCCAGGCTGTTTGTATGATGATGAAAATGTTTTGGAGTTAGACAGTGGTGATGGTTCCAGAACCTTGTATATATACCAAACCCACTGAATTGGATATTTCATTTATTTTTGGCTGTGTTGTGTCTTTGTTGCTGCGCCCAGGCTTTCTCTAGCTGTGGTAAGCGGGGGCTACTCTTCGTTGCGGCGCGCAGGCTTCTCATCATGTGGCTTCCCTTGCTGCAGAGCACAGGCTCTAGGCACACGGGCTTCAGTAGTTGTGGCACGTGGGCTTCAGTAGTTGTGGCACGCAGGCTCAGTAGTTGTGGCTCGCGGGCTCTAGAGAGCAGGCTCAGTAGTTGTGGCATACGGGCTTAGTTGCTCCGCGGCATGTGGGATCTTCCCGGACCAGGGCTCGAACCCATGTCCCCTGCGTTGGCAGGCGGATTCTTAACCACTGTGCCACCAGGGAAGCCCAAATTGTATATTTTAAATTGTATATTTTTAAAATATTTAAATATTTTTAGATAAAAATATTTTTTATCTAAAAAATAAAAGATAATGCTACTATCCTCTCTCCACAGCTTGAAGGCGATTCTTGTCTCAATGCGAGTAACATGCCAGTACCTCTTCCTACCCTGCCCCACTTGTCACTTCTCCTCCTGGTGTCCTCTCTGTCAGCTCTGGCCCATCCACCTCTCCCAGCAGCATGGTGTGGTTGGCACGCAGCTTCCCCGAGAACCTCTTGCTTTGCTTCCTACCCTGCCGCACCCCGGTCCCATCCACGTCGGACGTGGAACTCATGCACACAAACGCCACCTCCCATCTGTCCAACCTCGTCCTTTCCTTCGTCTCTCTGCTGACTCTCAGCACTGCCTGAGCCCTGCCCTGCGCTGTGCTGGGTGCTGGGGCTGCAGATGAGTCACACCTGCCCTTGCCACGACCTGGCGGGCAGACCCACACTAGCCTGCCCTTCTGTGCATCGGTGTACGTGATTTCAGAACATTCTGACTGCTGGGCCTGCAGGGAATGGATTCGTGCTGGCTGAAAGTCGTGGCTGCTAAGAACCCAGACAGATGGCAGGAGCAAGGGTGGCCCCTATGCCCAGGCCAAGAGCCCAGGGCCTGGGTGGGTCTAGGCCTGGAAGCAGAGAGGCCCAGGCCTCTGCTTCATCAAGGGAGGCCCCCAGAAGGCTGCCTACTGCAGCAATGGCAGAAAGAGGACACAGAGGGAGAAGGTGGATAGGGGAACAGGCAGCAAAGCAGCAATGGTGCAGCGCCGCACCATGGAGTAGCCCCTCCATCTGGCACATCCATCCAGGGAGCAGCAAGCCAACTGTGCCTCAAACAGCTAAACAGAGCTATGGGTTCCTAGTGTTTTACCCAAGGGGGCTGATGACATGTTCACACACAACTTCCACAGGAAAGCTCACGGTATCACTGCTCATCATAGCTAGAAAGTGGAGACAGCCCTAAGATTCTGACACCAATTCTGATGTATGTCTTTATCTCACACCACCAGGCAATTTTCCGACACCAGCTGGGTATCCCACAATGCACCCTGATTCTGCCACTGTCTAATCTGGAGACAGCATCAGAACCCACACGTTGGGGGCAGAGTCCTACAAGACGGCCCCCCAGAAGGCTCTCTTCAGATGTCAATCCTAAGTCCAGGCTGTCTGTCACCTGTGCTTCTGACTGCCCGGCTATGGATCAAAGGTTCCCAGAACCCCCTCCTTGGGTTTAATTTGTTAGAGCAGCTCACGGAACTCAGAAAACATTTTTCTCATTAGGCCAGTGGTTTATTGTAAATGATACAACTCAGGAACAGCCAGATGGAAGAGATGCACAGGGCAAAGTATGGGGAAAGGAGCACAGAGCTTTCATGCCCTCTCCAGGGGTAACACTCTCCCTGAATATCCGACCTGGAGGCTCTCCAAACCCCGTCCTTGTGGGTTTTTATGGGGGCTTCATTACATAGGCACAACTGATTAAATCGTTGGCATTTGGTGATTGATTCAATCTCAGCCCCTCTCCTCTTCCTGGAACTGGATGATGAAAGACATCTTTACTGCTCTCTTCAGTTAGGAAATTACAACAGTTTTAGAACCTCTGTGCCAGAAACGAGGAAGATCAAATATGTATTTCTTACTATATATATATACAATAACACAAACCCAAACGTACATCAACTGATAAATGGATAAAATAGAACGTGGCATATCCACGCCATGGACTACTACTTGGCAATGAAAAGGAACAAAGTTCTGATACCTTCTACAGCAAGAATGAACCTTGAAAACATGTGCTACGTGAAAGAAGCCAGTTGCAAGAGATCACATATAATACACTTATATGAAACATTCGGAAGAGACAAATTTGTAGAGACAGAAAGTAGGCTGTTGTTGCCAGGGGCCGGGGGAGTGACTGCTAAGGGGCACAGGGGTTTCTTTTTGGGGTGTAGTATACTTTAAAAGTTTGAGATTTATGGTATGTGAAATTCATCTTAAAAAAAAAAAGAAGTCAAAGCCCCAAATCAGCAGCGTAATTCCCAGCCCAGGGGCACTGGCAGAGCAGTCAGTTCTTGCTCTGCCCACAGCTTGGGCTGGCGGGGCCTCACTCACTCCCCGTGATCTCACACTTGCCTCGGACTCACAGGGGAGCCGAGGGAGCTGGGGGGCAACCTGTGTTTCTTTACATCTCATGGCATCTGCCAGCCCCACTGCACCCCTCGTGCCGACTGTACCTCTGAACCACAGGCTACTCCTCTCAGGTCTGGCTGCACAGGTGGGCAGCAAATCCTGGTGGTCGAATGCTGTCAGCAAGAAAAACTGCAAGGCAGCTGGGGCCAGGCCAGCGCTCGGCCTGACGTTGACCGCCATGAAGGCTGCAACGACCCACACCAGGTCCAGCAGGTACTTATTTCCCTAACAGAAAAGATGCTTGGGAAGAACCACCCTGCCTGAGAGGTCTGGCCTGTGAGATGTCCCCACCCTGTGAGTGGCCCCAGGGCTGGGCCATAAGAGGCAGCTGTCCTCGCTCCCAACTGGAGGTAATGACCTCACTTGTCTTCAGTCTCACATACAGGCACCGGCTCAAGGCACCAGGGGGGCCACTTCAAACCCAGCTCTAGTCCACAAACTGGAGACCAATAAGCTACACAGGGCTTTGTGGTCACAATCCTGACTTCCAATCTTTTTTTTTTTAAAATAAATTTATTTATTTATTTTCAGCTGCGTTGAGTCTCCGTCGCTACGCGTGGGCTTTCTCTAGTTGTGGCAAGTGGGGGTTACTCTTCGTTGTGGTGCGCGGGCTTCTCATTGTGGTGGCTTCTCTGTTGCGGAGCATGGGCTCTAGACACATGAGCTTCAGTAGTTATGGCTCACGGGCTCGGTAGCTGTGGCTCATGGGCTCCAGAGTGCAGGCACAGTAGTTGTGGCTCATGGGCTTAGCTGCTCCGCAGCATGTGGGATCTTCCTGGACCAGGGCTCGAACCCATGTCCCCTGCATTGGCAGGCGGATTCTTAACCACTGCGCCACCATGGGAGTCCCCCTGACTTCCAATCTTGACCCTGCTCTTCAGCCACCTGACCCTGGACCAGTGAACATCACCAGTGGACCAGTGACCAACCCTCCCTCCATTCCCCAGCATCTACTGCCGGGGCCTGTGCTGGTTGGAGGAGATGCAAGGCTGCAAGGCTGAACTGGGCCCTGCCTCGGACCAGAGTGACCTTGGGGGAGATGGGCGGTCCTGACACACTGATAAGGCAGTGCCTGTGCAACAGGAGCCAGCAGCTCGGCCTGAGGGGGGCTGGGAGGCTTCGGAAGTACCTGAGCCCCAGTTTGCCTGGGAACCAGGGGTTAGAGGAAGGCACGCAAAGCGTTCTCTTAACTAGCAGAAGCCTTTCATGGATACAGGGCCAGACCCTGTGGCACATTCCAGGAAACTAGGCTTCGGCCCAGCTCCGGAGTGGGGTGTGGGGCTGGTACAGAGATCAGGCAGAAGCCACAGGCAGAAGCAGGTCATCAAGAACTAGGACCCTGGGGCTTCCCTGGTGGCGCAGTGGTTGAGAGTCCACCTGCCGATGCAGGGGACATGGGTTTGTGCCCTGGTCCGGGAAGATCCCACATGCCGCGGAGCGGCTGGGCCCGTGAGCCATGGCCGCTGAGCCTGCGCGTCTGGAGCCTGTGCTCCGCAACAGCAGAGGCCACAACAGTGAGAGGCCCGCGCACCAAAAAAAAAAAAAAAAAAAAAAAAAAAAAAAGAGGCAGGTCTGAACTTGGTTTTGCAGGTGATATGGGGGGCTCAGTTTCCTCATATGTGCCAATGGGGACTCGCCCTTGCAAGGTTGTTAAGATTACAGGAGATACTTCACGTACTACTTCTGTGCTGAGATTTTTGGTGCCACAGCCGAGCTTGGTCAGTGGCCCTGGATCAGGGACTGGGCAGGAACAGCAGCGCACACATCGAGGCCTTCAGATTTCAGCTCTGCACCAAAGACAGTCTGCAGCGCCCATCTCTGTACACCTCCTCCTGCCCCACTGGAGAGCACAGCCAGCAAAGCTGCATTTTGAATTCTCATTTCTCACTTCGCATTTTGAATTCTCTTATTTTAGAAAGTTTAACACCAAATGGCAAATGAATGCAAATTACACTTCAATTGCACAATTAAAGCTGGAAATGTCGTCTACAGGTTCCTTCAGTGATCCCGGCCACGCCTCAAGATCTGTCTCTGGTCCCCGGGGGGCTAGAGCCAACAGACAGCCCCACTGTCTGCTGTACACACACACACGCGCGCGCACACAGCGTCCTTCCTGTCCCGTACAGCGGGAGCCCCCTTTAAGTGGGAGTCAGAGAACACACCCTCATCTCCTTCAGCCTCCAGAGAAAGGGGCTTGAGAGGGGCTATCAAAATGGAGGGCAAGGAATTGCCTGAAGAGCAGAGTGGGGAGCTGGCGGGGAGCCGCTCCTGGTTCCGAGGCCCATCAAGTCCAGCCACTGGCTCTCCCCCAGCCAAGCAGCAAAACCACTCAGTCCAGGTGCTGGACTTAAGGCTACGGAACCACAATCCTGACGCAGGCCTAGGCCGGGACTCTGCCTCTGCCTGGGGAGTGAGGAGAGGCTCCAGGGGGCAACGCCAACAGGGGGCCTGGGACAGAGCAACAGAGACCACAGAGGAGCCACTCTCCAGCTGGACCTGGCTTTGAGTCTCTGTGCCAGCCAGGGTGTTAGCGCTCTACTCCCCTGGAGACCTCGCAGCCCTTGGCTTGAGGACAGGAAGCTCGGGGAGAAGGACACGGTGATCTCAGCAGCCCTGATCACGCTCACGGCCTGGACAAAAGGCCGAGAGCTATAAACGCACTGCTCGGCCTCTAGAAACGCAGAGCCAGTCCCCCTTCCAGAGAGCGGGCCGGCTGGGCCCATGCCTGCGCTGGCCTGTGGTCCTGGCTCTGAGGACGGGAAAGGCTCAAAGAAGCAGGAGGAAGCCACACCAATTAGTATGCACTACACAGCTTTTCGCGGAATGAATATAAAACACTTGTGCTTTCTTTCTGTGTGAGAGAAAGAAGGGGGGAAAGAGGGAGGGAAAAAGGTTACAAGAAAGCAATATTCTGCAGGAGGAGGAGTGCCTGCCGTCACCATGGCAACGGGTTGGGGGGGTGGGGAAGGCACATCAGCTGGTCCCTGGTCCCTGAGTGAGCTGGCCATCGATGAAGTGAAAGGGTCGGTGGCAACTGGGTAAGGAAAACATTTGACAAAGCAACTCTGAGGGGAAGGTGGCAGAGGTGAGGTGGAAGGGGTGTCACACCCTCCGTGGCTTGGGGAGCAAAGTAAGGAAGCCACGGGACTCCTGAGAAAGGCCTTCCTTCTAGGAGGTGACCTGACAGCAGCTAAGGGCACAGTTCAGTGTGGGAGGGGAGTCATTGTCTGGATGGGCCACGGCAGGCTGTCACCCCCTGCATTCCAGTAGGCCAAGGACAGTCTCCCGGATGGTGACTGCTCCCTCCTTCCCTTTTTGGTCCATCCAGGCGCTCTCTGTCCCAACACCTGGTCCACAGACCAGCCCTGGAAAACCGCTCGGGGCGGAAGGCTCCCTCCCCCCTCTGCAACACGTTCCCATTGGTCCTTCGCCACCTTGGGAATAGCTGGAGACCCAGAGCTTTGCAAGGTCAAAGCTTTCCCTAGGCTTGCAGGCCCGTCCTCTCCTCCTACCAAGACTCCTGAACATGAAGCCCCAGATGAAGCACTCAGCAGATACTGAATAAATTCTCGCTGACCTGCAGTGCCAGGCAGGAAATGGAAGATGGATGCTTCTGGACAGCTTCTGCCAAGGGGATGGCTGGAAAAGCCTCCCATTTCTCTACCCACTTAACTCTAAGAAGCTTTCTCCAAAGTTTGGCTAGGCCACTGGAGGCCCCAGATGTCAACTGGCTCAGCCTTCCAGTCCCACGAGGAGGGAAGGAAATCCCCAGGGTGGGCCCTTTCCAGTCCCAGCCAGGAGGAGGCCACAAGAGTGTTTCCAAGTGATGTACTCGGGCTGGTGGGAGAGGTGAATTCAGGCTGAAGGTCCTGGAGGCTGAGGTCTGCGGGCCACTGCCATCTGATGCCTCTGTCCAGAGCAGTGGGGCTGCAGGGCCATGCCTGAGAGCTGGATCAGGTCAGGCCACTCCTTACTCTTGGGAAGTGGAGCTAAGAGTAAATGAAGAGGCACCGAGGCCAGGCATCCACAGGAAGCCTCGGGGCCTTCTGCTTCCTTCCACACAGAAGCCTGTCCCCTTTCTTCACAACGGGTACAGCCCAGCAGGCCAAGGCCTCTTGAGTTCCTGACACCTATAGAATGGCTTCTGCGGCTGGTGGCATCAGCCAGAGAACTGACTCTAGGAACACAGGCTGCCGTCCCCAGGAAGGGTCCCCTGGGGGAGCCGAGGGAAGGTCAAAGGATCTCCACAGGCCCCGCAGCAGTCAAACTATGGAGCTCTAGGTGATGGCGCCTGGCACTAGCCGGCACTGGGACTGGAAGCCCCTGCCCTGGACACAGAGCAAACCTAGGTTGGAGAAAGCAGTGACCAGGCTCCAGCCTGGCCCAGCGCAACCCAGCCCAGGAGGGAGCGGTTTTCCCAGAAAAGCTTTCCGCTGCAACGGGGTCAGAGCAGGCCATGCCCAGCACTCTTGGGAGGCGGGTCCCGCAGCCTTGCAGCCCTGCCTTCTGCAACAAGCAAGGAAAGCACTGCCAAAAAGAACACTTAGATTTGGGGGTGGGGGAGAAGGACGGCTTAGGCTTAGACCTATTTTCCCACTGAGAAAACTACGCAGATTAAAACCTTGTATGGCTTGGTAAAGCAAAATCAACTTAAAAAAAAAAAAAAGGATTATATCTTGGTTTGTTGCCTGACTTTGAAGCATGCCCTTAGGAATCAAGATTGCTTTCTTTTCTTTCTTTCTTCTCTTCTGCTTTTAGTGAAGTTTGAAATGTGCCATACATGCCAAAGGCCAGCACCTACTGCTTATTAAGTTCCACAGTGACAGCACAGCATGGGTTCTGGCAGCCTAAAGCCTTCCAGCCTCCATCCCTCTGAGGGGAGAGGAGGGAAAGGCCAGCCTGGGGTGAGACAACTTGGAGACCAGTCCCCCCCGCCCCCGCCACCCCTTCTCTCCCACTCCCAGGGCTTCCTGCTGAAGCCAGCCATCGCTCACTTGCATCCCAGAGGCCCTGACCAGTAGGTGCACCTCCAGGAGGCAAACTCTCCCCACGAGCCAGACAGGGAACAGGCAAGGGGCCGGCCACGCTGCGGGCAGCTCGGGAGCAGTGCGCACCCTGTTACAGCTCAGTTACCAGGCGATGAGCCGAGGGGCCGCTGTCTCCGGGGCACCAGTCCATGGCAACCAGGAGAGCGGCGTGGGGCTGCCCGGTCTCCTGCCCACTACCAGGTCTCCACTTAATCTCAGCGTGCTTGCAAGCCACTCAGCTCTGGTCCGAGGAGGCAGAACCAGGCCCCAGCAAGGGAGGGAGGAGGGTGGGGCAGGCCGCAGTGGGGTCAGCTCACCACCTGCCCCACCCCGTCTCTTCACTTGCTCATAAACGCATCTGGGCACCTTCTATGTGCTGGACACAGCCTCTGTCCTCATAGAGTGTGACAAGGGCTGTGAGAGGGTCTGAGGGCACAGGGTGCTATGATGACACAGACGGGGACCTGGCCGGCCTTGATGAGCAGGAGTGGGTGGCGTACGTGACAAATAAGGCTTCGTGGACTCACGGAGCATCAAGCCGAGATCCTGACCTAGTTACTTCACTTCCCTGAGTCTGTTTCCACTTAGTAAAGTGGGGACACAGCAGAACGCACCCTCGAGGGGCTGCTGTGGAGACGGACTAAGACCACGCCTGCTGGGTGATGCCCAGCACAGGTCTGGCGTGGAGCGAGCGTTAGGTACACTTCCTGTCCTCAGCATCTCTAGCAACCAGAACTCCCCGCCCCGTCCGTGGGCCTTGCGAACTGCCAACAGGAAGATGTCAGGGAAATTTAGTTGACTCAGCTTTGGCCGTCTCTGGAGGAGAAGAAATCGACACATATCTTGGGAGAAATTTTGACTTCTCAAGATGCTGCAAGTGGGGTGGGGGTGCGGGTAAAAACAGGGCCCCTGGCCTGGCCACCACCACAAGGGCTATGGAGAGAGGGCATCAGGGCTGAGAGCTAGGGGCCTGGCCCCTAGCCTCCCAATAGGATCTTAGGCTGATCTGTTCTCAACCAGAGACAAGCATCAAAATCGTTGCGGGTTGTGGAGAATACCAGCACCCAGGCCATGAGGCTGCACCTCAGAGAACAATTCAGGCGGTCTGGGCTGAGGCCCAAACAACCGGATTTTAAAAAGCTCCAGAGAGGGGTCCCTGGTGGTCCAGTGGGTAAGACTCTGCGCTCCCAACTGAGGGGGCATGGGTTCGATCCCTGGTCGGGGAACTAGATCCCACGCGCACACTGCAACTAAGAAGCCCGTGTGCCACAACTAAAGATCCTGCATGCTGCAACAAAGATCCCTCATGCTGAAACTAAGACGCGGTGCAGCCAAAACAAACCACCTACCTATTAAAAAAAAAAGCTCCAGAGGATTCTGACAGTGGCTCTGGTGTGCGTGGCTCCCTGTGGCACTTCTGTTGGGTTGTTGGACTTTGACCTTTCTAGGTGAGGTGACTGATCACTTCCTGAGTTCAAGGAGAGATGGGCTGCGGCAGGTGGTCTGCTCATCCCTGGAGGCCAGTCGGCCTGTAGCTCGGCTCTCTGGGAGCCCCCAGCCCTGTCCAGGGTAAGACGGTTCGCAACCAGCTCCCCTTTGTGGACTCCCTCCTGTGCCGCCCAGCCCTACTTCGGGAAAGCAAACCTCCCCTTCATCTGCCCTTCTCAGTCCACCCTCGCCTTCACCAGGAGGCCCCTGCCCAACTCAGGTGCTCCAGTTACGGTGCAGCTCTGGGTCCTCACTTGCCCATCAGTGGAGGGAATCCAGACAGAGATGAAGACTGAAAACCCTCCCGGCACACAAACCTGCCTTCCTAGAGCAGGTGATGGCGGCCGATGGCGAGTACTGTGGGTCCCCCCTTACCTGAAGGAGGCTGATGCGGGGCAGTGAAAGCGCACAGTGCAGAGATATGGAAGGATGAGAGCAGCAGGCCTCCCCATAGGCTCAATTCTGGGACTGAGACCACGCGCCCCTCTCCCCTGCCCCCTCCACGGCAATCGTCTACATCAAGGGCTCACTGCAGAAGACCTTCCAGGACCTCTAGTGCTGACGGCCAGTGCCTCTGCTGGGCCGTGGGGGCCTGGGGCCACCTGTCCCTGTGGCTTGTGACTAGAGGCCTGTGTCTCTGCCTTGCTGGCCACAGCTTTTCTCCCTGCTCATTACTTCCCCTCCTCTCATTTCCTCTCCAAAGCCTCCAACGGAAGCCGCAGGGTGAGCCCCAGGGAGAGCTGAGTGGACCAGCCCCCGGAAGGTTGCAGCAGGAGAGGGTCCACACCTTCCTTGTTTCGGCTGTCTGTGCTGTGGCCCAGCTCATCTCTCCATGTGAGGTGGGCTCTCGGCGAGAGGAAGCAAGTTCTTGGCCCCTGACATCTCACCTCTCGGTTCTCCGGGCTGGCATCTGACCTGATCGTGTGATCTGACTATAAAGAAATCTTCGAAATTGAAGCGGGGGGTGGTGGGTGGTGGAGGGGTTGTTTTTGTTTGTTTTGGAGAGTGGATGGAATGAAAATTGGAGTGAAATAAAAACTGAGGCAAGGATATGAGAAGGAAAAACAAGCCCCATTCTTACAGAAGACTGTCCACTTTTGAGCAGGCTGCATTAGTATTCCAGGCAGTGGAGTCAGGACCACACAAAGTCAGAGCTGGAAGGGACTAACACGATCCAGTCCAACCGCAATTTAGGGAGGGAAATGGAGGTGAGGAGATGCCGTGGACTTGCCCGGTCCCACGGGGAGAGTGGGCAGCGTGGAGCAGAGGCCTGTCCTCCTGCTCTCCACCCAGGCTGCTTCCACACCGCCCCTCAGCCGTCCCTGCCACTGGCCCATTCCTTCTGGATGGGGCCGTGGGTGGGTGAGCAGCCCCGGGGCAGCCCAATGGGGCAGGTCAAAGTCAAGTGTGTCCAGACTGAAGAATAAAGTGCACCCCATCCCGGCGGCACTCCCGCTGTGCAGCGAGGTCAGACCTCCTGCGGGGTTTTAGATGTTCTGCAATCAGACAGAGCTGACTTCCAATTCTGGCTCCTGGCAGTGTGACCTTGGGCAAGTTATCGTCCTCACGCCTGAACTTCGTCTTATGTCAAACTGGGGATAATGAAAACCACTCCAAGATCACCAGGCAGATTCCTTAAGGCAACAGATGCGATGCACTCTGACCAGAGCAACTACTCCACAAACTGGTTTCTGCCTCTCCTTCTCCCAGACACGTGGCGTCCGGCACACAGTAACCAGCACGGTTTCCAAAGGACGCCAGTGCTGGGGGCGTCGGACAGGCCATCACTGGCTCTCTAAGCTGCTGTCAATTACAGGGGCCTCTAAATAAGTGGCAGCCCTCATTTCTGGGGCAGACACTGAGGGATGGCCAATTTCCAACAGAAGGCCCTCCTTCCCGAGGGCAGGAGAGCACAGCCTGTCATGCTGGAATGTGAGTCAGAAGAGGAACCCATGGGGACTGGCACCTCCCCACCACCCACAGGGCACAGCTCTTGGGTTTGGGGCCTCCCCCAATGCGGAAGGTTCTGTTGCCACCAACTAAATCCCTTTACAGCAGAGAGATGAATCCCTGGGCCCAACTGGCCGACCCCACCAGACCATAGTGACAAGGGCTCCTGGGGAGAGGAAAAGTTGAGGGAGTGCTTTTGTGGACCAGGTAGGATGAGGGATGGAGAGGGAAAGGGACATGATGCGACAGCACGGCTGCCGCTTCCCGAGGCAGAAGAAGTCAAAGGCAGCCTCGCTCCAAGTCTGCGCCGGGGGACTGGGCTCAGACCTCCAGTCAGCAGCAGCAGCGGCAACAGTCACAGCACAATCCCAGAGCCACTCTGCCCATCCCTTATACCGGCCTCGGCCCGTTTCTCTTTGGGGCGACTCAGCGTAGCCCCGCAGAGCTCTCTCTTTTGAGAGATTTGAGAACCTCTCCCGCTCCATTTCTCCTGGGATCTGGACCATGAAAACAAATGAAATCCTCTCCCTGTCCCCCAAAGCCCACCACCCTCAAATATAGTCGTGTCTGTTCCCTGATAACACCCCTGCTGGTGAGGGTCCGAGTGCCCCGAGACAGAGTGGGTTGATGGGCCAAGTCTCGCACTAGAGAGAAGAGCTGACGGCCCCCCCTTCCCTCAGGACTCAGCAGAGGGCGGGGCAGCTCTTGCACTCCCGCCCACGGGTCTGGACACTTCTGGGATGTACCATGGGGTAGAGGACAGGAAAGGCACTGGGCTACTCTGGACTGGGGTACATCACTGTTCCCATGGGGGACTTTAAGTACCTTTGTTAGATGCCCCCAGATCACTTCTTAGACCCGTCTAACTATCCCCCCATTATTCTGGCCTCCTAGTCATGGCTGTATGTCCCACTGGGTGTGACAGCCAGACCACACTTTCCATGCAGTTAATGGATTCCGGAGTTAGAAACTCTACCACTGCCGTGAGTAATGCCCTCACTAACGTACCTTCCAAATTTTCTAGAATTTGAACACATAAGCCATAAACTCCCATCCACAATTTCTCTTCATAGTTACTTTGCAACTAGGGGAGGGGAAAGAGGGGGGGACTTCTCCTGGATTGAGAATGTCTGCTCTAAGGTGTTAGGGACACCCCAGCTCCGAGATGTTGAGAAGCCTCTGGGAGGCTGCCTCTGGTGGCCCCAGGAGGTGTGCCCCTCTGGATCTCAATGGCATCAGCAAGAAGCTGTGGCAGTGAGAGGCCCCAGTGCAGGTCCTCTGCTGCAGATGGCATTTCTCCTCCTTCCCTTGGACCCGGGGCAGCCAGCTGGGAGCCCCTCCACCGGCAACACTGCAACACAGCCCACTGACGATGGGCTCCCTGCTCTGGGCAGCGCTATCTCAGGGCTGCTGGGGGGCTGATAGAGGGGGAGGAAGCACAGCCTTCCTCTTGGTTTTTCTGTGACCTGGAAATGGACGATGAACCCCCAACAGCCCCACCTACTCTGGCCATCTGCAAAGGGCCTGTGTGGTCCTAGAGACAGGCAGGGAAACAGGACAGAGACCTGCTTCCATTCCAGCTTCTGCTGCTGAAACTGAGGCAGGAAGGACGTGGGGCAAACGTGGAGCCCACCTTCCTGATTTCAGTGTGTGTCTCTGCCATTTTCACAGAAATTATAACCAGCGTCGGAGGAGCTAACGTTTACCACGTGTTTACATGTGCTGTGTCCTGTGCTGAGCATTTGACATTCTCGATCTCATTTAATCCTCACAACAACCTGGGTGGGTGGTTCCACCATTACTTTCGGTTTTCAGATAAGAAAAGTGGGCTCAGAGAGGCTATGTAATTTGCTCAAGGGCAACCAACTTTTTTTTTGGCCCCGCCATGCGGCATGGGGGATCTTAGTTCCCGACTAGGGATAGAACCTGTGCCCCCTACAGTGGAAGCGCAGAATCCTAACCAACTGGACTGCCAGGGAATCCCCCAACCAACTATTAAGTGGCAGAGTCAGGACCAGACTCCTGGACAGCCTGGCCACCGGGCTGCACTGTCACTCGGGAAAAAATATTACCGGAAAGGAATGCCCCTCAAAGTCACAACAAAATTTTAAATACTGAAAGTAAACTTCATAATGAATAAGACCTACAAAAAAGACCTCGAAGCTTTACAAGATGACTCAAATGGGGACAAGCCCTGCTCCTGGGCAGAAGAGTTCAACAGAGCGAAATGCCAATTTCCCCTGAAGAACTTGGGGTGATGCACAGGTTGTTAGGAAGGGCCAGGATCGGACCAGGAGTTTTACTCTGTCCCCTTAAACAGTGGTCTATGAGGCATGTCCAGACATCATGGCCCTTTGCGCAGGCTGGAGCGGTTAGGCTCTTGCCCATGGTCCATGGTGAGGAGGGGTTAGAGCTCCTGTGATTCGAGCTCAGGTCTGGTGGCTGGCTGTCTGGGATGCTACATTCCCTTGGAGGGGCACCAGACATCCTTCCAGGTCTCTTCTGAGACTGAGACTTTTTATTTTTAATTCTACATATTTCTTTCTTTAAAATAGATTTTAGTTTTTTGAGAAGTTTTAGGTTCACAGCAATACTGAGCAGAAGGTACAGAGATTTCCCACATACCTCCTGCCCTTGCATGCGCACAGCCTCCCCCTTATCAGTCTTCCTCACCATGGCAGAGCATCTGTTACGATCGATGAACCTACACTGACACATCAATATCCCCCGAAGTCCATAGCTGACATGAGGGTCCACTCATGGTGTTGTACATTCTGTGGGTTTGGACACATGTATAATGACACGTACCCACCATTACCCCCTGAGGATTTTTTTTTTTTTTGGCTGTGCCGCATGGCATCTTAGTTCCCTGACCAGGGATTGAACCCACAGCCCCTGCAGTGGAAGCGAGGAGTCTTAGCCACTGGACTGCCAGGGAAGTCCTCCCCCCACCCGCTGAGGATTTTAAATCCAGGTTAGGAGGCAAGTTGTGCTTGAGAGTAAGATGAGGATGAGGAATCACCGAGCCACCCCTCCCCCCACCCCCTTGCAACTGAGCCAGCCGCACCACCAGGAACATGGAGAAGACCTGTCCTCTGGGGGCTCACGGGCAGAGCCCGCCCCGGCAGCTGCAGGCTCGGGAGGCAGCCGACAACTGGCATCTTCCGGGCAGGGGAAGAAGCAGCCCCACCTCCCACCAGGGTCCAGCAGGAAGCTCTGTGCACGTGCCATGCATTCTGCGCTGTTGAATCGGGGTTGCATTTTCACTTAAAAACAAGTCATTGGATCTCCAGCTAATGGGAGGATTTCTACTCCAGTGCCAAGAATATTAATTTGACACCTGCAAATTCTTTCTGACAAAAGGGATTTTCAGATAAAGTCTGCAAGGAGCAGGCGGTACTGAGGAAACAGCCGCTTCTCCTGAATAAGGTAAAGCAGAGACGACCTGAGGATGCCAGGTGGGTGTGGATGGACTACCAAGCTGCCAGTGGGGCGGGGGAAGGGTGTGGACTACCAAGCTGCCACTGGAGCAGGGGGAAGGGGAGGCGGACAGAGAAACAACGGCACACAAGACACCCCAGTGAGGCCACGTGCCAAGGGGACTGCATGGTGGTGGGGGGCAGAGCTAGGTCTCTAAGGCTCTGCCCCTCCCTGTGCCCAGCTTTTGCATCATTAGCACTTGGGTACACTCTGTCCCCCGGGGGCCAGTGGCTCTCATCAAGGGTGATGGGCACGTGGGTGTATCACAATCATACATGATAAATGGAATGTCCCCGATATACAAAGAGCTCCTATAAACCAATAAGAAAAGCGGACAAAGGGTCAGGGGGCTGAGGGAGAACTTTTTCAGAATACACACACCCCTCTCCACACCAGACTGAGAGAACTCTTCTCAAGAACTTGTGGAACAAGAGAAAAAGGCATATGGGGATGACGATATGACTAAACACGAGCTGGGGTTCCGATGTGGGTGGTCAGGGCCGCAGGTGGTGAAACACGGGCATGGTGGTTAAGCGACTAAGAGGACGGGCTTTGGAGTCAAACAGATCCGGTTCTGAGTTTGGCTCCACCACTCCCCGGCTGTGTGCAGCTTAACCTCACCTCGCTCGGCCGTGTTTTCTGAACTGTAAAATGAAATGATAACAGTATTTCCCCCACAGAACTGTTGAACCTTCTCTAGATACAACAGCTAAGGGGTCTAAGCACAGTTCCTGGCACTGTAACGACCTCACACAAGTCAGCTGTTACAAATGGGCTAAACTGTGTCTTGAGGCCCCAGGCTGGATGTACGGCCCTGCGTAGGGTGGGCCACAGTTACATTCCATCAGCGAGGGGGCTCTGTGAAGCCCTCCCTAGGAAGGGGCCCCTCCCCACCAATCTGTGGTCCAACTTGACTAGATGGCCTTTCAGGGTCTTGCACCCCAGGGAGCTCCAATCTGAGATCAGGGCTGTACCTGGAAGTATTGGGATATTCTCACAGACAGCACTTCCTAGATACCCTGGAAAGGAAGCTCACTTCAGGAGAAGAGGGACTTTGTCTTGTTCATGGCTGTATTTCCACTGCCAAGTACACTGTACCCTCTCAAGGTCACCAGATTCGGTGGGGGACATTTGGGGACGTGATTCTGGTGAAGAACCAGGATGCGGCAAAACCACAACTGGCCACTGATACTGAGGTCCCTAAATCTTACCTCCCCTGGAGAGATGGGAAAGCAGGGACGTTGACGGCTGTTAGAGGAGCACCCTCCCGCCTCACCCCACTCCGGTCACTGTCCCCAGGAGCAGCTGCAATCCCCTCCCCACCGGAGGCCCACAAGATGGGCCCCAAAGCCCCACAACACCTGGCACTTCAGCAAATCGAGCTCCCACAGCCGCAACCTGAACAGAGCTGTTTCATGGACTGCGTCTCCTCCGGCTCCCTTCAAATGCACACGCACGCAAAGACCGATCGCGAGCAAAGAAGGCTGGATGGGCTTAAACGACTCCATTTAAAGGACTGAAAACTCAGCTGCTTCCACTGCAGTACTCGGGAAGGAACCAATCAGCAAAGCTATTCTCTCCCTTTTTGTATTGAAATGAGGGCCGTGACTGTGCAGTGAGTCAGTCCTAACTCAGGCAGAACTGGGCCACGTCCACCTGGGCCTCACACTGCAGCGGTGGTGGGGGAAAAAGGGGGTGGTGGCGTGTGTGTGCACAGGCGTGTGTGCGGTGGACAGGCAGGAGGGGACACGGGCAGACTCCCAGACCACCTGCTTTGAGTTTTCTGGAAGTGCAGAGTCCCTGAGAGGACCTAGAGGTGGACACCTGCCTGTCTGCATCTCTCTTCAGCTCAGGTTCAGGGAAGCAAAGTCAGGCTGCAGGGCAGCTTCCCTGGGCTCCACACAAGCCTGGTACCAGCCCGGGAAGGACCAAGGTGCCTCCTGCCACGGGAAGTCATGAGCCACGTCCCTCTCCCTCTTTCTCCCACCGCGCCAGCCCGTCTGCTCTTCGTTCCCGCTGGGCAGCTGGGAGGTCTGCAGGTGCGCGCGAGCCTGCTGCCTCACCGAGCCCACAGCTGCCCGGAGCCCCGAGGAGGGAAGAAGAGGGGAGGGAGGGGCGGGTCAAGGCGCGGGCCGCCAGCGGCCAACACAGAGCCTGGAGCTGGTACTGGCGGAGGGAAGGGATGCTACCCCGGCAAATGGCAACACCCAACTACAAATCCTGCCCCTTGGCTGGGAAGCAGGGGAGTCCTGGTGAGGAAGTCCACGGAACAGAACGCTGCTGGGAATGGCGTGGGGAGAGGTGCGGCTGGAGGAGCCCCTCCCCCACATGGCCAAATGCAGGGTCCTGCTCCCCCTGCCCCACTCTGAGACACCCCCCCCCACCTGGGGTTACTCCTGCTGCCTGGGACGGGGCCAGCCTCTCCCTTTAACTTTCGGTGACCCCAATAAACGCAAAGCTTCAGGGTCCGATTTCAAACTAGAGGTCAAAATGGAGTCCAGCTGAAACGAATCACAACTGACGCTCCTTGAGTGCTTAGCGGGTGCCCAGCACAGCACCCGGCATTTTTCGTGGGTCATTTCGTTCTCATAACCCCGTGTGCTGTTACTACCCCGTCGGACAGAGAAGGAAACTGAGGTGCGGAGCCGGGCAGTGACTTGCCCTAGTTTGGGCAGCTAGGCGGGATGGACCTTGCCCTTGGGCTCCCCATCACCACTCTCCACGGCCTTCCAGGGACAAGGAGCTCCCCGCCGGACTGGTTTCCTCGCCAGTGCCCTGACCCAGCGCTCTCTTCAGAAGGGCCCACAAAGACAGCGTCCTTATTCCCAAAGCTGAGGGCAGTAAACAGCTTTTCCCTTAATGGATGCACCTCACCAGGTAGGAGGAATAGGGTGATTTCAGGGGTGTTGATTTACGAGAACAACAACAAAATGAGCACCCCTCAGCTACACAATCCCATCAAAAGGAGAGGCTGGCAGCCGGGGCACAGAGGAGGGGGCACTGGTGACCTACCTCGTCGGATTCATCTGATAACGTCTGGAGTAGGGTAGGGAAGAGGCTGTCTGTGTGCCGGAACATCTGGAGAGAGCAGAGAAGCAGGGACCCACGTGAGCTCCCCCACTGCAGGGAGCACCTCCCAAACCCCCCTCAAGACACCGAGGGCTCCTCAGGCATCTGCCACCTCTCTCCTGGTCACGGTTTCTCCAGAACTGCAACGACCAAAATCCTACCAAGCACGGGCAGGCCCTCAAACTCCACCCAGAAGCAGCCGCGTGGCTTGCAGGGCTGAGGGGCCCGGGGGCTCACCTTCCGGGGGGTCTTGATGTAGAGGTGGTAGAGCCACTTGAGGACAGCGATCCTGGTCATCATCCCGATGGCCATGTTGCTGAGGTGGCAGCTCAGAACCTGTACAATCCCGTCGAGGTGGAGGGTGACGGGGGCCCTCTCAGTGCTGCGGGTGAGACCAGGAAGGAGCCAGGTTGAAGCCCATCAGGCCCCCGCCCCTAGAGCTGCAGACGCACCCTGGCCCCGCACACTGAGAAACGCACGCTCAGCCCGCTGTCCTGGGGCAGTGGCAGAGGGCACACACTGCGCAAAGCGCTCAGAGGGCCCCTCTCCCTCCGCTCCCCTCCTCCCTCTCCAAGGTAGGAGCTCCAGCAACCACGTCTGGGGAGGAAAGCCGTTCTGCCGGGCAGCCACCCGCTTCCCCTTTTTCTCTTTCCAGCACTAGCAGGCTTGTACCAGAGAAAACCTCTCTGATATCAAAGAGCTCTGCCCTAGCAGACCTCATGGTTGAAAGACTGTTTAGCGCCCTTAGGGCATTACGTCCAGACCCTTTGTTGATAAAACAAAACCACCATGTCCAGAGAGTCCAGGGGATGGCCCTGGTAACACCCCTTAAATCCAACAGGTCCTTCACCAGGCACCCAAAGAACACTTCTCCTGTGAGGACAGGGATCGTGGCTCTTTGCCTCGTCACACTCCAGGGCACTCAGCACCACGTTTGACCTGGTTGAGAGGCCTTGAGAGCTGCCTGTGAAGCTGTAACATTCTTGTTTGAGTCGGGGAAGAGGTGACACAGCCTCAGCCTACAGAATGGAGCTTGTTCAGGATGCCTTTGCTCCAGTGGGGCACAGGCTCCCCGCTTCCCTAGCCCAAAGCCCTGCTGGTCTCCAGGCAGAGAAAAGTCCCGCCAAGCAGCCCCAGGAAGGTTGGGTGCTGCTGGGACACTGACACTTAGCCCTCTGCCCAAAGCACGGTGTCCAGGCATTGGCCAGGGTAGTCGGGGATGGGGACGGCAAGGACAGAGGGCCTTAGGATGTCAGGCAGGGGCTCCTTTCCCCTCCGACGCAGGACACTATCGCTCGCCTGTACAAAACGGCCTTTCATGGTATTTCCAGGCTGCTCAATTATTCATTTGCATCAGGAACTCGATGCCTGTGCTTTCCCAATTTGCCTGCAGACTTCCTGAAGCTCATCTGAAGTGAATTCCTACCGGGCATGATCTTAGCTCTGTTAAGTGCTAAACGAAACTGCTGTTTAATACAGTTTGATGATTCCCCATGGTGCTCGTTTCGGGGGTGCAAGTGGGCACTTCTATCCTCTGGTGGTTAGAGGGGCTGGGCGTGTGAGTGACGCGACCCAGCAGACCTGAGCCTCTGGGTGGGGCTGCCACTGAGATCTCCCCAAGAGCCATACGTCTGGAAGTTCTGGGGTCTTTGGTAGCCTAAGACAGATGGGGAAACTCCCCCACAGACAGACAAGTCCAGGGTGGCAAATGCAGCCTCCTGGACAATCTCTTAATCTCTCTCACACTCACTGTCCGACAGAAACATAATGCGAGTCACATATAGAATTTTATGCTTTTCGGTTTTATATTAAAAAGTAGAAAGAAAACAGGTGAAATTAATTTTAGTGATATATGGTAATTAACCCAATATACCCCAAATGTCACTTCAACACAGAATCAATATAAATATCAATATATAGATTAGTAATAAAGCACATTATATTCTTTTTATGTCCGGAGTCTTTTAAACCCAGTGTGTCTTTCATGCCCTCAGCACCCTCAGCTCAGATGGACCACGGCGCACACACTGGGCAGCACATGTGGCAGGCTCTGCAGGGGCAGGCTGGCAGGCCATCCCAGGGCTTCCCAAGCATTTTCTTTTCTTCTCTGACAATTTCCTAGACACTCCTCTCCCTCCTCCGATGGCCAGGATTTACTGTCTAATCTCCAAGTTCCTCTTTTCCCCATAGCACTGGCCTCCTACTGAGCACCTTCTGGGGTGCTCTGTAAGCTCTTCTCCTTGGGTGGGCAGGAACTTGGAGATTAGTGTCTCCATGGCTGGAGACACTTCAGATGCCTACCTGCAGCCCAAGGCCTTAACAAAGCGAGCTCGGAAAGCAGTGGGGAATGAACGGAAGCCCCTTCCCTGCCTGCTCTCTCCTGACCCCGTGAACCCAAGGTCTGCAGTGAGTCCCTCTCCACAGCAGGAGCTGCCACATGGGGCCCAGGGTGCCATGAGTGCCCCATGTCTGGCAGGTCGCTGCCCCATTCTTAGCTGAAACAGCCCTCAGGAGGGAGGCCTGGGGGACTCAGGGCTGCACTGATCTAGCACAGCTGTGTCCTGCTGGTGGGGAGGAAGGCAGTGCCAAACCCAGCTCCCCCATCCACCCTGCAGTTCAGGCCCAGTGGGGTGTATGAACCTTGCTGGGGTAGGGGAGACAAGATGACACACGGCTCTGATAGCAGTGATGACGGCGATGGCACTCAAAACGATGATTACTCGTGTCCTGCATAAATACTCTGTGCGAGGCGTCAAGCTGAGCTCTACCTGCATGGCCGACTCACTTCCCTCGAGGGCCCTACGCCAGCAGCAATGCTGTTCCCATTCTGGAGACGAGGGAATCAGAGCACAGAGACGTTAAGTAACCTCTCCACGTTACACAGCTGGGGAGTGGCGGAGCTGGCAACTTGAACGCGAGCATCCGAGTCCAGAGTGGCCTCACCCACTGCATGGCACTGGCTCCTAATGGGCCGCACTCAGGAGAGTCCACGGCAGCACCATTTCCGCGCGAGAGAGGACACTGGGGAAGCCTGGTGCTGATCTGTGTTTGGAGTGGGGGGCGCTCCAAATCCAAGTGGCCCAAATAGGATCCCGAGATGCCAAGGATAGACAGTCGCTCGGCCAGCCGGGCTCCTTAACTCACAGTGGTCCCGAGATGCTCCTGGCCAGCTGAGCATCTCTACTGAGGGCAGAAATCGATGCCCGTTATGGCATCTCCCTCAGGTGGCGCTCTGTTGGGGCCAAATAACAAAGGAAGGATTTCATGGAGCTGGTGTATAAACTGGCAGCACTGTGTGTGCTAACAGTCTCCGACTTTCCCCACAGCAGCCCTCCCCAGACACGGGTACCTTTGGACTGATGGTGAGGCAGGGGTCAGCTTCAAACAACCAAGAACTTCATGGCTGAAAGAGGCCCCATGGTTCATGTAGACCATGCACAGATGCACAGATGGTCAAAGTCCTTTGATGCACAGATGAGGCAGTATGGGGTCTGTCCGAGGCCATGAGGCATGGAGAACTCACTCCCTCAGCTGGAGACGCTCTCCCTGGCTCCCACTTCCCTTGGCTGGCTGGAGGTGAAGGCCATGGTAAGCAGGCACGGCCCAGGGCACCAGGGAAAGGGAGGATAGATGATCCTGCCCGCCTCTGAGGGGACAGCTCTCAGCTGCTACGCCGGGTGGGCTGTGTGTGCTGGGCTCCGCGCGTGCTCGGTGGGAAGCCAGGACTCTGGAACCTGGGCCCCTCCTAGAGCGGGCACGCTGCACCCTGTGCTCAGCTCCTGAGCTGCTGGGCTGGAGCCGGAGGTGCGCTCCCTCTGCCCTGGTTTACTTTACCCAGAAAGAACAGAACGGAGCTCACTCACAGTTTAAAACACATTTCTGCACCGGTTCCAAAATGTCTAGACTAGTCACTCTTGAGGGCTTTTGAGTTATTTCAAAGTGTCTCCAAAACTCCATTTTCACGGAGCATTTTCTCATAAAGCATCTCATAATGAAGGTCTTACAAGTATATGTACTACGACTTCTAAATGAATGGTGCTACTGTGGCTATTAAAATATTGATTTATTGAATACGGCTTCTGATACTTCTAATACATCGTGATAAAAGCCAGCGCTTCTCTCTGGGAAGCAGCACTTTATTTCTGTAACATCTAACCCTTGATGGCACTCATATGTTACGGCTCTAATCAAATTAGAACAAAGGTAAATCTAAAAGGGAACTGTTGCTGAATTCAAAGTTGTTTTTTATAAAAGATCTTTACTAATTCTTTCAATCAGCAGGTGCTGTAAGTTGGGAAGCACTGATTTCTAGATCTTTCTGCTTGCCTTATGCAGCCAGCTATACCAGAAGACCCATACTAAATGTCCCCGATGACACTGGTCCTCAGCGAGGCCCAGGGCTTTAGAGTAGAAGCTTGTGCCCATGGCAATGCCTGTCTGGGGCTCCTGTATCAGGTCACAGGCCAACATGCAAAGCTCCAGCAACTCTCCAACTGTGACTAATGAAGCTGAAATGCGTGGGCCTGGGGGTCAGACAGACTTACTAGCCTGAATTCCAAGCTCGTCACTAGCTAGCTGAACAACTTTGGGCAAGAAGTTAACCTCTCTGGGCCCGTATCCTCACTTGTAAAATGGGGATAATGACAAGGTTCTTGTAATAATAATTGTAGCTGAAGTGTGTAAAGTGCTGTCTGTGGGTGAGGCACCATTCTGTGCTCTTTACATGCTTTGACTCCTTTAAGCTCCATATACTACTACAGGATGAGCAGATCATCACACCCAGTTTACAGATGAGGAAACGGAGGCAGGGAGAGGTTAAGCTGCTTGCCCAGGGCCACACCGCCAGGCATGGTGAAGTCAGGATGTGCGCTCAGGCAGTGGGATTCCACGGCTCAGAGGATTCACGGTGATGAAGAATGTGCCTGGTGCACATAGCAGCATTAGACAGGGAGAGAAGGAAGGGGAGGGACAGAGAGAAAGAGGTGTATACTATTCTTCCTTAACCCTTCCCTCAGCTGCAAGCACGCTGCCTCCATCCCTCTTCCCCTGTCCTCCTAAGGAGTCCGGTTTCCAGCTCCGTATGCATTGGAGGAACTCCTGGAGGGTGGAGGAACCCAGCCTCCGGTACCTGGAGCCCTTCCTCACTACGATGACCTCGTAGCCCCTGCTCATTCAGATGGCTCTCCCCTGTGGCTACTGTTCACCCGGGGCCGCCTGGGGCTTTCCCAGCATCTTGGGACAGAGGGGACATGAGGAGGAAGAAGAGGCTTATGCTCTTGGGTTGTCAGTTACTCTCCCTGTGTTTAGGGCCAAGTGAGGATTTAGAGATTAAAAAAAAAGGTCTGGGGTGCAAGAATTGGCTTCGAGGAGATCCCTGAACCCCTGAAAGTGTATTTAGAGTTTTGTGAATAAGGGAGAAGGCCCAGAGCTTTCATCAGATCGAGTGTCACCTCGCTGACAGTGTTCTGCCAGGGGGGGATGCTTCTCTGCCATGGGAGGGGACCCCAATTGGGCTGCTGCCCTAGGCTGGCCTGAACTTAGTGAAAGTGGCACCCGCGGGCAGTGCCCTGGGCGAGCGGCGCATCTGGAAAACCACAGGGTGGGTTATGTTTCTCGGTGTCCCTGGAAGATGCCATCTTGCCCAAGCTCAGTCCCCCTCTGGCAGCACCAACTGGTGGAAGTAGGCACCCCACCCTCCTGTCCTCAGCTGCCGTCTCCAGTGGGTGGGGGGCCGGGCTCAGGTTCCACGACTCTGAAGGCCGCCCTCCTCTCTGGCATAGCTAGTGACTCAGATCGGCAGCTGCCGCGAGGAAACCTCCATTCGAGGGAAACAAAGCACTAGATAACTCGTTCTCATTTGGTTTTTTAATTTCAAAGACAGGACTGGTGTTTGCTGCTGAACAACGGGTATAAATCAAGGCACTGGTTCCAGCCAGGTGGTTCCCGGCTGCAGCACAGGAACCAAGGCCTCCTTCAGGCGAACGGACCACCGCCTCCCGCGTGAGGGTGGTCTCTGCTCCTCCTGGACCTCCCCAGCCCCCAAGGAGCATGATCATCCCCTCCCTGTGGCCTAGATTAGGGACAAGTCTGCAAGAGGCCCTTCTGTTGCCAGTTTTGGCCCCCTCCCTCACCGACCCTCCCCGGCGCTGCCAGAGGGGCTTCTAAACCACAGGTCTGCCCCCCTCACTCCCAGGGCCCTCAGAACTAAAGCGATTCCTCTACGGGACAGGCCAGTCCCCCTGCATCTCCATCCAGACCTCTCCCCCGAGTTCTGGAATCCAATATCCAAACCTGCTTCCTTAAACGCTCCTGGGGGATGCTCAGAGCCGCCTGGAACCCAGATCTCGATGGGCCCGCTCACACACCCGTTCCTCCTTCCGCCCCTGCTTGGGAAATGATACCACGATGCCCTGATCTGGCTCAAGCCCCAAATCTAGAAGTTCTTCTTTCCCTCATTTTCCTCCTCTCATGCCATCCCATCCCTCGGCAATTCCTGTCAATTCTACCTTCAAAACAGATCTCAAATCTATCAACTTCCTCCACATTCTGCCACCTCTTCAGTCTGAGCCTCTATCCCGTCTGACCGGGATGTGGCGGTGGCCCCCTGACCGGTCTGCACCCACCCGAGTCCCTCCTAAATCCATTCTCCACACAACAGCCCCGACCTCCTGTCCCTCTTCAGCCCTAAAGTGGAGATAATGCTACTACTGACCCCACGGGATTTAAACGTCAGCAAAACCTAACGACGCAACACAAAGCGTTGGGCACAGCCGGGCCCCGGAAGCCCTCCCGGAGCGCTCATGGTTGTCAGCCAGTGTTCCAGCGAGCCTCAGCTGGGGCGCCAACGCTTGCCCCCAACACCGTCTGAGCCCTCAGCAAAACCACCACTACCCTTACTTCTCTGCCTCCCCAGTGGAGAACCTCAAGATCAGGGACCACATTCAGGGGCCATATCTTTATCTTGGAAACTGCAGGGCTGAACACAGGCTCTGGACGTGTGTGATGGCTGGCTAAAAACACATAAATGAACAGTGTTTATTGGCTTGCTTGAACAATGTGGGAGAGGTCTTAGGAACAGTCCACATTTATAGTCAGTACTCACTTTGAAAACACCCACAAGGTCCTTAGAGATAAGAATAAAGAAATGATATAAAAGGAGAAAAGATCCTAAGGGTCTGAGGAGAAGAGAGTCTCTTGGGGTTGAGTGTATATTTTCTCTTCATGAGTGACCCGTTCCCCCAGGGTCCACATTCAATGTTGAATTCAGAGGGAAGAAACCCCTTATAGGAGAACCTCCATCTATTCCAACCCCACAGCCAATCCTTCCCAAGGAAAAAGTGACATGGGGCAAGTCCAGGGGACGCAGACAGGGACAGAATGGTGATGATTCCCTCCCAGGGTAATGTCATCATCCTGCAGAGCATGGCGGGGGCTGGCAAGGAAGAGGATTACGTCGCTGTGCCATTACAGCCTGCACTGCCCCCATGTGGAAGGCTGCACCATTACAGCCGACCTGGCACCGGGGAAAGGACCGCTCTTGCATCCCAGCCTATGCACCCTCCCTGCCTGTGCTCTGGACTCTCCTTGAACGGCATTTCCCTGCTCAGTCTCATCAGCCTCGCGTTATCCTGGACAAGCGAAAGGTGCTGGGCAAAGGCATCTGCGAGCGTCTCCCTGTGGTCATCATGCATTAGCTACACTCTTACAACTTGTATTTACTCACCTCAAACAGCTTCTAATCCCTCCCAAGAGGCCATGTGTCCATCAGAACCGGGTTGGGTGGGCTTTCTTAATATCCTTTGGACTCCCTCATCAGGCACTTCCTGTGTCCCACAAGTAGCGGCCCCAAGCAAAGTCTGCCTCAGGGCTTTGCTGCAGTCTCCTGCACCCAGGGAAGATGGAGGCTGCTCACTTTCCACAAACAGCTCTGGCCAGAACAAACCACTTACCTGGCTGGAGTGAAGACACTGATGCCGCTACTGAAGCTGGAGTCACAAGAACCATCGGGCCCTCCTGGGGAAAGAAAGGGGAACAAGGCACCATGAGAAAGGCTGTTGGAGTCTTCCAAATGAACAAGACCCCTGTCACAAGGACACACAGACCCTCTAGTCCCCCACACCTTGATTCTGGCTCTTGGAAAGGGATGTAACTCTGGAGCCCTGAAGACCCAATGCCTATTCATTCCCCAAAGCTTTTGGACAGTACCCATGCTTGTAGGTTTTTAGGCACAGTGACCTCTCAAGGAGGGGCTCTCCAGGGCTGAACATATCTGGGAAATCTCAGAAGGTGTTGCTGGTTCAAGGACCATGGATGTTAAAAGTGACTTCTGGAACACTCAACATCATAAGCCATCAGGGAAATGTAAATCAAAAGCCCAATGAGATACCATTTCACACCCACCAGGTGGCTAAAACAAAAAAGACAGATATTAGTAGCAAGTGAGAGTGAGAATGTGGAGAAGCTGGAACCCTTGTACATTGCTGGTGGGAATGTGAAATGGTGCAGCTGCTTTGCAAAACAGTCTGGCAGCTTCTCAAAAGGCTCCAAACAGTTAGTTACCATATGGCCCAGCCAGTCCACTCCTAGAGACATGAAAACTTACGTCCACATCCAAAACTTGTACACCATGCTCACAGCAGCACTATTCACAACAGCCATAAAGTGGAAACAATCCAAATGTCTATCAAATGAATGGATAAACAAAATGTGTTGGAGCCCATACAATGGACTATTATTTGGCAATAAAAAGGAAGTACTGATCATGCTACATGGATGGATCTTGAAAACATTATGCTAAATGAAAGAAAGCAGTCACAAAGGATCACATTTTGATCCCATTTATATGAAATGTCTAGAATAGGCAGATCTATATAGACAGAAAGTAGATTAGAGGTTGCTGAGGACTAGAGGAGACAAGGGTGTGATGGCCATTTTCATAAATTAAAAAAAAAAACCTTTTAAGATAATTTTAGATTTACAGAAAAGTTGCAAAAATAGTATAGAATTCTCGAGATTCTTCATCTAGCTGCCCCTCATATTAGTATTGTACAAACCCATAGCTCAATTATCAAACAGGAAAGTAGCATTGATAGTTTTACTAACTAAACTACAGACCTAATCCAATTTCACCACTCATGTCCTTTGTTCCAGGATCAAATCCGGAACCCTGCATTGCATTTAGTTCTCCTGTCTCCTTGGTCCCCTCCAATCTGTGATAGCTCCTCAGTCTTTCCATATCTTTCATGAACATGCTTTTGAAACCCTTGGTCAGTTACTCTGTAGAACATCTCTCCATTTGGGCCTGTCTCATGACTAGGCTAAGGCTATGCATTTTTGGAAAAATGCTACTGCCTTCTCAGTACATCAAATCAGGGGTACATGATGTCTATCTTTCTCTTTACTGGTGACGTTAACCCTATTACCCAATTTACGGTAGTGCCTACCAGGTTTCTCCCCTGTAAAGTTACTATTTTCTTTTTGTAATGAATAAATATCTTGCAGAAGATACTTAAGACTAGACAAATATCCAGTTTTTTCCCCTCAAACATTCCCCCACTGTTTTTATCATCCATCAGTGGATGTTGCCTACAATTAGTACTATGGAGTTTGACTAATGGTGATTTTCTATATTCCTCTTTCCTTCTACATTTATTAACTGGAATTCTTCTATACAGAAGAACTGTTCCTTCTCCGTCATTTACCTATCTATTCATCCATCCATCCATTCATTCATTTATATCATCACTGACCCATACATATTTATTTTATTCTGTGGGTTACACATTAAAACTATCATTATTTATATTGTTTTTCAAATGGTATCAGCCCTGGCCTCCTAAAAGTTTTAAATTATACAAGTAACACATAGTTTTACACTAAAAATTCCTAACACAACAAGGCAAAGCCCCCTTCTCTCTCATTTATTTATTTATTTATTTGGCTGTGTTGGGTCTTTGTTGCTGCACGCGGGCTTTCTCTAGTTGTGGCGATAAGGGTCTACTCTTAGTTGCGGGGCGCGGGCTTCTCATTGCAGTGGCTTCTCTTGTTGCAGAGCACAGGCTCTAGGCGTGCAGGCTTCAGTAGTTGTGGCACGCGGGCTCAGTAGTTGTGGCTCATGGGCTCTAGAGCGCAGGCTCAGTAGTTGTGGCGCACGGGCTTAGTTGCTCCGTGGCATGTGGGATCTTCCCGGACAAGGGCTCGAACCCGTGTCCCCTGTGTTGGCAGGTGGATTCTTAACCACTGTGCCACCAGGGAAGTCCCCGCCTTCTCTCTTTAACCTTCAATCTTACTTTATGGGCAGGTAACTCACTAATTTACTTGTTAGGCAAAGGTCCCTCTCGTCTTTTCCCAGTCTTACTTTTTGTTTTGTAAACATAAATGGGATCAGAGTCTATCTTCTGCAACTTGCTTTTTTCACTTCCTACTGTGTCTTCAAGCTGCGCCACTCCAGTTGTAGACTATGGATGTCCAAAGTCCCCCAGTAAAGGGGGCCTTGAGTTCCACGCTGAACAGAAAAGCTCCGAGCTGCCGCCTGTCCCCTCTGGTCCCAGAGGCCCTCTGTGGGACATGGCACAGCCCAGAGCGGGCAGGAGTAGCTGTGGGCGCCAGCTGGGCCTGCTGAGCTGCCTGCCGTCCACCTGAACAGGCCTGGGGAAAGGTGAGGAGGATATGCGGGGTAGCCTGGGTGGGCCAGCTGGGAGCAGCAGCTGGGGCTCCCTGCCACTGGTGGCCTCCCTCTCTCCTGCCTTTTGGAAACACACGCATTTATAGATGAAATGATAGGATGTCAGAAACCGGCTTCAAATTGACTTCGATTATTTCCTAATATTCACTCTTAGATCTCACCTGTGCTTCCTTCCACATGGGTGTGGGCACTTCTCCAGGATCCATTACAGGGGGTTGCTGCGGGGGAGGGTCAGGCACCTGCTGCTTTAATAGCTGTCGCCAAGCTGCCCTTTAGGAATGTTCTCCTGAGCAGTCATCCCCCGCACCCACCCAAAGCCTCACACTGGGATATTAGTAATCTTTCAAGTGTTTGCCAAGTTGATGAGTAAAAATGAGACACTGTTTTACTCTGCAATTCTGGGATACCCAGGCAAACTGAGCATCTTTGGTTGCCCTTTTGTATCAATTCCCAGACTCAGGAGCCCCTGGGCCTGGGTTTGAGCCTGACTTTCCAACTCATTCACTGTGTGACCTTTGGCAGGTCACTTGCCTTTGCCCCCATTTCCTCACCTGTATAATGTGCTAACGCCACTGCCTGCACCAGAGGCTTGTTAGGACAGTAAAGGAGCCTAACACTTGTTAAGATGAAAGACCTGACCCACATTTATATTTATTTCCTAAGGATAAATTCTTAAATGTTATGATACACACTGCCAAATGTACCTACCAGACAACGTATTTAATGTATTTACTCTCCACCTTCCAGTAGGAACGTCTGTTTTTTCCAAAATCTCTCCAGGGAATGTGTATTTCTCTTATAACCAGAGTTAAAAATGAGGGTGGGGTTAGGGGAGAGTGGAAGCGAAGGAGAAAGAGAAGATCCAGTTCAAATAACCTCCATGAAGCCCGGCCTGGTGCCCCCAGTCCTCTGCGACCACATCCGCTGTCACACGATCACTCCTCTGAGGACCTGTCCCTGAACTCCTTGCAGGCAGGTCCTGGGTCTGATTCACTTACATGTGCAGTGTCCAAAGAGGGTGCTGATACACGCAGTCCCATCAAAGCTTTGCAAATGGGTGGATTCCATTTCATGCTCACCCACGGAGGTCACCAGTCTTCCACTGGAAACCGTGTTTATAGATCTGCTCCTCAGTCACCACATAAAGTTCCACCCCTGACCCTCTCCGATCCCTCACTTGGGACCCATCAGGGGCCCATTACCACCTGGGCAAAGCTGATGATTAAAAGATAACGGGAGCAAAAGCCCTGCCCCTGACAACCTTGCTAAGTAGTGGGTCTCATTATAAACAGACATTAAAACAACTTGACACTAAAGCACCTGCTATTGGGAGTGTGTGGCCTATGCCGTGTGCTAAGAGCTTTACATGCAAAAATCTCCGAAACTCACAACCACACATAGGTTCGGTGTTATCACTGTTGCCCTATTCAATGAATAAGGAACCTAAGGCATAGAAAGGCCAAGTGGCTTGTCCAAGGGCAACAGATATGAAGTCAGCGGGGCCAGGATGCACAGGCGGGCAGTTCTGACTGTGGACTCCAGTTTGTGACACCTGAGATAATCAGGGGACGTCATGGAGGGGAACTGGGAGGATGCATCAAACGCCTAGGAACTCAGAATCGGAGAAAGGATACTGCACTGTGGACCCCCCAAGCAGCAGGGCAAAGGGGGAGCCAGAGCAAGTGGAGGGGGCTGGGAGCAGTGTGACACGAACAAGGGCCTGCCCTGCCTGAAGCCTCGTGGTGAGGGGAGAGGGAGAAGCACGTGCATGTGCAAGCGTGTGTGTGCGTGTGCTCACGTGCAGAGGGCCTGGCTGACGGGCCTCACTGTGGGGCTTGCCCGGAGGTGTGCAGTGGAGAACGCGGTGTGCTGTGGGACACACAACGCAGGCTGAGTCGGGGACAGGGGCACTAGAGGAGGGAAACCAGACAGGAGGTTCCTGCCTTTGCCAGGCTGGAAGAGTGGCACAGGGTCAGAGTGAGAGTAAGCAGGAGGGCTGGATGAACGCGTGGATTGAGGAACTAAACCCTGACTCTCTTGGATTGCTGGTACCTTCGTAAAGTGGTGGTTAGTTACAAGCTGAGCGCGTCTGGAGTGGATGTGGAGCCCCAGAGTTAGCTGCGGCCATCTCTGGCAACTACTATAAAGTGAGCTCTGCATCTGCTGAAGTGCTGTTTATGAGGCAGTAAAACCTGAAAGCAAGCTGCCTGAATGTATCCTGATTTAGGATAAGATTCTCCTGAGCCGGGAGCTGTTTTTAGGAATGTTTAGGAAAACTGTCTAAATAAAAGGTTAAATGAGCTGCATTGGCCGGGAATCGAACCCGGGCCTCCCGCGTGGCAGGCGAGAATTCTACCACTGAACCACCAGTGCTCCAGCTGAATGCCGCTCTGCCCGCAGCTGTTTTGCTGCTCTGGCACACAGTGGCACTGGCACGGCTGTAACCTGACACCTCAGATGGTCCAGCATGGAATGCTGCTCCATTCTGCTGGCCAAACCCATGGGAGGAGGCCCATGGGGCACACATGCCTGACATTCTGCTCCGATGAAAGGCAACAGGGGAAAAGGCTTTAGAAATTCTTTTGGCTTCTGGGGGGCAGGTTCCAGGCCGCAGTCTGTTAGCCTTAACGACCGGAGTAGTTTCTGCATCAATTTACTCTTTGGCTGACTCTGGAAAGGAGAACATCACTCCAGAGCTGATTGGTGACATCTCAGTGACGACAGAGGCCCAAGAGATTAGAAAAGTCTAGAGTTCTAGAAAACATTTAGAGTCAAACTCCAGACTCCAATCGGCATAAAAGTGGTTTTCTTCATGTTAAGGATAAACAAGACGTTAATGTTAAAGGAGTTTGAAGGAGAGCAGAATTCCCAAGGACCAAATAAACCACAGCTGGAGCTTCCTTAACCCTCCCACCCTGAGAATGACTGGCACAGGAAAGGCAGCCAGCTTCCGAGTCACTGGATGTCTACCGCCAAGACTCAAGTGAACCCTGCAGACTGTACTCCTGCCACGCTCCAAACCTTTCTACATCGACTATAGCTGAACCCAGAAAAAGAGTAAAGAAAGCATTAATGCTCTTTGAGGCAGAAAGGGTGAAGAGCTATGCGTTCTGGAGGCAGACTGCCAGGGTTCAAAGCTGCCAGACCGCCAGATCCTGGCGGTGGTACTTATCTTCCCTGCGCCTATCTGTAGAATGAAGGTAACAGCAGTTCCCACCTCACTGGGCTGTTATTGGAATCAGGAGTTAAGATATGGAAAGCAGCCCTGGTTGGCTGAGTGAGGCCCCAGGTCAGGTTCTACAACCTCTGGGTCCCCGTGGCCCTCCCTGGGAGGTGAGGGGCAGGAGGCAGAGACCACTTACCACTGGCGGTTCCCTCCTGCTTTGCCAACGAGTCATCAGGGTTGGGTTCTGCCTGCTTCTGAACCACTGGCTTGGGCTCGTCGGGCTCGTCGTCCTCGGGGGTGACCAGCTTCATCAGGCTCTGGTTGCACACGTTGGCCACCTCCTTGATGCCTGAGTCCACTGATGTAAGGAGCAGCCTGATCCAGGGGTATGTTAGTGGGCAGACAGGTAGGCTGAACTGAGTCCCTGTTCTCCCTGCCACGCTGGGGTCCCCGCAAGAAGCTCCTATGTCTCCTCACAGGGGCCCTTCCTGGTGGACCTCTCATCAACAGGATTTCTTCCACCCAATGCGGGGCAGTGTGAGCTCAAAGACTTGGCACCTTGGGACCTGCGAGAGCCTCTCCAGATCTGTAAGTAACCAGGTGAGGTTTGGGGATGGCGGCATTAGCGCCACGTCCCTAGTGCTGCCCTGGCTCTCCCTGTCCACGTTCAGCTCCACCTCTTGCTGCTTCGATGCCTGGGGAAATGTGGAGGTATGATGGATCCTAAGGGAGCCCCCATCCCCCACTCCAGGGTCCTGCAACTTTATGGCCCCCTTTGGGGCTGCTCGTTTCCTCTCTCCAGAGTGAAGGATACTCTTCTTGCGGTCATCGTAGGCCAGGCAGGGCAAGACAGCAGTCAGGATCCCAGAGGAGTAGGGCAGCATCACCCGGCCGGCCAGCTGGATGAACTCCCGCATCCAGCACATGGCTGTCAGCTGGATCAGGTCGTCTGGAAGGAGAATTGGTGTGTTCCAGGGGGTCCGCATGAGCAGCCAGAGCGCCCCTCCCACTGACCATGTCCACAAATGGGACTGGAGAACCGGAGGGCACCTGAGGGCTGGCACAGCTTCGAGCCTCACGAATACTCTCGCCCTTGCTTTTTCCTTCCAAAGGAATATACAGGTACCAGGGTGACATGGAATTACAACCCTGTGGCTGATTGTAAGAGTAGCCACAATTCTCTATCCCCCCTGTGTCCACTACCCTGTAATGGGGCTCTGTGGCTTCTCTCATCAAGAGCTGGAGTTTACTTCCCCCGTCCTGGTATCTGGGCCAGCCCTGCTATTTTGTCCAAGAGAAGGTGGTAGAAATGATGGTGTGCCTGGTTCAAGCCTAGGCCTTAGAGGCCTTGCTGACATCTATCATGCCTCTCGGAATCCACTGATGCCACGTGAATGCACCTGGGCTAACCCACTGGATGATGAGACACCTGGAACGACTGTTCCTGTTGCCACACGTGACAGCTGGCAATAGCCAGACATGAGTGACACCACTGACCATGAGTAACACCTCAGCCGACCCTCCAGTTGACTGTAGGCACATGACTGAGCCCAGTTGAGCCTGGCCCAGGGGAGCAGGGCCACCCAGCTGACCCGAAGACTCAGGACAATACCAAGGGACTGCTATGTGAAGTAACTACATTTTGTGGTGGCTTGATACTCAGTAGAAGCAGAGAGATACACGACCCCAATCTCCAAGCATTTCAATCACAGTGCTAATGGCAAGCTTGCCAGCAAGAAGGCCTCCAGATCTGACTCCCCTCTAGGGTCAGACCAAGTGAAAGGGCCTCCATGTTGACAGAATCAGAATCTCTCCCACAAGGACCCACCGCTCCAGGACCCACTGTCACACTGATTCACACTCCCACGAGGACTCTCTCTGAGATGGGGAGACAGAAAGGTGCTTCAGAGGAGGTGGTGGTGGCCTTGGGGCCTTTACACGCTCACCCTGCTCTCTGTCACGATGTCCTGTGGGTCAAAGGCATGAGAGCTGCCTGCTGGGGGTGGGGGCTGCCTGACCTGGCTGAATCCCCGGCCCGGGCTGGCTCCAGGGGTCAGGCGGACACAGAGGAAGATGACGGAGCCTGAGTCAGGCAGGAGAGGGCCCCGGAGCATCCCTCCTCACACAGGCCGAAGGACCAGCAGAAAGGATGCACTGAAAGCAGGAATCAAGGTCGAGAGAACTAATCAAAAGGCAAAACCCTGCATCTCTGTGGTCTGGCTTGAATGCCCTGGTGAGCTGAGCATAAATTGCCCCTGTCACTGGGGGCAGGGTGGGGTCAGCATGAGGGGCCATTAGGGGGACAGATGGTTCTGTATTTTGATCCTGCTGTTGACATAACTCTATACTCTCATCATAGAGCTGTACACTATTCCATTAACTATATGTAAATGAAAAAAATTTTTTTTAATTACGAAGAGCATCCCAATGATAGAATTTATAAGCTGTACAGACAGATGGAGGAAACAGATGCTAAAAATAAGAGTGGGGACCAAGTATTTTTTTTTTTTTTGCGGTATGCGGGCCTCTCACTGTTGTGGCCTCTCCCCCCCGTTGCGGAGCACAGGCTCCGGACGCGCAGGCTCAGCGGCCATGGCTCACAGGCCCAGCCGCTAGGCGGTATGTGGGATCTTCCCGGACCGGGGCACAAACCTGTGTCCCCTGCATCGGCAGGCGGACTCTCAACCACTGCGCCACCAGGGAAGCCCACAAGTACCTTTAAGAGGCGGTCTAGGAGCTCAGAGCCGCTCTTCACATTGGGGTCTGGGTCAGCAGCCAACTATGAGAGAGACAGAGGTGGAGAGAGGGTCACTGTCAATATATAAGACAAGGAATCCACTGAAGTCCAACAGCAAAGGCCTTGGGGCAGCCTGAACATCGCATAGGCACCTCTCTCAGTGCACAGATGCAAGACAGGCAGGGGAGGCAAGGGGGTAAAGCAGAACTTGGCAATGCTGCCGAGATGTGGCAGACCCCCGTTCTGCTCAGGGACTGCTGGGACCTGCTGCCACCAGTCAGGTGGTTGCTTCCCGTTGGCCTTCCTCAGGGCTTTCCAATCTTACAATGCTGGGTCCTCTCTCCACTCCTGGAGGAGGGGACGGATCAGCTGTGAGGCTAATCCTCTAGAAACGACTTCAGGGAGGAGAACTCCATGACGATGAGAGAGGTGCCGATGAGCTATCAGGGAACCCAAAGCCTTTCTAAGCAGAGCTTTTTCTAGAGCTTATGGGCTACGCTCTCCTTGCAGGGGAAATACAGTCTGTACTATGAAATCACCACCTTCACCTTCTATAAGGGAGGTCAGTGCTCTCAAATGACTGTTTTTTCCCCTCCAATTTGTGGTGGACTGATGCTTTTGTAAAATGCACTAAAGATAAATTAATAGAGGTGTGGGGGAAAAACAAACAAATATTTACAAGCCCATCTAAAAATATATCATTAGATTGAACAGACAACAAGCACCCCTGGCAGTATGTGCTTATCTGCTCCCCTTGCATCTGGGAAAAGGGAGGCCAGCACTCAAGGTCCTGAAAGGTCAAGTCAGGTGTGTTGGGTGAGCTCAGCCCAGTCGAGTGAGGAGCGGTCACCTTGCTCAGCCCGTCAAAGAGCACATTGAAGTGGGGCAGCACAGCGCCTCGGGCCACCTTGACGATGTTGTAGAGGGCCTCACACGCGTAGTAGCGCAGCCTGCTGTCAGCATCATTGAAGCAGGTCAGCACCGGCTCAATCAACTCCTTCAGGTAGAGCCCCGAGTCCTGCGATGGAGTAGGAGCAGAAGCAGCTCAGAATGGGTCAGACCTCGGGGACCCAGCCCTTGGCTCCCTTGGAGACGCTCAGACCCTCGAGTGAGGGCTGGGCTGAAAGACCCTTTGCAAGTCAGCTTCCTGGGATAGGGATCACGCCCAGGACCCTGGGTGCAAGGCCACAGAGCCAGCCTTCAGGTCTGAGATGTGGAGAGAATGGCAATAAAGAAATCACAAGTCTGCAACACCGTGCTGGGGCTCGGGGGTCAGGGTCAAGGCCCCGGCTAGTGTGTACGTCCCTCCAGAAGGGCTCACCTTGCCCAGCGCGATGGAGCAAGCGGCCAGGCCGATGAGGCCCCCTTTCCGGCTGTGCGGGTGCTGGGACAGGGCAAACTCCTGAGACAGCGTCTGGATCACATGCTTGATCTGCACGGTGTTGTTCTGGGCCACGAACTCCCGGACCAGCCTGGAGAGGAAGCAGAGAGGGGCTGCAGGACCAGCCTGGAGAGGAAGCAGAGAGGGGCTGCAGGACCAGTGGGATCAGGCTGCTCCTCCTGCTGCCGGCTCTGGGGCCCGGGGCTGGGGTGAGGGGGGGAGATGACCTGTTTAGAAAGAGGAATTGGGAGTCAGGCATCTCGGGGCAGGGCTTTCCCAGTTCTGCTGCTGACTGGGAGGCGTTGGCTGGGTCATGGTCCTTTCCCTTTTCTGGGTCTCCACTTCCCTTTGTCTATGACAGAATGAAGAACAGTGGGGAACAGTGTCACTTCTGGGAATCTGAGAGAATGCAAGTGAATGTCCTGCTGGGGCCCCAAAACTGTAGTGATCCACCGTCTTCATTCAATACTTGCTCAGTGTTGCAAGCACCTCATGCACCCAAGTGGTTCTCTGTGTCTGTGTCATTGTTTCTGGGGACGGTGCTGAACTGGGCCTACATCCAACAGGGAAGATCCACAAACAAACAAGGATGTGTAGCAACATGACACAGCAATACCACAGAAGCAAGAACGCCGCAGGTTAAATCTCCCTGGGCTGACGGGGAGGTGCCATCTGAGTCAGATCTTAGAGCCATTATAGTAGGCCTTTTCCATCCAGTGGACGTGAAGATACTCTGCCCTTCGGAGGCTCACAGCATCTCTGCAGTGAGAAGCCTCATGAGGGCCAATGGTGGCATGAGGGGCCCCGATAACCACTGGGAGCTGCAGCCTGGGGCTCACGGACATCTTCCCAGGAGTGGGAACTGAGCTGGACCTCGGAGGAGGCAGAGACCCTGAGAGAAGGAAACAGGTGTTCTGGGCAGGAGGAAATGTGTGGGCAAAGGCAAGGAGAGAAAAATAGCCAAATTTGCCTGGGGTCCAGAGAACAGCAGGAAATCAACTGGGATGAGCTGGCCTGGCAGCTCAGATTCAGGAGAAGGGATCTCACATTGTGGGTAACAGGGGAGCTGTTTACGGGTTTTGAAGAGATGGTCAAAGGGTGTTTTAAGAAGCCATGAGATGGATGGGAAGGGGGAGACTGTCCCATCATAAGGTGGGAGGGACTACGACCCATGCAGCAGCTGAAGGTGTGACGAGGGACGCCTAGAGATCACAGACTTTTCAAAGTAGCTGCCTGGACTCATTGCCTAATTGCTCTGTGCCCATCACAGCAGGTACACTGCTCGCCTATAGTGACCTTTGCTAACATTAGGGTCACACGCATTGCTGTTCTATGTCCCAGAGAAGAGATCGGCTTCTGCTTCATTTCTCTAAAAACTCTGGATGATGAAGTATCCCCTAGAGATTGCTCAGAGCCTCCATTCTGAACTAGTCAGAGGTGTCGCAGGATGGCAGCAACACCCATTCCCCAGGAGGCACAACGCCCAGTGCTGGCCAACTCCAAGCTCTCTACCCTGCTCTCAACTTCACAAAGTGCCACACCGACTACCCTGTCCCTGATTGAGAAGGAGCCACAGACAGGCCAGGATGTGTCTTTCACCCAAGGAGAACCTGGGGCCTCGTCTCAGCAACAAAACCACAGCCCCGCACTGGGCCCCTCGGCCTCTGTAACGCAGCCCAGGGACAACCACAGGCTGCATGAGGACTGGGGAGCTGACCACTTCCCAGGAACACACTCTAAGTATTCCAGGGGTTGGTTATCCCTCACAGCAACCTCCTTCTGTAGTTATTATCATCTCATCATTTAGATTTGAAACAGAGCCTCAGGGAAACCAAGTCCCTTTCTTGAGGTCACAGAGGATCTGAACCTTGGCACCTACAAAGCCCAGGCCCCCTCAACTGTACACCAGTTCCTCCCGCCCATCTTCTTAAAGCACGTCAGCTGCAAAGTGCACACACCCAATTACAGAGGGTACTTCCCTGGTGCAGAACTCAGGTCCCAACTGAAGTGCAGCTTTCTCCATGCATTTTTGCCACTGTCTAGTGTTAGACATCTCTGAAGCATTTCTCCACCACACACAAGTGTACATACAGATGAAGTACATACTTGAGATGTTGAAATGAAGGTCTAGGGCTGGTTTTCTACCATTAAGGCAGGAAAGAAGTAACCATTTGCTGAGCACTTACTACATGCTAGGTAATGTGGTGGATGCTTTACACGTGTTATCTCATTTAAACCTTAAAATAAGCCACAGAGCTAGGTACTATAATACCCATTTTACAGATGGGGGGAAATGAGGCTCAGAGATGTTACGAAACATACAAGGTCACACAACTTATGGATGGGAGGTGCAGAAATCAAACCTAGATTTTTCTGACACCAGGTCTGAAATCTACCACGTTACATTATCCTCTCTTCAAACATCAAAGCTCCCACCTGTTGGATGCCTACTGGGTGCCAGGCACTTTACACACATTATTTCGTTTAGCCCTATCTCATTTCATGTGTTGATGTCCAAATTGCCCGGCCAGGAGGTGGCAGAGGTTTCTGCCATTGCACGCACATTCCTATGTGTTCAGAGGAGCCAGTCTTGGCTGTGGCTTTGTACTATTTTTAGATAATTAAATAAAATAATTCACATAATGTGTTTTGTACTACATATGCTCACGTAACAGTATTAGTGCAAAATCAGAATCAAACCGTGATGTTATACACACCTAACAAGATCATATTCATTCATTAACTGTTGACTGAGAACCTGCTTTGCTCCTGGCTCCAAGAAGGACAGAAAGATAATCCAGAGTTGTGTTTATTCCTATGCTGTAAAAATTCCAGGCTGGACTTCGGGCTGCCATTTTTTTCTTGACAAGTCCAATGAACCATCCCAGTCCTCTATGTAACACGCTGTAATCAGGCAACATATCCAGGCAGTGATTTCCCAAACAGAAGCTGGCAGGCAAACATCTCCTCCATCTGCTTTGCTGAGTATTTAAGTAACCTGGTTTCCACTTACTCACTACTCTCCAATAACTAAACAGGAAAAGCGGAACATCTGCCTCTGAGGAAAGGCCCAAGAGTTAGTTAAGTAGCAAAATATACTGAGCATCCACTGGGTATAATCAGTGGAAAAACTGTAAAGGAGACAGCAGGAGGCATGTTTGGATCTCAGGTGACAATAGACCACTGAATAAGTGCTTCCCTCAACTGTAACACAACCTACAAGCACTCTTATTTTTTAAAATTGAGATATTATTCACATGCCATAAATTCACTCTTTAAACATGCACAATTAATCCAGTGAGTCTTAGTATATTCACAAAGCTGTGCAAGTGTCACCACAATCAATTTTAGACTTTTTTTAATCATCTCCAGAAGAAAACCTGTACTCATTAGTAGTCACTCATTTCCTCCCAACCCCCCTCCCCCAAGCCCTAGGCAACCACTGATCTACACTGTCTCTGTGGATTTGCCTATGAATCCACACAAATGAAATGATACAATACATGGCCTTTTGTGACTGGCTTCTTTCACTCAGCATGTTTTCAATGTGCATTTTTTTTCTTTTTAAGATGAGTTAACTGAGGCACAGAGAGGTTAAACCCAAGGTCACAAACTCAAATGCTTACAGGAGCCAAGAAGGAGACACAAGTGAGAAGGCCAAGGGAGGTAAGACAGGCTGTAGTGACCTTCCCAACACAGGAAGCAAATTGGGGAGCCCATGTCCTGGCTGGGGGAAGAGGGTGGGCCCCTGGGTCCCCTACTGCTACATGGGAATGTGGGCCGCACAGAGCCACATCTTCCCATTCTTTAATAGAAGCCAGAACCCTGAACTTCACTGTGAAATTTCTTGATTTAAAATATCCTGCAATCCAGGCCAAACCAAACAAACAGGTCTGCCGGCAGGACATAGCCCCTCGCTGCTAGTCAGTGACCCCTGGATAAAGCAAGCTGCTGGGTGGAATACTGACCCACACTCCAAAATCTGCCTGAAGTCACTGGGTAATAAACAGTGTCTCCCTACAGAGGTGGCAGGCTCCAAAAGGCCAGGTCAAACTCAGCAGTTCAACCCTGATCTGATCACAGAGCCCCAGGGATCCCGGCTCCCCACGCCACCCTCCCCACCCTGCCTTCCCCAGCAGGCAGGGACTCATCCCTCAGGAGCTCTGATCCTGGAGCCCCTCCTTGGGCTTCGGTGTTCTCAGGGCGCGGGGCCTGGGCACCTCCATGTGCTGGCTTTGGGAACTCAAAGTTCAGGAACACCAGAGACTTGCCAGTGAGCCCATCCCTGGTCACCACGAAGGGCATCATCTCTCCCAGCCTGCAGTGAGGGCCCTGTCACCGCAGCGAGGGAGCACCCACCACACTTATCAGAACGCCTGCTGGCGTTTCTCCCCCACGCTAGACTCTCCCGGAGAGCAGGCCTGGGGTCTCACCATCCCTGTCCTCGGGACTCATCAGGGACTATAACCCCTGACACCCAGGGCCCGCAAAACCTGCCACAGCCATTCTAAAATCTTAGCCTCAGGGCCTTATCCTTGAGAAAGCTGTGTGGGTGTGTTGGAGCCAGGCTGTGGGGTAAAGGCTCTCCAGGACTGTGCACAGCAGGCTCACACATTTAGCCATCAGATCCTGGTCACCTAACACAGCCTGGTCTCGAGAGTCTAGAGTCTGGGGTCCTTCAGTCGAGCCAAGCATCCATCTCTGCATTTTTAGTGTCTGAGAGGCCTGTCATCAAGATAAAACACCCTCCTCTTATTAGGAATTTTAATCCCTCACTCCAGCACCCCATGCAGTACTGGTTCTGCCACTCGAGCAGACAGATGGTTTCCAGAAAACAGGAAGTGGCAGTTAAAACTACCATTGGGGTGTTCAAGTATGACATTTTATTAAGTATTTGTCTCCCTTTTGGAAGGGAAAACCATTCATTGTAATGGGGAGGCCTTTTGAGACAGAAGAACCTGAGTTTTTAGATCCAGGTTCTAGCTGCAAAAGCTTGGGATGATTCCTTACCCTCAAGGAGCTTCTGCTTCCTCATCTGTGAAATGGGGTAACACTACCTAGCTCATAGGGCAGCTGCGTAAAATAAATGAGATGAGGGATGTACAAGGGCCAAATCCTCCTCCTCCCAAATAAGGCAGACAGTGTTTTACACGTGATCACTTTTTAAAATGATCAACGTTATGGACTGAATTGTCCCCACCCCCACCCCCCAGTTCATACAAACCTAGTGGCAGTATTTGGAGATAGGGCCTATAAGGTAAGTAATTAAGGTTAAGTGAGGTCATATAGGTGTGGCCCTGATCCAATAGGATCAGTGTCTTTATAAACAGAGACACTAGAAAGCTCCCAGGAGAAGCACAAATAAGTCCCTCTGTCCCTGAGCAAGTTGTGAAACACATACTCTGAGGAACACATCAAATAGGACACTGGTCAGGGGACTAAGATCCAGCAAGCCACATTGATGAGAGAAGCAGCTAGGTGGTTCTGGACATACTGGATGTCAGAGCTGAAAGGGAGGGTCCTTTTAGTAAAATCCAAACCCTTTAGCCGAGGAGGAAACTAAAACCCAAAGCAGTTAAGCCAGTGGTTCTCAACCGGGGTGACTGTCCGTTCCCCAGGGGACATTAGGCAGTGTCTGGAGACATTTTTGGTTGTACAAGTGACAGAAAACTACTGGTGTCTCGTGGGTAAAGATCAGGGATGCTGCTAAAAACCCTATAATGCACAGGACAGCGCACCACAACCAAGAATTATCTGTCCAAAAATATCAGTAGTGCTGAGGTTAAGAAACCCTGAGTTAAGGAATTTGCTGGAGGTCAAAGAATGAGTATCACACAACAGACTAGATTAGAGCTGTACAAAGCATTCTGCAGTGATGGAAATGTTCTACAATCTGCACTGTCCATTATGGCAGTTGACAGCCACATGTGGCTATTGAACATGTCAGATATGGGCAGTGTGACTGAGGAACTGGATAAAATTTTTATTTTATCTTCAATAATTTAAATGTAAATAGCCTCCCATGGCCAGTGGCTACCCTATTAGAGAGGGCAAAACTACAATCCATATTTCCTGACGCCCAGACTGGCATTCTTTCAGTTTCACAGCCTGCCTCTTTCTACTCTTTTGAAATTACCCACCCACCAGACTTTATCACGATTTGGCTGGAAAAAAAGATACAAATGTAAAATAACAGCAGAAAAACCTTAATGTTCGCAGTTAAATACCTTGTTTTATAATTAAAAAAAAAAAAGGAAAATGTCAGATCATGGTTACAAATACAATGGAACCCCGTTATCCAGTTTCAGTTACCAATGGTCAAGAGCAGGTCAGAAAATATTACATGGAAAATTCCAGAAATAAACAATTTCTAAGTTTTAAACTGTACGCGGCTCAGAGTGGTGAGACGAAATATTGTGCTATCCCACCAGAACATTAGTCACCCTTCCTCCAGCATATCTATGCTGTATATGATACCCACATACTTAGTAGCTTCTGGGTTATCAGATCGACTGTCGGTATCGCAATGCTTATGTTCAAATAGCCCTTATTTTACTTAATAATGGCCCTAAAGTGCAATGCTGGTGATGCCGGTCATTAGGATATTCTCTTACTGTGCTTAAACTTTACCATACATACGTATGTATGGGAAAAAACATAGTATATATAGAGCTTGGTATCATCCAAGGTTTCAGGCATCCACTGGGTGTCTGGGGACATATCCCCCACAGATTAGAGGGTACTGCTGTACGTGTAGTAAGAGTGCAGAAACAAGAATAATTCCTTCTTTCACTTTCAGGGAAGCGTGATATGACAGAGATAACAGCCCTTCTGAGCCTTGAGGTTTTGGCTTATTTCTCCACTTGGTCAACTTACTGTCCCTTTCACTTCTCAGAAGCTGGGTAAGAAATGAGGCAGATCAACATCCTTAGCAAATTCTCATGCTTCCTACCTCCCTCCCATCAGAGGTCACTCTCTGATTTGCTTGTTTGCATGGAGACCACACTGAGGACGCACCATGTGCCAGGCACTGTGCAAAGCACCACGCATACATTTCGTTGCTTCGTTCTCACGGTAGCCCCTTCGGGGTACCAGGAGGTTAAATAATTTGGCCCACGTCACACAGTCAGAAGCAAAGCTGGGACTGCCAATCTCCTGCTCTTAAGCACGGCCCTAAGGGCCGGAAACCTGGAGTAGCAACACTGGCTGCAAAGGCGTGAGGAGCTGCCCGGAAGAGCGGGACCCCTGCAGAATCAGAACGGAGTCCCGGCTCCGCTCTCCACGACCAACCCGGGTGCCCGCGGCTCTTACTTCTCGATCTCCAGTGCTGCCACCTTCCGCTTTTCGTAGAGCTTGTCATTGAGGGCGCGCACGATGTTGGGCGTGAGCGGCGCGAAATCCTTCTCGGGGTTCATGGTGGCAGCTCGGGGCGTTCCCCAGAGCCCCGCGACTCCTCAGCCCGCGGCAGCCCGGGCCGCGCCGGGGCTAGGGGAGTCTGCGGCTCCGCGCTGCCTCCGGCACCGGCTCATGGACCACGCCACCCCGGGCCTCCTGTCTCGCTCCGCCGCCGCGCGCCGCCTCGGAACCCGGGCCTGGATCCCGTCTCCGTACCCTGCCCCTGGCCGCCAAACAGCTCACGAGACCCACTCCCGGCCAGCACCTGCCGGGCTCATGGTGCAGCGGCCATGTTACTCAGATCAGGTGACTCTGCACCGACTTCCGCCTTCCGCCGCTAGGACCCGCCCTTCGCCAGCCACGCCCCCACACGCATCCGCAGGTGGATTAGCCACGCCCCCACAAGGCTCCACCTTCTCCCATCACACTCCTGCTTGTAGACCCCCACGGTTTGAGGCTTGCTTAGTAGGGCGTGAATACCATGCACTCCACTGCCTGCACGTGGTAGGCTTGGAACATGGTGGGCTTCTTTTTGTTCACGTTCCTGAGAACGAAGGGGCTCTTGGAGCCTGACTCGGTTAGCATAATTTATTCTATATCTACTGAATCCACTACTTCATCCACTGCTTAGTCACCAGCCAGTTTCTCATATGCCAATGATTCCCAAATTAGAGTAACACCATCTTGATTTTCGCCATATCCTAGCCATTTGTACTATTATTTAAAAAATATTTTCTCTAATCAACGAACTTAAAAAAATTTTTAATTCCTACTTTAGCCTTGCTCATGCCCTATAATCATGGGTTTGAATAGTGATATATATATTTCTAAAACATATTAATAAATTGCAATTAAAAACAGAATAATCTGTCTATTGTGACCCCAAAAGTGGGTTCACCTCTTGGTGGGTATTGAGCCAAAAGTCACAACCAAGCCAAAGTTAGGGAGAAGGAAGCATTTATTATTTCTTGCAGCAAGTAAGGAGAACACCAGTGATCTCTGCCAAAGCAGTGTCTCTCCCAACAGCAAATTTGGGGAAGTTTTAAGCTAAAGGTACATGGGTATTCATGAAGGGGCTTGAGCAGTGGAGAATTCAGCATAGAATTCGGGCCACAGTCAACAGAGTCCAAGCTTTAGTTGATTGAAGTCACGAGGGTCAACGAAGACCGTATCAGATTGTTATGTACATCCCTTGAGGAGGAACTAGGACTCTGTTTCATAGTTGAACTGTTTTACTTGACTGCTTTTCCTTTGTTCTTGCATTCCCTTACTTCCCTTAATATCAATGATTACTGAGACCTGTTCCAGGGCAGGCATTGTGGCCAGATTTAGGTCACAAAACAGCTTAGGCCACTTCTCTTATGTCAAGAAAGCCTTGCCTGGTACTCTTTCTCCAGGGACCCCCTACTGTACCTGCTTATACTACCACCTAAAATCTCAGGTACCAACAGTGGTTGTCACCCCACCATGTGGGACTCAGGATGTGTTATCATGCTCTGCTACCTTGGAGGGCTGGGTTATAGACAGCAGAAGCCCCAAATGTGTTGCTTGCAGGCCTCCAGATGGATCCACTAGAAAGCAGCCCCTCCAAGTGCTTTGAAGTGTCACACTAAATCCTGGAACAGAAATTGAAGCTATGTGCTAAAAATTTTAAAAGCACTTTATTGATTCAGTGTGGCTAAAGATACAGTAACAGGGAGATGCATCAGAGTTCCTTATCATAAGCTTCCACAGCAGACAGGAACTTAGGACAAGGCTATATCACAGTGGAACCCAATGAGGATTAATATTGTTAAAAAAAAAAATTCAGCTGAGTAAATTTGAGGATATAATTGGATTTATTCAACAATTTATGACTCCAGCAGCATCCCATCTAGCAGACAGGAGCTTCAAAGAGCTTCAAAGACTTTTATAGGCAGAAGGGGGAGGGGGCTGGGAAGGAAGTAGATGGGTTCAGGTATGTCACCATCCTTTGGAGAAGGGGGGTGTTTATCATGCAGATTACCTCACCAGAGCTGATCAGGTAATTTCAGATAAACTAGTTAAAAGTCACATTCCTGGGAGAAGCTGAAACTACAATTAAGTTAGATATTAAGTCTTGATTTGCTGATGTGGGTTTAGCACAAGTGAGTGACTCAGTTTGGGCTTGTTCTTTTTTTTTTTTTAACAATGTGAACATAACACTGGTGGTACTTTTTTCTGAGTGAAAAGCACTCACTTAAAGCTTATAACAGTTTTGAAAATGGAGTGTTATTCTCAATCCACAGATCAGAATCTATGGGACACAAGTGAGGGGCTATAGGTGGGTAGAATTCTGAGATGGCCCCTAAGAGTCCCTCCCTTTTAGGTATATGCCCTGTGCAAACCCCTCCCTTCAATTGTGATTGAGTCTTGTAAATATGATGGACTGTCATTCTAACAAGTATTACGTTATATAGAAGAGATTTTGCAGATGTAGTTGAGGTCCCTAATCATCTGACTGTGAGTTACTAAAAAGGGAGATTATTCTGACTGGGTCTGACCTAATCATGTGCAGAGTTAAAAGCCATTAGAAGAGATTTTAAGTGGGAGGGAGATTCTCCTGCTGACCTTGAGAAGTCAACAGTAACAACAGTAACTGTTTATGACAGGTCATTTGGTAAGGACCTGAGAATGGTCTCTAGTTGCTAAAAATGGTCCCCTGTTGTCAGTTGCCAAGAAAATGGGACTTCAAATGGCTGCAAGGAAATGAATTTTGTCAACAGACTGAGAGAGTTTGGAAGAGACTCTTTCCCCAGTTGACTCTCCAGATGAAGATGCAGCTGGCTGGTTCATTAGCAGGGGGTTTTGAAGATGGAATTTTAAGAGAAGGATTGGCAGGTATCTAAACACATATAGATCTAAGCTTTCATAAATGCTTCTCTGCCTTAAGTCTAGAGGAAGAAATTCTACTTGATAAGCCAGTAAGTTCTGCTGAAGTTTTCTTTTAGATTTTGGAGACAAGAATTTAACAACAACTTTGTGGTTTGTTACAAGATGTGTTTCAAAGCTGTAAGGTTTTTTTTTTCTAAGAACGACTTGTCTGTAGAAAGCCTTATTTCTCCCCCATCATTTCAACACTGTTTACTTTCTTTCCTAAATGAGACCTCTGTGAGACCATCAGCATTTAATGAGATACACATTGAACCATGTTCGGCATCTGGTTTCAATTATTTTAGATTCAAGTGATGATCTAAGAAAGGAGGAGCCTCAGCTGAATTAGTTTGATTCTTCTAACGGTTTGGACTCAAAGCACCTGCCCATTTTACCACCCGCCTTCAGATTTAGGTGAGATTAAAAACTTAAGGTAGAGAATCTTTGAGACTGTTACAGAAAATTAAAAAATTCAGGTCTTTGTTCGTTAACCGGTCAGATGGAATTTTGGGGTCAGAAAGAACTAGAATGGTAAATTTAATTGTAACTCAAGTTGCACCCAATATTTAAAGACTACTAAATGTGCACGATACAGTAAAAATTCACACGGTAAGAAATTACTAAATGTTTAGAAATCCAAATTTTCACCTTTTTCTGTTTTTAGTACCCGCTCCCCGGGTAACAAAGTGGACTCAAGTTTCCGTTACCCCTTACCCAACAAGGGGTGGTGGTACTACACGCTTACCTTGGGGAAACAGCTTTCACTTTATAACTGGACAGGAAAGTCGTTTGGTGAGAGAGAAGCCTAAAGGAAACGGAGGCCGGTGGCGTGACCGTAGAACAGGCCCACGGTTACTCTTGAGGAGACGGCCTCAGCCCCAAACCACCTGGACCACCTAACAGGACCGATTTTCCCGCCGAGTCTCGCCCTCTGGCCATTGTCACCACAGCCCGCCCACCCGAAGCCGTCGTCGTGGTAACGCTGTTTGGTCCCACCCCATCCCTTCGCCCCGCCCACCTTCTTTTACATTTATAGCCAGCCGGGCTTCGATTGGTCCATCCGTCCTTCACTCTGGGAGAGTTTCCGGGCTGCGGGACGCTGGAACTCATATTTGAATTTGTGGCGCCGGGAGTTCGTGAGGTGAGGAGTGGAGCTGGGCGTCTTGCTGGAGTCGACAAACTCGGTGGTGAGTGACCTTGAGGGGAGAAGGACGATAAGGGCGGCCGAGGTGCAGGGACGCTGAGTCAAACAAGCCGCCTCGAGGTGGGGGTCTTCAGCCGGGCTGCTTCCCTCCCTGAGGCAGCCCCTCTGTTCGCTTCCTCGCAGCCTCTAGGTTCTTCTGTCACGTCGTTTTCCTCGCGTCTCAGAGACAACGCGCCCGCCCCTATTCTGTCGCCCCTGGAGGGAGGTTCCTCCTGACGCTCCCTTTTCCTCTTCTTTCGCGGTGTCTCTCAGTTCCTTCCCTCCCCAGTAGCGACCCTCCGACCCTGCCGTGCTTACACCTCCCCTGAGCGTACTCGACTCTCCCGACCTCTTTCGTAATTATATCCGGCTCTCCATCACCAACACTGTCAGAAACTTTCTACCTGTCCTTGACAGTGTGGAAAAGACTCCTGAGCAACTTGAAGCGCGGTATAAAGCGCTACAAAAATGTAAGCTCTTGTCCCAGTTGTTGACTCGAATATGACGCATAGAAATTTTATACCAATTTCAGGGAGTTTTAAAGTCCACTTTGAAGTATGGATACCCGAAGGACTTCAGTCCAGTTCTAGAGGTTTATTTCTATTTTTCTAAAAAGTAGAAGTAGTTAAACAGCCAAAGCAGCTAAGTGTCTTACTTGTAAGAAATGGCCGTCGTTTAATTTGAGTCGCTTTAAGATTTGTAGTTCTCAAGGAAGTGGGGATTGAGAAGGCTGAAGCAGTTGTATTAGTGTTGCCAAAGCGAACTTGTATTTGCTCCACCGTGCCCAGTAAAGCCAATCTACTGACACTGGGTTGTGGTGAAGGAAAGTGCAGCATTTACTGCACGCACCGAACAAGCAGTCAAGGTAGGTAATGCTCAAAAGGCCCAAATTCGCTGATGGCTTTCAGGGAAAGGTTTTTAAAGACAGGATGAGAGAGAGAGGGTTGCGGGGTGTATGGTCAGCTCATGGACATTCTTCTAATTGGTTGTTGGTGAGGTAATTGGGAGTCGATATCATTAAATCTTCTGGTTCCAACTGGTCTGGGTCAGCATGCAGTTAACTTCTTCCACCTGGTGTGGGTTTCAGCATCTGCAAAAGAGTGCAAAGGATATAGCTCAGAACATTATCTGAGTTCCTCCCTTAAGGAGGAGCTAAAGGTCCTTGACTTTGTTTTATGGCTGAACTGTTATTATTTTGTCTTGCTTGATTGTTTTCCTTTGTTTCTGTTTTTTCTCACTTCTGATTAAATTTTGTTCTTTGGGACTTGGGGAAGGCCTAGGAGGCTGAAGCTTTTCTACAAACTAGAGGCAGGTGGAGGACATGGGGGAGGGGAGAATCTGCTGGGAAGGCCCCATAGGATCCTACTCAGATACATTAGTAGCATAGCTTCAAAATGAGCACTGAGTTAAGAATTTTAGAGAAGACACTGAAATGCTTTCTAAAGTTATAGGAAGGTCATTCACAGATGAGGGTATGGGCACACAGGCATACAGGAAGAAAATTGGTAAGATTTTATATCTTTTTGAGTTAACATAAAAAGTAGGAAAATTCTTTTTTTTATTTCAGAGTTCAATTTGATATTCAATTTTTACAAATTTTTTATTGGAGTATAGTTGATTTAGTTTCAGGTGTACAGCAAAGTGAATCAGTTATACATATAAAACTCTTGATCAACAGGGAGTTAAAATAATTTATTTGGCTTAATTTTTTGGATGTTTTATATTAAAATAATTTTTTTTTTTTTTTTTGCGGTATGAGGGTCTCTCACTGCTGTGGCCTCTCCCGCTGTGGAGCACAGGCTCTGGATGCACAGGCCCAGCGGCCTTGGCCCACGGGCCCAGCCGCTCCGCGGCACTTGGGATCCTCCCGGACCGGGGCACGAACCCGCATCCCCTGCATCGGCAGGCGGACCCTCAACCACTGCGCCACCAGGGAAGCCCTAAAATAATTTTTATTGTGAAAAAATAACGTGTCCTGAATATAATTTATATTGTCAAGCATTATTTTTTTCACAGTAGAAATTTAGTTCACCTGAAACTTAGTTTGTGTATGATGTGATAAATAGCTTTTACTAGAACTCGTTAATTGTTCCGTTGCTGTTGAGAAAACCTTGGCTCATGGGCCAAATCTGGCTCACCATCTGTTTTTGTAAATAAAATTCTGTTGGAACACAGGCACATCCATTTGTTTACTTGTTGTCTGGCTGTTTTTGTGCTACACCGTCAGAGTTGAGTAGTTGTGACAGAGACTTACTATATGGGCTTCAAAGCTTAATATATTACTCTCTGGCCCTTAACAGAAAAACTTTGCCAACCCCTGAAATATGACATCCTTTCCTCACAGATTGGATAATGTCATGTTCCCATATAGCTTCAATATATATGTGTTTTGTTTTTGACCTTTTCTAGTCTATCGCATGTGTCTAGCTCTGCACATATAGCAGTGTTTTAAGTACTTTAGTGCTAAAATAAGACAATATCCAATAGGTTAACTGCTTCCCTTACTCCCTATACCAAGTTGTTCTTTGCCTTATTTATTCTTGGCCCTTGGATCCTTCATACTATTTGTTTTTAATTTATTTTTTTTAATTAATTAATTTATTTTTGCGGTACGCGGGCCTCTCACTGTTGTGGCCTCTCCCGTTGCGGAGCACAGGCTCCAGACACGCAGGCTCAGCGGCCATGGCTCACGGGCCCAGCCGCTCCGCGGCATGTGGAATCTTCCCCGACCAGGGCACGAACCCGTGTCCCCTGCATCGGCAGGTGGACGCTCAACCACTGCGCCACCAGAGAATCCCTGTTAGTGTTTTTTTAACTTGAAAATGTTTTTAGTTAATGTATAGGTGTGACTCATGTCTTGTATTATGGCCGACTTGGCCCTTTCCTTCCTTACCTCTGTCACATCCAGTTCCTTGCCTTAGATGTTTGGAATCTTGTCTCTTCTTCCACATCTTTCAAAGCATCAATCCCCACTACTCCACTCCTCTTTAGAGTCAGCTCTGACCTCAACCTCACTTGGGGCTTAAGGTTAAGTGTTTTGAGAACAGTGGGAGTAGCGGCATGTGACCATAGAAGGAGGGGCCTGAGAACTGGACCCAAAATGACAATCAGTTTTGGACAGGGAAATGTAGGAGATGAGTAGGAAAAGACAGACAAAGAAACAGAACACATGGGAGAAGCCCACGAGGGCATTTGTGTGCAAAAGAAAATGTGCGAGAATGTACCTGCAAAATTAATCTTAAAGGAACCACGTTTTGTGCCAAAAAAATACTAATTCCCTATGTGACCTCAGGCAATTTTTTTCATCTAGAACATAAGCTTCTCCTTAAGATGAAGGGGTAAACCAAGTTGATTTCTGAGAACCTTCCAGAGCTAAGATGCTGTGACGACTGTGGGTCACAGAATTGATGTGAGTGAATGGACTGCCTTTAATGAGTCTAAACCCTCAGGCCAGGGAGCAGAGATCCAGGGATGAACTGGAGGGTAGGGAAGTGGAGGAGAGAGGAACTTGAGTACAAAACTTTGTGTACATGTGCACTTCTCTGACAGAGGGTCCAGAACTATCAGCGGGGTCGGTGGCTCAAAGGGTCTGAAGATCTGGATCTTAGAGACTTTTCTGTTTTGGAAACTGCATGGCTCCAAGACCACCCAACCAAGCCCTCACCTTCCCTTCCAGCTCCCAGTAAGTCAAAATCTATTGATCCAGGGAGAGTGGAGGTTTTTAGTTAGATATTTGGAGTCATTCTTATCTTTGTTCTCCTGTATGTAATGTCTTTTATTTTTTTTCTGCTGCTGCTTTTTTAAAAAAGTCGGTTTTATTGAAGCTTAATTTATATATGGTAAAATTCACTTTTATTAGGAATATAGTTCTTAGAGCTTTGATAAATGTAAACAGTTGTAAACTACCACCATAATCAAGATATAGAGTATTTCTGTAAGTTTATAAAGTTCTGTCATGCTCCTTTATCAATTCTCAGACCCCATACCTATCCTCTAGCAATTGCTGATCTGATATCTGCCACTATAGGTTTGCATTTTGAGAACATCATGTTAATAGAATTCTGTATACCTTTTATGCCTGTCTTCTTTAACTTAGCATAATGAATTTAAGATTCATCCACGTTGTTGCATGTATCAGTAGTTTATTCCTTCTTATGTGTGAGTAGTACTCCATTATACATATGTACCATAATCTGTTTATCCATTAGCCAGTTAATGGACATTTGCGTTGTTTCCAGGCTTTGGCTATTAGCAATATAGCTGCTCTAACCATTTGCCTACAGGTCGTAGATCTTTATTTTTGCTGGGTGACTACCTAGGAATGAAACTACTAGGTCATATGATAAGTGTATGTTTAACATTCTAAAATACTGCCAAACTTTTTTCCAAAGTGGCTATTGCATTTGTTTTCCTATCCGCAGCACATGACAGTTCTAGTTATTCTACATTCACATCAGCTCTTGATGATGTTAGTAGTTTAAATTTAACTCTTCCATTCTATCAGTGTATATTGATGTTTCACTGTAGTTTAAAAAAACTTTTAAAAAAAAATTTTGGCTCTGCTGGGTCTCTGTTGTGGCACAAGGGCTTCTCTAGCTGCGGCACACAGGCTTAGTTGCCCCCGGGCATGTGGTATCTTAGTTCCTCAACCAGGGATCGAACCCACATCCCCTGCATTGGAAGGCGAATTCTTAACCACTGGACCACAAGGGAATTCCCTCATTGTAGTTTTAATTGCATTTCTCTGAGGACCAGTGATGTAGAGCATCTTTCATGTATTTATTTTCTATATGTATATCTCCTTTGGTGGAGCATTATTAAAATCTTTTGCCTATTTTTTGGACAGCTTTATTGTGTTATAATTAACTACAGCAAATTACATATAATTAAATCATAGTTTGATATGTTTTGGTATATGGATACACCCATTAAATCATCACTACAATCACATTAATGTACATGCTACAACATGGATGGACCTTGAAGACGTATGCTTAGCGAAAGAAGCCAGTCACAAAAGGCCACATACTGTATGAGTCTGGTTACATAAAGTATCCAGAATAGGCAATCCATAGAGACAGAATGTAAATTAGTGGTTGCCAGGCAGTGGGACAGGGGAGAACGGGGAGTGGGTATGGGGTTTTTTTTTTGGAGTAGACATGGGGTTTTGGGGGGCATGATGAAAATATTTGGAATTAGATACTTGTGATGGCTGCATAGGTTGTGAATATTCTAAAAAACTGAACTGTGCAGTTTAAAAGGCATATTTTCTGGTATGTGAATTATATCTCAATAAGGCTGTTCAAAGAAAGGGAAGAAAAAACTAGTTGTGATCCATTTATGGGTTATTCAAATAGCATTGTTTATAATTGCAAATACATGGAAACTAACTTAATGTCCATCAGTAGATGAATGAGTATAGGAATCGTTGCATACTCTCAGAATGAAAAAGTGAAGAAGGTATTAAAATAATGAAGTGAAATATGTATCAGTATGATGAACCTCACAGTCATAGTTTGAGCAAAAAAAAAGATTGCAGAGTAATCTCTAACAGGTATAATACCAAATTAAAGTTTAAAAATATGTTGTAGAACACAATATAATTTATTAAAAGTATAAAATTGAACATGGGGATCATAAACATCAGTTTCCAGGTAGTAATTAGTTGTGGAGATAACTAGTGGCATTTACTTGTAGTGGAGGAGGGGAAGAGAGGAAGAATGTCATTAAGGAAGAATTTATAGTGTGTTTAAGCTATATTTGGCAATGTGTTATTTCTTAAGCTGTATGATAGGTATATAGGAGTTAGTTTTACTTGATTTTTACTTTTAGAATATTTCAAATAATTTTATTTAATTTTTTTTTGCGGTACACGGGCCTCTCACCGCTGTGGCCTCTCCCGCCGCGGAGCACAGGCTCTGGATGCGCAGGCCCAGTGGCCATGGCCCACGGGCCCAGCCGCCCCGCGGCACGTGGGATCCCCCCGGACCGGGGCACGAACCCACGCCCCCTGTATTGGCAGGCGGACCCCCTACCACTGCACCACCAGGGAAGCCCCCTCAAATAATTTTTATAAGAAAATACAAAGGGCACAACAAAATGGAGGTAGAACCTGGAAGGAATAAATAAGGTAAAATTTTTCTCCTTACAAAAGAGCACAGGGACTTCCCTGGCAGTCCAGTGGTTAAGACTCCATGCTTCCAGTGTAGGGGACGCGGGTTCAATCCCTGGTCGGGGAATGAAGATCCAGCATGCGCAGCCAAAAAAATAAAATAAAATGAAATAAAATAAGCCCTGACGACTCTAAAAAAAAAAAAAAAAGCACAATAGCTAATGTACCACTGAGGATAGATAACGACCAATTGAGAAAAGGATGTTGGGGGAAGACTGATTTGCATTCACGAAGTTGTAATCATATAACTTTTAAAGAAGTTGTGGTTTCCTTTGGAAATACTACACCAAGCAAAAATGTAAAGCATGATGACCTGAACGCAATTTCACTAATGCATATTTTGTAAAGTGGTTCTGCTCTCAGAAGTCAATCAAGTAGTCTCAGAGGAAAACAAGGATGTGGGGTGTGAGGAAAAGCGATAAGGAGATCTTTCTTACATGGCAGAGGAGCTCAGTTAAAAGGTAATCACCTAATCAGGAGGTCCCATGAAAAACAGATAACACAGCTGAAATGAGGGTAACTTGAATGCTTTCTAGTTTATTGGTATCAGTCCCTATTCTGGTTTTAGGGAATTATAAAGATTTGATCCCTGCGCTGAAGGAGGATAGGAATTTATTCTAACTACACCATCAAGCCTGTTACCTGGAAAGATAAATTTTTGTAGAGAGGGCTTTATAGGAGTTGTAAGTTCAGAGTGCCAGGGTCATTTAAAAAGCACTACTCACAGAGAAATGAAGCAAACAGGAGGCCCAAGGGACTTCCAGAAACCCAGACCTGCAGAATATGGATAGAAATTATTAGAACTCTGTACAGCTTCTTAAATTTAGAGACAGTCTCTGGTGTGGGTTGAATTGTGTCCCCCCTGCCCCAAAACATGTTTAAGTCTTTGACCCTTGTTATTTGTGAATATGATTTTATTTGGAAATAAGGTTTTTGAAGATTTTATCCAAGTTAAGATGAGGTCATACTGGATTAGGGTGGGTCCTGATCCGGTGTCTGGTATCTTTATAAGAGAAAGGAGAAGGAGATTTGAATACAGAGACGCAGAGAGCACACACACTAAGGGAAGATTCTGGCCATGTGATGATGGAAACAGATTGGAATTTCGCAGCTGCAAACCAAAGAACACAAAGGATTTTCGGCAACCACTAGAAACTAAGAAGAGGGAAAGAGGGAGCCTTCTCTCAAGTCCTCAGAGGGAGCATGGTCCTGCTGCTACCTTGATTTCAGACTTCTAATCTCCAGAACTGAGAGAGGATAAATTTCAGTTGTTTTAAACCTCTCAGTTTGTATGGTAATTCGTCACTGCTGTCCTAATACATTCTTCATCTTCATTACTTTTGCTAGGCACTGCCTAGTTCCCTACAGCAATTAGCAATAAAATACTTTAAAATGCAAATGACTACTGTGCTTGCTTGGTGAGACCTAAATTAAAAGAAGAACACTGGGCAGGTAAGATTTTTTGTTTTTGCATAATGGAGGAAAAGATAACCTAAAATAACTTCTCCTACAAACATATATATAAAAAAGTAAAGTCCCCAGGGTCCAGAAACAAAGTGCTGGAAGAAAAGAGCAGTAAGCCTGCAGGCTGATCAAACTGCTATACTGAGAGTAAGGAGATACAGGTCTCAGTAATAAAGAGGCTTGAGTTTTGTTTTTTTTTTAATTAATTTATTTTTGGCTGCATTGGGTCTTCGTTGCTGTGCACGGGCTTTCTCTAGCTGTGGCAAGCGGTGCCTTCTCTTGTTGCGGAGCACGGGCTCTAGGGGCGCGGGTTTCAGTAGTCGTGGCTCGTGGGCTCTAGAGTGCAGGCTCAGTAGTTGGGCCGAATGGACTTAGTTGCTTCGCGGCATGTGGGATCTTTCTGGACCAGGGATCGAACCCGTGTCCCTTGCATTGGCAGGCGGATTCTTAACCACTGTGCCACCAGGCAAGTCCCGAGGCTTGAGTTTTAGAGGCATACAGCCTCAAGAGATGAGGTCTTGGGGTCCTGAAGAGTCAAGTGGTTAGAAATCAGATCCCTGCAATTGGCCCTTCTTTATTTAATATAATTACTAACATATTAACAATTAAAAATATGTTGATTTGATATTTACCATCTTATTATTTGTCTCATTATTTTTCTTTTTTGCTTTCTGTTGGATTTTTTAAAAAATTTCATTTCCCCCCTCTGTTCTATATTCTTGATTTATCAAATCTATCATTGCCTTACATTTACACTCATGTTTTCATATTTTGCTATTATTTTATATTTTCTAGATGTTTAAAATCCCCTAAGACGTTACCATTATTGTAGATTTACCTTTTTTTGTGACTTTTCATTCCTTCCTCTCCTAGCTTCCATTGGTGGGATCATTTTCCTTCTGCCTGAAGAATGCCCTTCAGTATTTATTTGAATATGGATTTGTTGAGGACAGATTCTCATAATTTTTCATATATCTGAAAAAAGTCTTCATTTCATCTCCATTGATGAAGGGTAGTTTTGTCAGTTATGGATCGATAGTTTGGTTTTCCCATCCTTTTGAGGGTATAATTCCATTGTCTTCTGGTCTCTACTGTTTTTCCTTACAAGTTAGCTATCAGACTTACTTCTACACCTTTAAAAGGAACTTACCTCTTTGACTCCGTTTAAGACTTTCCCTTTTTGATTTTCAGTAGTTTTATTATGGTGTGCCTAGGCTTATATATTTTTTTATAATGCATACTGTTCATCCTTTTGTAGGGTTGAATCATGGCTTGATATATTTTTACCAGTTTTGTAAAATTCTTGATCAATTCTTCTCAGATATAGCTTCTTCCCCATTCTCTCCCTTTACCCCAGTAAGTTCTCTTGTCCCATTTTCAGTCATTTTCTATCCCTTCCCCTCCAACCCTAGGCAACCACTGTTGTGCTTTTTGACTTTATAGATTTGTTTTCTCTAAGGTCATATAAATGAAATGATACAGTATGTACTGTTTTGTATCTGGTTTCTTAGTATTATGTTTTTGACATTAACTCCTATTTTAGTGTGCATCAGTATTATGGTATTTCTATGGAATGAAATTCATTTTTTTTTTTTTTTTTTGCTGCGCCACATGGCTTGCAGGATATTAGTTCCCCACCCAGGGATGGAACCTGTGCCCCCTGCAGTGGAAGCGCAGAGTCCTAACCACTGGACCACCAAGGAATTCCCTGGTGTTTCTGTATCTGTATTTATATATTATAATTTGTTTATCCATTCATATGTTGATTGACATTTGGATTGTTTCCAGTTTGAAGCCATTATAAATAAAGCTGCCGTGAACATTTGTATGCAATCTTTGGGTTAAGTATCTAGGAAGTGGAATTGCTGGATCACACAGTAATTGTTCAATTTTATAAGAAACTGTCAAACTGTTTTCCAAAGTATTTATATGATTTTATGTTCCCTTCAGGAATGTATGAGAGTTGCAATTCTCCATATCCTTGTCAACACTTGGAACTATTAATTATTTGAATTTTAACTGTTCTAGTGGATATTTCTATCTCTTTGTGGTCTTAATTTGTACTTTACTGGTGTCTAATGACGTTGACCATTTTTTTATGTGTTCATTGGGTATTCAGGTAGTGTTCAGGATGTGTCTTTCCAAATCTTTTGCCAATTTAAGAACTGGCTTGTCTTCTTTTTATTTATTTATTTATTTATTTTTGCGGTACGCGGGCCTCTCACTGTTGTGGCCTCTCCCGTTGTGGAGCACAGGCTCCGGACGTGCAGGCTCAGCGGCCATGGCTCACGGGCCCAGCCGCTCCGCGGCATGTGGGATCTTCCCGGACCGGGGCACGAACCCACGTCCCCTGCATCGGCAGGCGGACTCTCAACCACTGCACCACCAGGGAAGCCCTTGTCTTCTTTTTATTGAGATATAAAAGTTCCGTATATATTCTGTATAAAAGTACTTGGTCAATTACACATGTTCAGAATATCTTCTAGTCTGAGACTTGCATTTTCATTGTTTAATGATGTCTGTTCTAGAGGAGAAGTTTTTAATTTTGATGAAGTCCAGTTTATCCGTTTATAATTTCATGATTGATGCGTTTTGTGTCATAAGAAATCTTTGTCTACGTCAAGGTCACAAAGATTTTCTTTCTGGGATTTATAGTTTCAGCTTTTGTATTTAGATCTCTGATCTATTTTGTGTTAATTTTTTTTTTTTTGCGGTACGTGGGCCTCTCACTGTTGTGGCCTCTCCCGTCGTGGAGCACAGGCTCTGGACACGCAGGCTCAGCGGCCATGGCCCACGGGCCCAGCCGCTCCGCGGCATGTGGGATCTTCCCCGACCAGGGCACGAACCCGTGTCCCCTGCATCGGCAGGCGGACTCTCAACCACTGGCCACCAGGGAAGCCCTATTTTGTATTAATTTTTGTGTGAGGGGAGGGTTAAGATTCACTTTTTCCATATGGATATCCAATTCTTCTAGTACCATTTTTACCTCTCCCAACTGAATTACCATTGATTCTGGTAAGGAAGGAGTACCACCTTTTTGAACAACCCTTCTGTGGTAACAATTATAATCTGTCAAAAAGATGGAAGTTTAACCACTTGAATAAAATGCAGAACAACCAAAAGCAGGCAGAAACTGGAGGAGTATCTGTTTGGAAAAGGGGAATGGCACTGCATGAATTTCCTATGTGTATCACATTTATTACTCCAATATGCAGGCCAAGCTAAAGCTTAAATAGGATTTTCGAGAGCAGGATTTGGAGTGACCTCAGCAGCTGGAAAGTGAGTAAGGAAATGACAGAATCACAAAGGGGAGCTCTAAATTTTGTTTATAAACTCACCCATATCATCACCTGACCCCTGAACTGGGCATTCATGAGACTGTTTTCAGGCAGTCCAGGTAAATCCAAAAGATCTGAACAGATACTTCAACTGTTGCCCATGAAAGGAAAAACAGTTTGGTGTTTGACTTCAGCTGAGTTAACTGCTTGTTGCAGTAGAAATATCAGTATTCTTCAGAGAACCACAAAATAATTCAGAATCTCTACAAATCATTCAGAATGTCCAAGATATAGTGAAAAAAATCGAGACATACAAAGAAACAGGAAAATGTGAATTTTGTCCAAGAGAAAAGGCAATAAATGAAATCTGACCTCAACACAATTGAGACACTGAATTAGAATATAAGGATTTTTTATGCCTTTTTTTTTTTTTGGCCGTGTGGCATGTGGGATCTTAGTTCCCTGCCCAGGGATTGAACCTGTGCCCCCTGCAGTGGAAGCGTGGAGTCTTAACCACTGGATGGCCAGGGAAGTCCCTAGAATATAAGGATTTTAAAGCAGACATCATAAGTATGCTCAATAATATAAAGGGAAATTTGTTGTAATAAATTAAGAAATAGGAAATCTCACCAGAGAAGTAGAAACTATTTTTAAGAAGTGGTGTGGGACTTCCCTGGTGGCGCAGTGGTTAAGAACCTGCCTGCCAATGTAGGGGACACGGGTTTGAGCCCTGGTCTAGGAAGATCCCACATGCTGTGGAGCAGTTAAGTCCATGCACCACATCTACTGAGCCTGCACTCTAGAGCCGGCGAGCTACAACTACTGAAGCCTGTGCACCTAGAGCCCATGCTCCGCAACAAGAGAAGCCACCGCAATGAGAAGCCTGCGCACCACAACGAAGGGTAGCCCCCCGCTCACGGCAACTGGAGAAAGCCTGCGCTCAGCAACAAAGACCCAACTCAGGCAAAGATAGAAAAATAAATACATTTATTAAAAAAAAAAGTGGGGAATTCTAGAGTTGAAAAAAACAGCACCCCCCACCCCCCAAATCAGTAGATGGGCTTAACAGCAGATTCATGTAACAGGAGAGTTAGTGAACTTGGAGACAGACCAAAAGATCCAACGTGAAGACAACAGAAAAAAGACTAATCAAAAGTGAACAGATGGGAACTATACTCAGTATTTTGTATAAGGGAGAAGAATCTGAAAAAGAAATATATACACATATATATGTATGTATATTAATCTGAATCACTGTGCTGTACACCTGAAACTAACATGACATTGTAAATCAAGTATACTCCAATTAAAAAAAAAGTGAACAGAGCCTCAGTGACACATGGAACGATATCAAGATATCTAATACACACCTAATTTGAGTGCCAGAAGAAAAGGCCAAAAGAGGGGCAAAACAAGAATAAGAATATGAAGAGACAATGAAAATTTACTAAATGAGGTGAAAGACATAAATTTACAGAGTGCAACAAAAAACAGGGCAGATACAAAGAAAATGACAGCAAGGCTTGAGATTGTAGTCAAACTGTTTGAAAACCAAGATTAAGAGAAAATATTGAAAGCATCTAGGGTAAAATGACACATTACTTATAGAACAGAACAGTATGAATTAGCATTCATTTTTCTCATAAACAGCAGAGGCCAGAAACCAAAGGAATGATGTCTTTAAAGTATTGAGAGAGAAAAAAAAAACCAAACGCTTGTAAACCTTCATTCTCTCTTCAGCAAAAATACCTTTTGAGAATGAAGGTCAAATAAAGCATGCTTTATTTATTTATTTTTTTGGCTGTGCCACATAGCATATGGGATCTTAGTTCCCTGACCAGGGATTGAACCTGTGCCCCCTGCAGGGTAAGTGCAGAGTCTTAACCACTGGACCACCAGTGAAGTCCCCAAATAAAGCATGTTTTAGATAAGTAAAAACTTAGAGAATTTTCTGCCTGCAGGTCTTCACTATAAGGAATGCTGAAGGAAGTTCTGAAATACCTCGGCACCTTTCTTGAAAATCAGTCAACCTAATGTGCATTATTCTATTCCTGGACTCACTGTTCTGCTGATTTATATGGCTATCCCTTACGCTGCTGCCATATACTGTTTTGAAATTAGGTATAATAATTCTCTAAGTCTGTAATACTTAATATCTAGTAGTGTCCCTCTTTTATTTATTATTAGTCATCCATTTTATACACATCAGTGTATACATGTCAATCCCTGTCTCCCAGTTCATCACACCACCACTCCCACCCGCCACTGCTTTCCCCCCTTGGTGTCCATACGTTTGTTCTCTACATCTGTGTCTCAATTTCTGCCCTGCAAACCGGTTCATCTGTACCATTTTTCTAGGTTCCACATATATGCGTTAATATATGATATTTGTTTTTCTCTTTCCGACTTACTTCACTCTGTATGACAGTCTCTAGATTCATCCACATCTATACAAATGACCCAATTTCATTCCTTTTTATGGCTGAGTAATATTCCATTGTATATATGCACCACATCTTCTTTATCCATTTGTCTGTCAATGGGCATTTAGGTTGCTTCCATGACTTGGCTATTGTAAATAGTGCTGCAGTGAACACTAGGGTGCATGTGTCTTTTTGAATTATGGTTTTGTCTGGGTATACGCCCAGTAGTAGGATTGCTGGGTCATACAGTAATTCTATTTTTAGTTTTTTAAGGAATCTCCATACTGTTCTCCATAGTGGCTGTATCAATTTACATTCCCACCAACAGTGCAAGAGGGTTCCCTTTTCTCCACACCCTCTCCAGCATTTGTTGTTTGTAGATTTCCTGATGATGTCCATTCTAACTGGTGTGAGGTGAGACCTCATTGTAGTTTTACTTTGCATTTCTGTAATAATTAGTGATGTTGAGCAGCTTTTCATGTGCTTCTTGGCCATCTGTATGTCCTGTTCGGAGAAATGTCTATTTAGGTCTTCTGCCCATTTTTTGATTGGGTTGTTTGTTTTTTAATATTGAGCTGCATGAGTCGTTTATATATTTTGGAGATTAATCCTTTGTCCGTTGATTGATTTGCAGATATTTTCTCCCATTCTGAGGGTTGTCTTTTCGTCTTGTCTGTAGTTTCCTTTGCTTTGCAAAATCTTTTAAGTTTCATTAGGTCCCATTTATTCTTGGTTTTATTTCTGTTACTCTAGGAGGTGGATCAAAAAAGTTCTGGCTGTGATTTATGTCAAAGAGTGGTTTTCCTATGGTCTCCTCTTAGAGTTTTATAGTGTCCAGTCTAACATTTAGGTCTCTAATTCATTTTGAGTGTATTTTTGTGTATGGTGTTAGGGAGTGTTCTAATTTCATTCTTTTACACGTAGCTGTCCAGTTTTCCCAGCACCACTCATTGAAGAGACTGTCTTTTCTCCATTGTATATCCTTGCCTCCTTTGTCATAGATTAGTTGACCACAGGTGCGTGGGTTTATCTCTGGGCTTTCTATCCTTTTCCATTGATCTATGTTTCTGTTTTTGTGCCAGTACCGTATTGTCTTGATTACTGTAGCTTTGTAGTATCGTCTGAAGTCAGGCAGTCTGATTCCTCCAGCTCCGTTTTTTTCCCTCAAGACTGCTTTGGCTATTTGGGGTCTTTTGTGTCTCTATACAAATTTTAAAATTTTTTGTTCTAATTATGTAAATTGTGCACACTTGAGAAAAAAGTGTAATCTGCTGTTTTTGGATGGAATGTCCTATAAATATCCATTACATCTTATCTGGTCTATTGTGTCATTGAAAGCCTATGTTTCCTTATTAATTTTCTGTTTGGATGATCTGTCCATTGGTGTAAGTGAGGTGTTAAAATCTCCCACTATTATTGTGTTACTGTCGATTTCCTCTTTTATAGCTGTTAGCAGTTGCCTTATGTATTGAGGTGCTCCTATGTTGGGTGCATATATATTTATAATTGTTATATCTTCTTCTTGGATTGATCCCTGATCATTATTTAGTGTTCTTTCCCGTGTCCCCTGCATCGGCAGGCGGACTCTGAACCCCTGCGCCACCAGGGAAGCCCAGGTCTTGTTTTTGTATGCATTCACTGAGCCTGTGTCTTTTGGTTGGAGCATTGAATCCATTCACTTTTAAGGTAATTACTGATATGTATATACCTATTACCATTTTCTTTATTGTTCTGGGTTTGTTTTCGTAAGTCCTTTTATTCTCTTGTGTTTGCCACTTAGACAAGTTCCTTTAACATTTGTTGTAGAGTTGGTTTGGTGGTGCTGAATTCTCTTAGCTTTTGCTTGTCTGTAAAGCTTTTGATTTCTCCATCGAATCTGAATGAGATCCTTGCCAGGTAGAGTAATCTTGGTTGTAGGTTCTTCTCTTTCATCACTTTAAGTATATCATGCCACTCCCTTCTGGCTTGTAGACTTTCTGCTGAGAAATCAGCTGTTAACCTTATGGGAGTTCCCTTGTATGTTATTTGTTGATTTTTCCCTTGCTGCTTTCAATAATTTTTCTTTGTCTTTAATTTTTGTCAGTTTGATTTGTATGTGTCTCGGTGTGTTTCTCCTTGTGTTTATCCTGTATGGGACTCTGCACTTCCTGGACTTGGGTGTCTATTTCCTTTCCCATGTTAGGGAAGTTTTCGACTATAATCTCTTCAAATATTTTCTCGGGTCCTTTCTCTCTCTTCTCCTTCTGTGACCCCTATAATGCGAATGTTGTTGGCTTTAATGTTGTCCCAGAGGTTTCTTAGGCTGTCTTCATTTCTTTTCATTCTTTTTTATTTATTCTGTATTTATTCTGTTCCGCAGCAGTGAATTCCACCAACCTGTCTTCCAGGTCTCTTATCTGTTCTCTGCCTCAGTTATTCTGCTATTGATTCCTCCTAGTGTATTTTTCATTTCATTATTGTATTGTTCATCTCTGTTTGTTTGTTGTTTAATTCTAGTAGATCTTTGTTAAACACTGCTTGCATCTTCTCGATCTTTGCCTCCATTCTTTTTCCGAGGTCCTGGATCATCTTCACTATCATTATTCTGAATACTTTTTCTGGTAGGTTGTCTATCTCCACTTCATTTAGTTGTTTTTCTGGGGTTTTATTTTGTTCCTTCATCTGGTACACAGCCCTCTGCCTTTTCATCTTGTCTGTCTGTGAATGTGGTTTTTGTTCCACAGGCTGCAGGATGGTAGTTCTTGCTTCTGCTCTCTGCCCTCTGGTGGATGAGGCTATCTAAGAGGCTTGTGCAAGTTTCCTGATGGGAGGGACTGGTGGTGGGTAGAGCTGGGTGTTGCTCTGGTGGGCAGAGCTCAGTAAAACTTTATCCGCTTGTCTGCTGATGGGTGGGGCTGGGTTCCCTCCCTGTTGGTTGTTTGGCCTGAAGTGACCCAACACTGGAGCCTACCCAGGCTCTTTGGTGGGGCTAATGGCGGACTCTGGGAGGGCTCACGCTAAGGAGTACTTCCCAGAACTTCTGCTGCCAGTGTCCTTGTCCTCATGGTGAGCCACAGCCACCCCCTGCCTCTGCAGGAGACCCTCCAACAGCAGCAGGTAGGTGTGGTTCAGTCTCCTATAGAGTCACCACTCCTTCCCCTGGGTCCCAGTGCGCACACTAGTTTGTGTGTGCCCCCCAAGAGTGGAGTCTCTGTTTCCCCCAGTCCTGTCAAAGTGCTGCAATCAAATCCCACTAGTCTTCAAAGTCTGATACTCTAGGAATTTCTCCTCCTGTTGCTGGACCCCCAGGTTGGGCAGCCTGATGTGAGGCTCAGGACCTTCACTCCAGTGGGTGGAGTTCTGTGGTCTGAGTGTTCTCCAGTCTGTGAGTCATACAGCCATCAGTTATGGGTTTTGATTTTATTGTGCTTGCGCCCCTCCTACCGTCTTACCGTGGCTTCTCCTTGTCTTTGGATGTGGGGTATCTTTCTTCATGAGTTCCAGTGTCTTCCTGTTGATGATTGTTCAGCAGTTAGTTGTGATTGTGGTGTTCTCACAAGAGGGAGTGAAAGCATGTCCTTCTACTCCACCATGTAGATCCTTTCAGTGTCACTCTTTTAGCTTTTTATGTTTCTTTAAGACATCTTTGTGATTGTTGGCCCTTTCCCTTGTAAGTTTTAGAATCAACTTGTCAATTTCTACAAAAACCTGTTTGGGAGTACCCTGAATCTGTGTTAGACCAATAAGTTGGTAATTATCTCAGTAAGAAATATGAGTTTTTCAGTCATGTGGTATCTTTGATTTGTTTGCATCATCTTTAAATTCTCTCAGTAGTGTTTTGTAGTTTTTCTTGTATAGGTCTTGCAGAAATGTTGTTAAATTCATCCCAGAGTAGTTCATTTTTCTTGAAAATATTGCAAATTTTGTTTTCCTTTAATTTTTTGCTAATTGCTAGTATTTAAGACTGCTTTCGGGTTTCCCTGCTGGCGCAGTGGTTGAGAGTCTGCCTGCTGATGCAGGGGACATGAGTTCGTGCCCCGGTCCGGGAAGATCCCACATGCCGTGGAGCAGTTAGGCCCGTGAGCCACGGCTGCTGAGCCTGCACATCCGGAGCCTGTGCTCCGCGACGGGAGAGGCCACAACAGTGAGAGGCCCACGTAGCGCAAAAAAAAAAAAAAAAAAAAAAAACTTTTT
>NW_020185335.1:2621113-2685816 GCF_003031525.2 Neophocaena asiaeorientalis asiaeorientalis | reverse complement strand
ACAAAAAAAAAAAAAAAAAAAAAAAAAAGCTTTCAATTTTTGTATATTAATTTAAAATTCTGTGACCTTGCTAAAATTCAGTTGGTTTACATTTACAAAAATTTATCTGTGGGCTTCCGTGGGGGCGCAGTGGTTGAGGGTCCGCTTGCCGATGCAGGGGACGCAGGTTCGTGCCCTGGTCTGGGAAGATCCCACATCCTGCGGAGCGGCTAGGCCCGTCAGCCATGGCCGCTAAGCCTGCATGTACAGAGCCTGTGCTCCGCAACGGGAGAGGCCACAACAGTGAGAGGCCCGTGTACTGCAAAAAAAAAAAATTTATCTGTGATGTTTTACTTCTTTCTTTCCAATATATATGTCTTTTATCTATCTATCTACCTTTATTGCATCATCTTGGACCTCCAATATGATGTTTAATAGAAGTGACAGTACATCTTTGCCTTATTCCTGGTCTTGGTGATAAAATGTTCAGTCTGTCTCCATTAAGTATGATGAAAGCTACAGCTTTTTCATAGTTGTTCTTCATTGGGTTGAGGAAATTCCCTTTCATTCCCTATTTTGCTGAGAGTTTTCATCACTAAGAGATGTTGAATTCTGTTGAGTGGTTTTCTGTATCAGTTGAGGTTATCATATGATTTTCTTCTTTATTCCATTAATATGGAGAATTACGTTGATTTTTAACTGTGAAGCCTACTTTGCATAGCTGGAATAAACTCCATTATTATGTGTTATTATTACTATAATTATTTTTATATTGCCAAGTCAGATTTCCTAATGTTTTGTTAAGAATGTTTATGTCTAATTTTGGGAGAATATTATGGTTCTCTAATTTTCTTTTCCCCTGTAGTGGCTTTGTATGATTTTGGTATTGTTGGTGTCATAAAGTGAGATGGAAAGTGTTTCTTCCTTTTTATTTAAAAAAAAAAGTCTGTGAGGAGTTAATGCTACTTCTTCCTTAACTGTTTGGTATTATTAACTGAGTGGAACATACAGAGTTCCCATATACCCTGTGTTTCCACATATGCACAGCCTCCTCACTGTCAACATCCTGCACCCAGAGTACATTTGCTTTGATTGATGAACCTACATTGACACATCATTATCACTCAAAGTCCATAGTTTACAGTTTGTGTCCACTCTTTTTTTAAGTTATTTTTGATGTGGACCGTTTTTAAAGTCTTTATTGAATTTGTTACAATATTGTCCTATTTTATGTTTTGGTTTTTTGGCCAGGAGGCATGTGGGATCTTAGCTTCCTGACCAGGGATCAAATCTACACCCCCTGCATTGGAAGGTGAAGTCTTAACCATTGTACTGCCAGGGAAGTCCTGGTGTTCACTCTTGGCATTTTGTATTTCATGGGTTTTGACACAAGGAATGACATGTATTCACCATTTTAGTATCATACAGAATAGTTTCACGGCCCTGAAAATCCTCTGTGCTCTGTTGATTCATCCCTCTCACCCCATCCCCCAACCTCTGGCAACTTCTGATCTTTTTATTGTCTTCATAGTTTTACCTCTGCAGAATATCATATGGTTGAAATCATATAGTATGTAGCCTTTTCACATTGGTTTCTTTCACTTAGTAATATGCATTTAAGGTTTCAACATGAGCTGTCATGCTATGAAAAGACATTTCGTTTAAGCCTTGAATAAAATTTCATTGTATTGATGTACCACAATTCATCTGTCCACCTGCTGAAGAGCATCTTGCTTGCTTCCAAGTTTTGGCAATTGTGAATCAAGCTGCTATGAGCATCCATGTGCAAGCTTTGTGTGGATGTGAGTTTTCAGTTTCTTTGGGTAAATATCAAGGAGCACAATTGCTGGGTCTTATGGTACGAGTATTTTAGTTTTGTAAAAAGAAAAACTGCCAAAGTATCTTCCAAAGTTGCTGTGCCATTTTGCATTTCTACCAGCAACGAATGAAAGTTCCTGTTGCTCCACATGTACACCAGCATTTGGTATTATTAATGTTTTGGATTTTTGGCATTCTTATAGGTATATAGTGATTTCTAATTGTTTTCATTTGCAATTCCCTAATGCATTATCATGTTAAGCATCTTCTCATATGCTTTTATTCCATCTGTTTTCTTTGGTGAGATATCTGTTAAGATCTTTTGCCTGTCTATTAATGGGTTCCTTTTTTTATTGTTGAGTTTTAAGAGTTATGTTCAACAACTGTCTCTGTTTGGTTTTGATAGATTTTCTTGGGGGGAGACCACTTTGTACTAGTGAGCTCTGAGTAAGTTCAATAATGACAGCCTTACATGTGAAGTCTTTCATGTCCAATAATGACCCTTCTCTGGGAACTCCAACTTCTTGGACTGCCAGACTTGGTTGTGGCTATTGTTTTTCAAGATTCCTGTGTACCTGGGGATGGGCAGATGAGCACAGGGAAATTAAAATGCCACAAAGCTCATTGTTTTTACTGAGATTCAGCTCTTTTCCTCGAATAATCATTCCCTAGATGGCTGCCAGTCTTTGGTTAATTTCTAGCATTTTGAGAAAGTTGATTTTGACAGTTTTTGCTAGTGTTCTCATTGCTTTTATGGAGGAAAGTGTTTTCAGAACTTTTTACTCTGAGATTTTCAATGATGTCCATTGTCCTTTTGTGAGCAGTAACCTAAATTTGTAAGGTAGTGTTATGAGAACTGGAAGAAATTCCTTGCCTGTAGAACAGGAGGACAAGAGCTCAATTAAATGACCAGGGAAAGTAATATATGCACATCATGTCACATCATGTCAGTTTATAATATATTTTATAGGTGCTGGATCTAGATGAGTCAAATTTTACTCGGTGAAGAGTGAGTAGTTAAATCTCATCACCATATAACATGTAATGGTTTGTATCCTTTAAAATGAAATGAGGAATTACTATTTTTTTTTGCAGGGGGGTCACAACATAAAATGTATTTCCTTTTGCAAGTCAGGGTGAAAAAAGTTTAAAAGACACTATTCTAGGACAGTATTTTCCAAACTTCCCTTTAGCCTGGAATCATAAGAATCTAACTTGGGGGCCTAAAATATGTAAGGTAGAAGCTGAAGACTCTGGTCCCATGTGATCCTCTCCTAACACCCCCTCCCCAGGGGTCACGGGCCCCAGGCCTGGGAGTCTGCAAGGTCAGGGTTCACAGTCAAATTACAGCACAGGTGCACCAACAGGGGTGCAGAGGGACAGCCTGTGCAAGAGTTGAGTGTTCATGTTTTGGATAAATCATTTTTTGGTTAAATTAAGGTGCTCTTTAAGGCAGGCCCCAAACACTCCTGCCTGGCACAGCTAGACAGGCCAGCCCAGCACCCCCGCCAGCAGCCACTTCATGGCCTGATGTGTGTACTATTCCACAGTGACACCAGCACTTGTGGCCTCAGCTATGAGCTCTCACCTCCAAAACCTTGTTCCCAGCGAGAATTCAGCAGTGTCAGAACAGTCTTAGGGTTTGGGACAGAAGCAACAAACGCCGAGAGTCCCAAAGGCTTGCTCCCAAGATTTGTCTACAGTGCAGACAAATCGGCTTTATTTAAGGGACTGAGCCTTGTTTCAGATGACGTTCGGACTTTACCTTCTAGAAGTAAGCCTTTTGTCTCCAATCAATTAGGTAGATGTTTGGAATGAAGTTGTTTTTCTTGAAATGAGCAAATAATTTTGTTGTTTATTTTTTTAATTTTTTTTTTTGCGGTACGCGGGCCTCTCACTGTTGTGGCCTCTCTCGTTGCAGAGCACAGGCTCTGGACGCGCAGGCTTAGCAGCCATGGCTCACGGGCCCAGCCGCTCCGCGGCATGTGGGATCTTCCCAGACCGGGGCACGAACCCGTGTCCCCTGCATCGGCAGGCGGACTCTCCACCACTAAGTCACCAGGGAAGCCCATGAGCAAATAATTTTGGCAAATTTTCTTCAACAAATACCTCAAACGCAGCAGAATAAGTCAACATAAGGCCGTGGTCCACTTGGAAAAAAGCCGTTTGACAGGGTTTATTCAAAAGATTGGAAAAAGCAATGAAGGCATCTACAGTAAGTTCAAGATCAACACGGCTGCTATGAAGGCCATTCCCTGAACATAACCCACATCCGGTCGGTAACAAGTGTAAGCTTCCAAAATGCTGTGCAACATGTTGTGATACGGGCCACCTTGCTGGAAAATGCAGAGATTAGGGAATGTTCTGGAAATGTCTAGTTTAATAAACTCCAGACTGGCTTCTCTGTCTGCTGCTGAAAAACCAGCATCTTCATTCTCTACTTCAGAGCCTCCTGTACTAAAGGACCACCCCTGCTCCTTGGCTTGGGCAAGACAGATGTCAGAGAGCTCCTGGGTGATGTTTAACTCATTGCCAATGGCTAAGCTCCAGACTTTGCCTCTCACACTGGGAGGGATTCCCTGCCACCATAAATCTCTAACTTTTCCTAGAGTACCGCATTGTTTCCCGGTTAGGCACAATCTCATTATTCCAAGTGAGGACGGCATTTCCAATACTTTCTTCTAATCTGCATCTTTCTTCCAGCTGCTTTTTCCTTCTCTGGGCTTCTTTCAACTCTCATTTTTTGGCCAGAACCACTATTTCTTCATACTGTTGCCTGTGTTACTGAGCTTCTTCAGCTGGCTTTGCTGAGAGATTTGCTGGTCTGTCTTCCAGGATGAGTGTGGTGGTGGAGAGAGGCTCAAAGTCGATATTCTTCCTCACATTCTGCTTTGGTGAGGGTGGCCTGCTAGGTCGTCCAGGCTTGTTTTCATATTCCAAGAATGCCGAGGGGCTCAGAGGCGTGCGGCCGGCGGCTCCAGGCCCGAGTCAGCGAGCGAGTGGGGCTCCATGGCGGGACCTTGGGCTTGGCTCTGGTGGCCAGGTGGGGCGAGGAATTACTATTTAAATCGTAATCTAATATTCTCTTCCACCTGAAACTTTTTGTCATCTGAAATATGTCTTGATAGAAAAGGTATGTATCTTGTTTCTTTCTTTTCCCTGAATATGAATAGTGTTATATTTAAGATTACAATCAGGTTTTCATCTGAATTTCCTGAATGTATAGCGGGGACTTCTGATTCTTTATTACTAGATATTCTTTTTCTCCCTAGTTGTTGCTGCTTATGGAGTATTATGGGGAGAGAAGAGGGGAGGATTGATTTGTGAAAGATAGGTTGTATTGGCTAGACAAGTCATGTGTAGGTCAAGTTGTTTGAGGGTGACCTGCTAATGTTGTAGAAAGATTTCATTGTAGTTTTATATTTTATTGAATTTAATTATACACACAGGGCAAATGAAAGGTGTAATGCAGTTGGTTTTGTGGTGTTTCATTCAATGTGATGGACATTTTGTAAGTACACTGAAAATACTGGGGAGAGGATTTTAAATCTGTCTACTTTTGATCATCTATGAATTTTACACAGAACTACAGTATAGTTAGTTGTTTAAAATTCTAGATTCGTTTTGCTCTATTGAATTTGATTGAGTTATATTTGAGATTTAAAAGTTAGAATGGAGCTTCCCTGGTGGTGCAGTGGTTAAGAATCCGCCTGCAAATGCAGGGGACACGGGTTCTAGTCCTGGCCCGGTAAGATCCTATATGCCACAGAGCGTGTATATATATAATCTCCAGACCAAGATATAAAACATTTTCAGAGATTTCCCTGGCATTCCAGTGGTTAAGAATCCATGCTTCCAATGCAGGGGGCGTGCCCTGGTTGGGAAACTAAGATCCCACATGCCACCATATTTGCAAATGAAGCAACTGACAAGGGCTTAATTTCCAAAATATACAAACAGCTCATACAGTTCAATAACAAAAAAACAAACAACCCAATCGAAAAATGGGCAGAAGACCTAAACAGACATTTCTCCAAAGAATACATACAGATGGCCAACAGGCATATGAAAAATGCGCAACATTGCTAATTATTAGAAAATGCAAATCAGAACTACAGTGAGGAGTCTATCACCTCACACCTGCCAGAATGGCCATCATCAAAAAATCTACAAAGAATGAATGCTGGAGAGGGTGTAGGGAAAAGGGAACCCTCCTGCACTGTTGGTGGGAATGTAAATTGGTGAAGCCACTATGGAGAACAGTATGGAAGTTCCTTGAAAAACTAAAAATAGAGCTACCATATGATCCAGCAATCCCACTCCTGGGGCTTATATCCGGAGAAAACCATACTTAGAAAAGATACATGCACCGCAGTATTCATTGCAGTACTATTTACAATAGCCAATACATGGAAGCAACCTAAGTATCCATCAACAGATGAATGGATAAGGAAGATGTGGTATATATGTACAATGGAATATTACTCAGCCATAAAAACACGAAATAATGCCATTTACAGCAACATGGATGGATGTAAAGATATCACACTAGCGTGAAGTGAGTCAGAGACAAATAGCATATGATATCACTTATATGTGGAATCTTAAAAAGTGATACAAATGAGCTTATTTACAAAAAAGAAACAGACTCACAGACAGAAAACAAACTTATGGTTATCAAGTGGGAAAGCGGGAAGAGGGATAAATTAGGAGTTCGGGATTAACAGATACATGCTGCTATATATAAAACAGATAAACAAGGACCTACTGTAGAGTAAGGGAACTATATTCAATGTCTTATAACAACCTATAATGGAAAAGAATCTGAAAAAGAATATATATATATATATAAAGTATATATATGTAAAGAATATATATATGTAAAGAATATATATATATAGAATATATATATATATAACTGAATCACTTTGCTGTGAAACTAACACAATATTGTATATCGACTATACTTCAATTTAAAAAAGACCTGTAGTGGGCTTCCCTGGTCGCACAGTGGTTGAGAGTCCGCCTGCTGATGCGGGAAACACGAGTTTGTGCCCCGGTCCGGGAGGATCCCACATGCCGCGGAGCGGCTGGGCCCGTGAGCCATGGCCGCTGAGCCTGCGCGTCCGGAGCCTGTGCTCCGCAACGAGAGAGACCACAGCAGTGAGAGGTCCGCGTACCGCAAAAAAAAAAAAGACCTGTAGTACCAAGAAACCAAGAAAAAATTTTTTTTCAGCTACTGTATATTTACTTCATATAAATGTCTTGTGAACATTTTACATCATGAGTTTAAATTTTCTGTTCTGTGGATTTATTTTTACACTTTAAAAATTATTTTAAACATATTAAACATGGTTACTATATAATCTGTGTTTGATAATTCCAAAAAATGAACTCGTAGGTTTGTTTTTGCTAGTTTCTTCCATAATGCATAGTTTCTTCCACCAGATAACATTTGTGTTCATTGCAATCTGGCTTTTTTCATTGTGACTAGTCGCATACGACTAAAAAAAAATTTTTTTTATTGGAGTATAATTGCTTTACAATGTTGTGTTAGTTTCTGCTGTACAATGCAGTGAATCAGCTATATGTATACCTATATTCCCTCCCTCTTTGACCTCCCTCTTCCCACCCCATCCCACCCAACTAGGTCATCAGAGAGCACCGGGCTGCGCTTCCTGTGCTTTATAGCTTGTTCCCACTAGCTATCTATTTTACGCATGGTAGTGTATATATGCCCATCCTAGTCTCCCAATTCAACCGACCATCCCCTTCCCACCCCGTTTCCACATGTCCGTTCTCTATGTCTACGTCTACCTCTCTATTCCTGCCCTGCAAATAGGTTCATCTGTACCATTTTTCTAGGTTCCACATACATGCGTTAATATATGATATTTGTTTTTCACTTTCTGGCTTACTTCACTCTGTATGACAGACTCTAGGTCCATCAACATCTCTACAAATGACCCAATTTCGTTCCTTTTTATTATGGCTGAGTAATATTCCATTGTATGTATGTACCACATCTTCTTTATCCATTCATCTGATGATGGACACTTAGGTTGTTTCCATCTCCAGGCTATTGTAAATAGAGCTGCAATGAACATTTTGGTACATGACTCTTTGAATTACGGTTTTCTCAGGGTATATGCCCAGCAGTGGGATTGCTGGGTCATATGGTAGTTCTATTTTTAGTTTTTTAAGGAACCTCCAATACTGTTCTCCATAGTGGCTGTATCAATTTACATTCCCACCAATACTGCAGGAGGGTTCCCTTTACTCCACACCCTCTCCAGCATTTATTGTTTGTAGATTTTTTGATGATGGCCATTCTGACTGGTGTGAGGTGATACCTTATTGCAGTTTTGATTTGCATTTCTCTAATAGTGATGTTGAGCATCTTTTCATGTGCCTCTTGGCCATCTGTATCTCTTCTTTGGTGAAATGTCTATTTAGGGCTTACACCCATTTTTTAATTGGGTTGTTTGTTTTCTTGATATTGAGCTGCATGAACTGTTTGTATATTTTGGAGATTAATTCGTTGTCTGTAGCTTCGTTTGCAAATAGTTTCTCCCATTCTGAGGGTTGTCTTTTCGTCTTCTTTATGGTTTCCTTTGCTGTGCAGAAGCTTTTAAGTTTTATTGGGTCCCATTTGTTTACTTTGTTTTTATTTTCATTACTCTAGGAGGTGGTCAAAAAAGATCTTGCTGTAATTTATGTCAAAGAGTGTTCTTCCTGTGTTTTCCTCTAAGTTTTATAGTGTTTGGTCTTACATTTAGGTCTTTAATCCATTTTGAGTTTATTTCTGTGTGTGGTATTAGGGAGTGTTCTAATTTCATTCTTTTACATGTAGCTGTCCAGTTTTTCCAGAAACACCTATTGAAGAGACTGTCCTTTCTCCATTGTATGTTCTTGCCTCCTTTGCCATAAATGAGGTGATGATAGGTGCATGGGTTTATCTCTGGGCTTTCTCTTGTACCATTGATCTATATTTCCGTTTTTTAAAAAAATAATTTTATTTATTATTTTTGACTGCGTTGGGTCTTTGTTGCTGTGTGTGGGTTTCTCTAGTTGTGGCGAGCGGGGCTACCCTTCATTGCGGTGTGCAGGCTTCTCATTGTGGTGGCTTCTCTTGTTGCAGAGCACAGGTTTTAGGCATGTGGGCTTCAGTAGTTGCAGCATGTGGGCTCAGTAGTTGCGACACGCGGGCTGAGAGTTCATGGGCTTCAGTAGTTGTGGCGCACAGGCTCAGTAGTAGAGACTGGTTCACAGTCTCTAGAGTGCAGGCTCAGTAGCTGTGGCGCATAGGCTTAGTTGCTCTGCGGCATGGGGGATCTTCCTGGACTAGGGATCAAACCCGTGTCCCCTGCATTGGCAGGCGGATTCTTACCCACTGCACCACCAGGGAAGTTCCATATATTTCTCTTTTTGTGCCAGTACCATACTGTCTTGATTACTGTAGCTTTGTAGTATAGTCTGAAGTCTGGGCGCCTGATTCCTCCAGCTCCATTTTTCTTTCTCAAGATTGCTTTGGCTATTCAGGTCTTTTTTGTTACCATACAAATTGTAAAAATTTTTGTTCTAATTCTGTGAAGAATGCCATTGGTAATTTGATAGGGATTGCAGTGACCTTGTAGATTGCTTTGGGTAGTATAGTCATTTTCACAATATTGATTTTTCCAATCCAAGAACATGGTCTGTTTCTCCATCTGTTTGTGTCACCTTTGATTTCTTTCTTCAGTGTTTTATAGTTTCTGAGTACAGGTCTTTTGCATCCTTAGGTAGGTTTATTCCTAGGTATTTTATTCTTTTTGTTACAATGGTAAATGGGATTGTTTCCTTAATTTCTTTTAGCGTATAGGAATGCAAGAGATTTCTGCGCGTTAATTTTGCGCCCTGCAACCTTACCAAATTCATTGATTTGTTCTCATCGTTTTCTGGTGGCATCTTTAGGATTTCCTAGGTATAATATCATGCCATCAGCAAACAGTGACAGTTTTACTTCTTCTTTTCCAATTTGTATTCCTTTTATTTCTTTTTCTTCTCTAATTGCCATGGCTAGGACTTCCAAAACTGTTGAATAAGAGTGGCAAGAGTGGACATCCTTGTCTTGTTCCTGATCTTAGAGATTTCCTCTAAGATTTCCTTTCAGTTTTTCACCATTGAGAATGAAGTTTGCTGTGGGTTTGTCATCTATGGCCTTCATTATGTTGAGGTAGGTTCCCGTTGTGCCCATGTTCTGGAGAGTTTTTATCATAAATGGGGGTTGAATTTTGTCAAAAGCTTTTTCCGCATCTATTGAGGTCATATGTTTTTTATTCTTTAATTTGTTAATGTGGTGTATCACATTGATTGAGTTGCATATATTGAAGAATCCTTGCATTCCTGGGATAAATCCCACTTGATCTGTGGTGTATAATCCTTTTAATATGTTGTTGGATTCTGTTTGCTAGTATTTTGTTGAGGATTTTTGCGTGTATATTCATCAGTGATATTGGTCTGTTATTTTCTTTTTTTGTGATACCTTTGTGTGGTTTTGGTATCAGTGTGATGGTGGCCTCGTAGAACGAATTTGGGAGTGTTCCGCCCTCTGCAATGTTTTCTAAGAGTTTGAGAAGGATAGGTGTTAGCTCTTCTCTAATGTTTGATAGAATTCGCCTGTGAAGCCATCTGCCTGGACTTTGTTGGAAGATTTTTAATTACAGTTTCAATTTCATTGCTTGCTATATGTCTGTTTATATATTCTAATTTTTCCTGGTTCAGTCTTGGAAAATTGTACCTTTCCAAGAATTTGTCAGTATCTTTGAGGTTGTCCATTTTATTGGCATGTAGTTGTTTGTAGCGGTCTCTTACAGTTCTTTGTATTTCTGTGGTGTCAGTTGTGATTTCCCCTTTTTCATTTCTAATTTTATTGGTTTATGTCCTCTCCTTTTTTTTCTTGATGAGTCTGGCTAAAGGTTTATCAATTTTGTTTATCTTTTCAAAGAACCAGCTTTCAGTTTTATTGATCTTTGCTATTGTTTCTTTCATTTCTTTTTCATTTATTTCTGCTCTGATCTTTATGAGTTCTTTCCTTCTACTGACTTTGGGTTTTCTTTGTTCTTCTTTTTCTAGTTGCTTTAGGTGTAAGCTTAGATTGTTTGAGATTTTTCTTATTTCTTGAGGTGAGAATGAATTGCTATAAACTTCCCTCTTAAAACTGCTTTTTCTGCATACCATAGGTTTTGGGTCATCGTGTTTTCATTGTCATTTGTTTCTGTGTATTTTTTTTTTGTTTATTTCTTCTTTGGTTTCTTCAGTGATCTCTTGGTTACTTAGTAGTGCACTGTTTAGCCTCCACGTATTTGTGTTTTTTACAGGTTTTTTTCCCTTTAATTTATTTCTAATCTCATAGCATTGTGGTTAGAAAAGATGCTTGATATGATTTCAGTTTTCTTAAATTTACTGAGGCTTGATTTGTGACCCAAGATGTGATCTATCCTGGAGAATGTTCTCTGTGCACTTGAGAAGAAAGCGTATTCTCCCACTTTCGGGTGGATGTCCTATAAATATCAGTTAAGTCTGTCCGGTCTGTTGTGTCATTTAAAGCTTGTGTTTCCTTATTTTCTGTTTGGATGATCTGTCCATTGGTGTAAGTGGGGTGTTAAAGTCCCGTACTATTATTGTGTTACTGTCGATTTCTCCTTTTATGATTGTTAGCATTTGCCTTATATGTTGTGGTACTCCTATGTTGGGTGCATAAATATTTATAATTGTTATATCTTCTTCTTGGATTGATCCCGTGTCATTATGTAGTGTCGTTCCTTATCTCTTGTAACTGTCTTTATTTTAAAGTGTATTTTATCTGATACGAGTATTACTACTCCAGCTTTCCTTTGATTTCCATTTGTGTGGAATATCTTTTTCCATCCCCTCACTTTCAGTCTGTATGTGTCCCTAGGTCTGAAGTGCATCTGTTGTAGACAGCATATATATGGGTCTTGTTTTTGTATCCATTCAGCCAGTCTGTGTCTTTTGGTTGGGGCATTTAATCCATTTACATTCAAGGTTATTATTGATATGTATGTTCCTATCACCATTTTCTTAATTGTTTTGGGTTTGTTTTTGTGGGTCTTTTTCTTCTCTTGTGTTTCCCACCTAGAGAAGTTCCTTTAGCATTTGTTGTAAATATGGTTTGATGGTGCTGAATTCTCTTAGCTTTTGCTTGTCTGTAAAGCTTTTGATTTCTCAGTTGAATCTGAATGAGATCCTTGCTGGGTAGAGTAATCTTGGTTGTAGGTTTTTCTCCATCACTTTAAGTATATCCTGCCACTCCCTTCTGGCTTGCAGAGTTTCTGCTGAAAAATCAGCTGATAACCTTATGGGGATTCCCTTGTATGTTATTTGTTGCTTTTCCCTTGCTGCTTTTAATATTTTTTCTTTGAATTGAATTTTTGTTAGTTTGATTAATATGTGTCTCGGTGTGTTTCTCCTTGGGTTTATCCTGTATGGGACTCTGCACTTCCTGGACTTAGATGGCTATTTCCTTTCCCATGTTAGGAAAGTTTTCGACTATAATTTCTTTAAATATTTTCTCAGACTCTTTATCTTCTTCTTCTGGGACCCCTATAATTCAACTGTTGGTGTCTTTAATGTTGTCCCAGAGGTCTCTGAGACTGTCCTCATTTCTTTTCATTCTTTTTTCTGTATTCTGTCGTGCAGCAGTTATTTCCACCATTCTGTCCTCCAGCTCACTACTTGTTCTTCTGCCTCAGTTATTCTGTTACTGATTCCTTCTAGTGTATTTTTCATTTCATTTATTGTGTTGTTCATCTCTGTCTGTTTGTTCTTTAGTTCTTCTAGATCTTTGTTAAACACTCCTTGTATTTTCTCAATCCATGCTGCAATTCTATTTCCAAGATTCTGGATCATCTTTACTGTCATTACTCTGAATTCTTTTTCAGGTAGCTCGCCTATTTCCTCTTCATTTATTTGGTCCTGGAGGTTTTTACCTTGCCTTTTCATCTGTGACATATTTTTTTGTCATCTCATTTTCTTTTTGATGGGTGGGATTGTGTTCCTGTCTTACTGGCTGTTTGGCCTGAGCCTTCCAGCACTGGAATTTGTAGGCTGTTAGGTAGAGCCACGTCTTGGTGCCAAGGTGAGGACCTCCAGGAGACCTCACTCTGATGAATATTTCTTGGGGTCCGTGGTTCTCTGTTAGTCCAGTGGTTCTGATTCAGAGTTCCCACCACAGGAGCGTAGGCCTGAACACCAGCTCTTGAACCAAGATCCTGCAAGCTCTGTAGGGGGGAAGAAAAAAGAGCAGAACAATAATAAAGAGTAAAAACTAAGATTAGAAAACTAATAGATATGTTAGAAAAAATAAAAATATAAGTGAAACAACCTTTTACTAAAAGGTAAAATAGAATCACAATAGCAAAAAAAAAAAAAAGAAAAAGCCAGAAAAGGCCTTGGCTGTGGGGGATGGGGCTTAGGCAGGGGTGGGATTTAGGTAGGAGGCAGCCCTATTATTAGGATCCAGAGGGCCAGAAAAGGCCCCAGGGGTGGGGCTGGTGTGGGGGCGGGGCTTAGGCTCAGTGCCTCACGCAGGCAACCCACCCAGGAGAGGCCCAGGAGTGCCTGTGGCCCAGGAGGGTGGAGCATCAGGTCTGGGACCCCAGCAGGCTCCCTGGGCCCGAGTGGACAGGGGAAACTAATCTCCCCTGATCCTCCGATCCCGGAGGGCCCCTCCACCTCACCTTTTCTATTCTTCCCCCCTCCCCACCCGTGCCCCTACGACCCATGGGGCTGTAGGGGGCCCTGGAGGGCGAAGGAAGGGATCTCAGCAGGCTTTCCAGGACCCGAGTGTGCCGTGTGTGTGTGTGTGTGTGTGTGTGTGTGTGTGTGTGTGGAAATGCCCACTGTGCCTCCCCTCATCCTCTGATCCCAGAGGGCCCCTTTACCTCAACCTCTCCTCTTCTTCCCACCCCTCCCTCCTACGCCCCAAGGACCAGTGCAGCTGGAGGGGCATTGAAGGGGGAGGACCCAGCCTGGGAGCCCAGCAGGCTTCCTGGGGCCGATTGGGCAGGGGAAACGCTAGCTACACTGCCCTCTGATCTTCCAAGCCCCCAAGGGTCCCTTTAGATGTGGGAACCCCTCCCCTCTCCCAGCCACCCCTCAGGGGCACCGGTCCTGTCTGGCCTTCACTTCTCCTCCCCCCTCAGTCCCCCCATGTCCTACTGGGTAGCTTGGGGATTCCTCTCATCTCCTCAGGCGTGGAGGACCTCCATCAGTGTCCCATAGGTGCCCTAGTTGTGGGGAGATGCAAACTCCGCATCCTCCCACTCTGCCATTTTGACTCCGCCCTTCCAGTCACATATAACTTTATATTTATTTATTTATTTGGACCCATTTGGGTGATGTGAATTTGGCGTGTATATTTATTTGACTGCTAGGTTATGTTTACAACTTGTGTTTTATGTTTTCTTCTGTTTTGTTCATCGCCAAGATAGATTTCCTTACAGTCCCTTAAGCCCAGACTCCTGGGTTACCATTACATTGTGGGCCTAACTCGTTGAGTTCCCAGCTTCATGGGAGGAGAGCCTCTTGTTAGACTCTTAGATGGTGTTTGTGTTTGTTTTCTATCCTTCATTCCAAACCAGATCTGTACATTTTAACTTTGGTCAGAATGGTTGACCAATATACTTAGGGCAAAAGCAGGTTTAGCACTACACTTACCTTCTCTGATTTCCCAGTTTCCTTTAGATTTTATATTAATAATTTCTTACTATTTTTATCAACTGTGATGCTTTCAAGATGTTTTTGTATATTACCTTGCATTTTTACTTGTTTTCAGTGATGGAGTTGGTTCAGATGCTCTGTTTATCTGCTTTGCCTGAAACAATATTCTGTTTGATAATAAAATTTGGAAAGCCATTCATAGGAACTTTCTTCTCTTAACATTTTCCTCCCACTACACACCCACATACCCACACCCAAACTCACACCTTTAAAAGGAGTTAGATTCTTGTACTTAAAAAAAAAATAATCTTTTGATGTTCCTACTACCCGGTTTCTTTTTTTTTTTTTTTGTGGTATGCGGGCCTCTCACTGCTGTGGCCTCTCCCGTTGCGGAGCACAGGCTCCGGACGCGCAGGCCCAGCGGCCATGGCTCACGGCCCGCCCCCACCCCGGACCGGGGCACGAACCCGTGTCCCCTGCATCGGCAGGCGGACTCCCAACCACTGCGCCACCAGGGAAGCCCTACCTGGTTTCTTTTATAAATTTATTCATTTATTTATTTTTGGCTGAGTTGGGTCTTTGTTGCTGTGTGCAGGCTTTCTCTAGTTTCAGCGAGTGGGGGCTACTCTTTGTTGCGGTACATGGGCTTCTTATTGCGGTGGCTTCTCTTGTTTCAGAGGACGGGCTCTAGGCACGTGGGCTTCAGTAGCTGTGGCTCGAAGCGTCTAGAGCGCAGGCTCAGTAGTTGTGGCGGAGCGGACGGGCTTAGGTGCTCCGCGGCATGTGGGATCTTCCCAGACCAGGGCTCGAACCTGTGTCTCCTGCATTGGCAGGCAGATTCTTAGCCACTGTGCCACCAGGGAAGCCCAGAGTCTTCTACTTTTAAAACTTAACTTTTAGGGAAAAGGTTTATGAAGTGCATCTGGTGTTTGTAAAGTTGAGTTTTATTTTTTGATGCAAGACTATAATTATTATTGGTAACATTCTTTAGACTCTATGAGGCCCTTAAATAGTTTGCAAAAGGTAGACATTTAGGCTGCAATCAACGTATCTGCAATATTTGTGTAATTCTGTACTCAAGTCATATTTTCTTTAACAGTGAAAAATAAGTAAATGTTTTGCATGAAAAGCAGGAACAGTCTCCCTTTCTATTTTTGTTCCACCCTTAGCTCTATTTGCTGAATGGTTAGAAATTTGGTGAATTGATGGAAGTGTTTTATGAGTTTGTATACTCATGTGATTAATTTTTATAAGTAGTTTCGGAATTTATCTTTCTTTTTTTTTGAATTTTATTTAATTTATTATACAGCAGGTTTTTATTAGTTATCCATTTTATACATATTAGTATATATATGTCAATCCCAACCTCCCAGTTCATCACACCACCACCACCTCCCCCCACCACTTTCCCCACTTTGTGTCCATACATTTGATCTCTATATCTGTGTCTCAATTTTTGCCCTGCAAACCAGTTCATCTGTACCATTTTTCTAGGTTCCAAATATATGCATTAATATATACTTATTTTTCTCTTTCTGACTTACTTCACTCTGTATGACAGTCTCTAGATTCATCCACATCTCAACAAATGACCCAGTTTCGTTCCTTTTTATGGCTGAGTAATATTCCATTGTATATATGTACCACATCTTCTTTATCCACTCATCTGTCAATAGACATTTAGGTTGCTTCCATGACCTGGCTCTTGTAAATACTGCTGCAGTGAACATTGGGGTGCATGACTCTTTTTGAATTACAGTTTTCTCAGGGTATATGCCCAGTATTGGGATTGCTGGGTCATATGGTAGTTCTATTTTTAGTTTATTAAGGAACCTCCGTACTGTTCTCCATAGTGGCTGTATTAATTTACATTCCCACTAACAGTGCAAGAGGGTTCCGTTTTCTGCACACCCTCTCCAGCATTTGTTGTTTGCAGATTTTCTGATGATGCCCATTCTAACTGTGTGAGGTGATACCTCATTGTAGTTTTGATTTGCATTTCTCTACTAATTAGTGATGGTGAGCTGCTTTTCATGTGCTTCTTGGCCATCTGTATGTCTTTGGAGAAATGTCTATTTAGGTCTTCTGCCCATTTTTTGATTGGGTTGTTTGTTTTTTTAATATTGAGCTGCATGAGTTGTTTATATATTTTGGAGATTAATCCTTTGTCCGTTGATTCATCTGCAAATATTTTCTCCCATTTTAAGGGTTGTCTTTTTGTCTTGTTTGTAGTTTCCTTTGCTTTGCAAAAGCTTTTAAGTTTCATTAGGTCCCATTTGTTAATTTTTGTTTTTTAAAAAATTTCCATTACTCTAGGAGGTGGATCAAAAAAGATCTTGCTGTGATTTATGTCAGTGTTCTTCCTGTGTTTTCCTCTAAGAGTTTTATAGTGTCCACTCTTAAATTTAGGTCTCTAACCCATTTTGAGTTTATTTTTGTGTATAGTGTTAGGGAGTGTTCTAATTTCATTCTTTTACAGGTAGCTGTCCAGTTTCCCGAGCACCACTTATTGAAGAGACTGTCTTTTCTCCATTGTATATCCTTGCCTCCTTTGTCATAGATTAGTTGACCACAGGTGTTGGGTTTATCTCTGGGCTTTCTATCCTGTTCCATTGATCTATATTTCTGTTTTTATGCCAGTACCATACTGTCTTCATTATTGTAGCTTTGTAGTATAGTCTGAAGTCAGGAAGCCTGATTCCTACAGCTGTGTTTTTTTCCCTCAAGAATGCTTTGGCTGTTTGGGGTCTTTTGTGTCTCCAGACAAATTTTAAGATTTTTGGTTCTAGTTCGTGACAGAATGCCATTGGTAATTGCATAAGGATTGCATTGAATCTGTAGATTGCTTTGGGTAGTATAGTCATTTTCACAATATTGATTCTTCCAATCCAAGCACATGATATATCTCTCCATCTGTTTGTATCATCTTTAATTTGTTTCATCAGTGTCTTATAGTTTTCTGCATACAGGTCTTTTGTCTCCGTAGGTAGGTTTATTCCTAGGTATTTTATTTTTTATGTTGCAGTGGTAAATGGGAGTGTTTCCTTAATTTCTCTTTCAGATTTTTCATCATTAGTGTATAGGAATGCAGGAGATTTCTGTGCATTAATTTTGTATCCTGCAACTTAACCAAATTCATTGGTTAGCTCTAGTAGTTTTCTGGTGGCATCTTTAGGATTCCCTGTGTATAGTATGTCATCTGCTAACAGTGACAGTTTTCCTTCTTCTTTTCTAATTTGTATTCCTTTTATTTCTTTTTCTTCTTGATTGCCATGGCTAGGGCTTCCAAAACTATGTTGAATAATAGTGGCAAGAGTGGACATCCTTGTCTTGTTCCTGATCTTAGAGGAAATGCTTTCAGTTTTTCACCATTGAGAGTGAAGTTTGCTGTGGGTTTGTCATATATGGCCTTTATTATGTTGAGGTAGGTTCCCTGTATGCCCACTTTCTGGACAGTTTTTATCATAAATGAGTGTTGAATTTTGTCGAAAGGTTTTTCTGCATCTACTGAGATGATCATATGGGTTTTCTTCTTCAGTTTTTTAATATGGTGTATCACGTTGATTGATTTGAGTATATTGAAGAATCCTTACATCCCTGGGATAAATTCCCCTTCATCATGGTGTATGATCCTTTTCATGTGTTGTTGGATTCTGTTTTGGTAGTATTCTGTTGAGAATTTTTGCATCTATATTCATCAGTGATACTGGTCTGTAATTTTCTCTTTTTGTCATATCTTTGTCTGGTTTTGGTATCAAGGTGATGGTGGCCTCATAGAATGAGTTTGGTGGTGTTCCTTCCTCTGCAGTTTTTTGGAAGAGTTTGAGAAGGATGGGTGTTAGCTCTTCTCTAAATGTTTGATATAATTTACCTGTGAGTCCATCTGGTCCTGGGCTTTTGTTTGTTGAAAGATTTTTTGTTTTGTTTTGCGGTATGTGGGCCTCTCACTGTTGTGGCCCCTCCTGTTGCAGAACACAGGCTGCAGACGTGCAGGCTCAGTGGCCATGGCTCACGGGCCTAGCCGCGCTGCGGCATGTGGAATCTTCCTGGACCGGCTCACGAACCTGTGTCCCCTGCATCGGCAGGTGGACTCTCAACCACTGCACCACCAGGGAAGCCCCTGTTGAAAGATTTTTAATCACAGTTTCAATATCAGTGCTTGTGATTGGTCTGTTTATATTTTCTATTTCTTCCTGGTTCAGTCTCAGGAGGTTGTGCTTTTCTAAGAATTTTTCCATTTCTTCCAGGTTGTCCATTTTATTGGCATATAGTTTCTTGTAGTAATCTCTTACGATTCTTTGTTTCTGCTGTGTCCGTTGTTATCCTTTTTCATTTTTAATACTGTTGATTTGAGTCTTTTTTTTCTTGATGAGTCTGGCTAATGGTTTAACAGTTTTATCTTCTTAAAGAACCAGCTTTTAGTTTTATTGATCTTAGCTCTTGTTTCCTTCATTTCTTTTTCATTTATTTCTGATCTGATCTTTATGATTTCTTTCCTTCTGCTAACTTTGGGGTTTTTTTTGTTCTTCTTTCTCTAATAGCTTTAGGTGTAATGTTTGTTTATTTGAGATGTTTCTTGTTTCTTGAGGTAGGATTGTATTGCTTTAAACTTCCCTCTTAGAACTGCTTTTGTTGCATCCCATAGGTTTTGGGTTGTCGTGTTTTCATTCTCATATGTTTCTAGGTATTTTTTGATTTCCTCTTTGATTTCTGCAGTGATCTCTTGGTTATTTAGTAGTGTATTGTTTAGCCTCCATGTGGTTGTGTTTTTTACAGTTTTTTCCCTGTAATTGATTTCTAATCTCTTAGTGTTGTTGTCAGAAAAAATGCTTGATATAATTTCAGTTTTCTTAAATTTACTGAGGCTTGATTTGTGACCCAAGGTGTGACCTATCCTGGAGAATGTTCCGTGCACACTTGAGAAGGAAGTGTAATCTGCTGTTTTTGGATGGAATGTCCTATAAATACCAATTAAATCTATCTGGTCTATTGTGTCATTTAAAACTTGTGTTTTCTTATTAATTTCTGTTTGGATGATCTGTCCATTTGTGTAAGTGAGGTGTTAAAGTGCCCCCACTATTATTGTGTTAATGTCAATTTCTTCTTTTATAGCTGTTAGTAGTTGTCTTATGTATTGAGGTGCTCCTGTGTTCGGTGCATGTATATTTATATATAATGGTTACATCTTCTTCTTGGCTTGATCCCTTGATCATTATGTAGTGTTCTCCCCTGTCTCTTGTAACATTCTTTATTTTAAATCCATTTTATCTGATACGAGTATTGCTACTCCAGCTTTCTTTCGATTTCCATTTGCATGGAATATCTTTTTCCATCCCCTCACTTTCAGTCTGTATGTGTCCCTAGGTCTGAAGTGGATCTCTTGTAGACAGCATATATATGGGTCTTGTTTGTGTATGCATTTAGGGAGCCTATGTCTTTTTGTTGGAGCCTTTAATCCATTCATGTTTAAGGTATTTATCAATATGTATGTTCCTGTTACCCTTTTCTTCATTGTAATGGGTTTGTTTTTGTAGGTCCTTTTCTTCTCTTGTGCTTCCCACTTAGGCAAGTTCCTTTAGCATTTGTTGTAGAGTTGGTGTGGTGGTGCTGAATTCTCTTAGCTTTTGCTTGTCTGTAAAAGCTTTTGACTTCTTTGTCAAATCTGAATGAGATCCTTGCTGGGTAGAGTAATCTTGATTGTAGGTTCTTCCCTTTCATCACTTTAAATATGTCATGCTACTACCTTCTGGCTTGTAGAGTTTCTGCTGAGAAATCAGCTGTTAACCTTATGGGAGTTCCCTTCTATGTTATTTGTCATTTTTCCCTTGCTACTTTCAATAATTTTTCTTTGTCGTTAATTTTTGCCAGTTTGATTATTATGTGTCTAGGCGTGTTTCTCCTTGGGTTTATCCTGCCTGGGACTCTCTGCGCTTCCTGGACTTGAGTGGCTATTTCCTTTCCATGTTAGGGAAATTTTTGAGTATAATCTCTTCAGATATTTTCTCGGGTCCTTTCTCTCTCTCTTCTCCTTCTGGGACTGCTGTAATGCGAATGTTGTTGCGTTTAATGTTTTCCCAGAAGTCTCTTAGGCTGTCTTCATTTCTTTTCATTCTTTTTCCTTTGTTCTGTTGCACGGCAGTGAATTCCACCATCCTGTCTTCCAGGTCACTTATCTGTTTTTCTGCCTCAGTTATTCTGCTATTGACTCCTTCTAGTGTAGTTTTCATTTCAGTTATTGTATTGTTCATCTCTGTTTGTTAATTCTCCTAGGTGTTCATTAAACATTTCTTGCATCTTCTTGATCTTTGCCTCCATTCTTTTTCCGAGGTCCTGGATCATCTTCACTATCATTATTCTGAATCCTTTTTCTGGAAGGTTGCCTGTCTCCACTTCATTTAGTTGTTTTTCTGGGGTTTTATCTTGTTCCTTCATCTGGTACATAGCCCTCTGCCTTTTCATCTTGTCTGTCTTTCTGTGAATGTGGTTTTTGTTCCACAGGCTGCAGGATTGTAGTTCTTCTTGCTTCTGTTGTCTGCCGTCTGGTGGATGAGGCTTTCTAGGAGGCTTGTGCAAGTTTCCTGGTGGGAGGGACTGGTGGTGGGTAGAGCTGGGTGTTGCTCTGGTGGGAAGAGATCAGTAAAACTTTATCCACTTGTCTGCTGATGGGTGGGGCTGGGTTCCCTTCCTGTTGATTGTTTGGCCTGAGGCGACTCAACACTGGAGCCTACCTGGGCTCTTTGGTGGGGCTAATGGCGGACTTTGGGAGGGCTCACGCCAAGGAGTACTTCCCAGAACTTCTGCTGCCAGTGTCCGTGTCCTTGTCCTCTCGGTGAGCCAAAGCCACCCCCTGACTCTGCAGGAGACCCTCCAACAGCAGCAGTGAGGTCTGGTTCAGTCTCCTATGGAGTCACTGCTCCTTCCTCTGGGTCCCAATGCCCACACTACTTTGTGTGTGTCCTCCAAGAGTGTAGTTTCCGTTTCCCCCAGGCCTGTCGAAGTTCAGCTATCAAATTCCCCTAGGCTTCAAAGTCTGATTCTCTAGGAATTCCTCCTCCCATTGCCGGACCCCCAGGTTGGAAAGCCTGACGTGTGGCTTAGAACCTTCACTCCAGCGGGTGGACTTCTGTGGTATAAGTGTTCTCCAGTTTGTGAGTCACCCACCAAGCAGTTATGGGATTTGATTTTATTGTGATAGCGCCCCTCCTACCGTTTCATTGTGGCTTCTCCTTTGTCTTTGGATGTGGGGTATCTTTTTTGGTGAGTTCCAGTGTCTTCCTGTCGATGGTTCTCCATCAGTTAGTTGTGATTCTGGCGCTCTCACAAGCGGGAGTGAGAGCACGTCCTTGTACTCTGCCATCTTGAACCAATCTCTCTATTTTATCTTTCTTAAAGCATGAATACCCCAACAAAAAGGACTTGTTTTAAGATGATTTTTAAATAGTTCCCTTTTATGAAAGATTACCTAATCAGTGTTAGTTGACAGAGTTATTTTATGGTAGAGTAATATGTAATTTTAATGTTCTTTTAGTATTTGGCTTTGTCAATAAATATGAACAGTGATTATCTGAAAACTTTCTTAAAGTACACTTCTTTCCCCAGAGAGTAGCAAAGTGAATAAAACCATCATTCTTTTCTAATCTTCATGAATAATTTCCCACTGGCCCTGTCTGAGAGGATGTTTCCAAGGCCATACTGTAATATCTACAGAGATACAGTTGAGATCTTGCAGTTTAGGCCTCTGTGAAAATGCTTCTAAATTACGGAAGTAAAGAGATCTTACACTTAATCTTTGGATAATGTCAGTTGTGGAGTTCAGAATGAAGTAGCTAGGGAGGAAAAGGTTTCTTATTAGAAGCATGAAAGCTACTGACTATATCTTGGCCACTGTTCCCTTTTTTCCAATAAGATGTCTGCTCTACAGAGGTGTATAACGCTAGTGCCTTGTTGCATTCCTTTAAAAGGTATTGTACAGTCATTGAAGAATAACACTTTGATCAATGCTATTAAAAGAATAATTGTCTTGACACAGAAAAGCTTTCCTGCTGCAAGTTTAAAAATATGCCTTTAAAAGCTGTTTATTGTATATCTTTGCATCCCTCAGAAATGTGTCGCCTTGGCATGAGGTTACTCTGAAGTATTCCACATTGTAACTTAAATGTAAAACCTCCTATTTACCTTTAGAAGTAGCAGACAAACAGGTATTTCCCGACAAAATGGAGCTTAAAGACATGGTAGCATCTTAAGGCACTGTATATGATCTAAAAAACAGAATTATTGTAAAGAGAAAGATGAAACCTAAATTATTCCTTTTTATTTTGTGAGGTATTGATTTTTTCCATGCTGCTATGTTTAAACTTTGTGGTTTTAATTTCGCTTTGTATTTAGGAATTATACCCTTCCACCCGGTTCAGAGATCTTTTCTAATCACCTAGGAACTGGTTCTTTTAAATGGTGATATGTTGGATGTGTTTTTCTACTGTCTCTTTTTCTTTTATTATATTTTTGATTAGGAGTTTATATAAACCATGTCATATTAGAAAGTCTTCCAAAGTTGATGGTTTCTTCTTCTATGCACAGTGGGTCTTTTACAGATTTTCTAATGTACTAATGCTGTAATTTTAGCTTTATTTCATTCTTTGTAACATTTCTAATATTACCTAACTTCTGACTTTATACCATACTTTTCTGACTTGTGAATTGAGTCCAATACCCTGAAAACCACAATTTTCTTAAATATCTCACTATAGAATGATTATTTACTTGATAGATTTAAAATTTTGTACTTTAAAATTTGACATTTAGCCCCAATCTAATGAACTTTACTTACATGGGTATATTTTAAGATAGGTGGCGTTGGTTTTTATAGCATGTTGCCTTTGTCATCTGTTTTACTTGTAAAAGCAGGTGTTTTGTTTTTGCTGTTGGTTGTGGTGGTGGTTTTTATTATTCACTATCCACTAAGTGACAGGTAATTGATATGTAGTATGTTTTTTGAATTTTATTTTTTTATACAGCAGGTTCTCATTAGTTATTCATTTTATACATATTAGTGTATATATGTCAATCCCAATCTCTCAATTCATCACAGCACCACCACCTGCCCCCTGCCACTTTCCCGTTGGTGTCCATACGTTTGTTCTCTACGTCTGTGTCTCAATTTCTGCCCTGCAAACCAGTTCATCTGTACCATTTTTCTAGGTTCCACTTATATGCGTTAATATACGATATTTGTTTCTCTTTTTCTGACTTACTTCACTCTGTATGACAGTCTCTAGATCCATCCATGTGTCTACACGTGACCCAATTTCGTTCCTTTTTATGGCTGAGTAATATTCCATTGTATATATTTACCACATCTTCTTTATCCATTCATCTGTCGATGGACATTTAGGTTGCTTCATGTCCTGGCTATTGTAAATAGTGCTGCAATGAACATTGGGGTTCATGTGTCTTTTTTTTTTTAAACTTTTTTGCATTTTATTTTTAAATTAAATTAAAAAAATTTTTTTTAATGTTTTTTGGCTACATTGGGTCTTCGTTGCTGTGCATGGGCTTTCTCTAGTGTAGCAAGCAGGGGCTACTCTTCGTTGTGGTGCACAGGCTTCTCACTGTGGCTTCTGGCTTCTCTTGTTGCAGAGCTCTAGGTGTGGGGACTTCAGTAGTTGAGGGTGCGTGGGCTCAGGAGTTGTGGTGCACGGGCTTAGTTGCTCTGCTGCATGTTGGATCTTTTTTTTATTGTGAACATTTACATATAATTAAAGTTCTTCAAAATCAGAATTTTTCAGAATCATAGTGTACCATTCCAATACAATTTTTTGTTGAATGTATATTAGTTTTTTACATTATAAATAGAAAGTAAAGAATATCCCTGTGCAAAAAGCATTGTTCACATCTGTTTTTCATTTCATTTTTCTTTTTTTTTGGCGGTACGCGGGCCTCTTACTGTTGTGGCCTCTCCTGTTGCAGAGCACAGGCTCCGGACGTGCAGGCTCAGCGGCCATGGCTCATGGGCCCAGGCGCTCCACGGCATGTGGTATCTTCCCGGACTGGGGTGCGAACCTGTGTCCCCTGCATAGGCAGGCAGACTCTCAACCACTGCACCACCAGGGAAGCCCTCATTTTTCTTTTTTTATTCAAACAGAAAGTCACAAAAATTATAATCATCCTCATCTGTTCACTCAGTCCCATGTAATTAATTTTTTTTACCTTGATCTTTTGTCAGCACTTTTATGAATTCATCACTTTTCCATTACAATTCTGAAAACGCTTATTCATTCAGTTCAGCAGTATAGTCAGTTACCAGAAACCTGTACTTGTCAGAGTCTTTTCCATGAATTCCTTGAAGATGAAACCCTTTTATAGGGACATTTTTGCAAAAGCATCAGAGTACACCCAGAACTGTCTATAAATGACAAAAGACTTAAAAGTGACCACAGTTAAAGATTTGATGAAAGCTCATAATAATGCAGTTGACAAGGAAATTTAGTTATTTCTGAGATATACATTTTAAAGTAATAACTAGAATTATGACTTATAACATTATACCAGCATATATAAGATTTTTAGGAATTTCTTGTAATGTCTGAAACATTTATATTAACATATTTCCATATAAGTAACCCAAAGAAAGTTTAGTATTAGTTTTTTTTTGTTTTTAAAAGATTTTATTTTATTTTTTTATACAGCAGGTTTTTATTAGTCATCAATTTTATACACATCAGTGTATACATGTCAATCCCAATTGCCCAGTTCAGCACACCACCATCCAGACCCCCCCCGCGGCTTTCCCCACTTGGTGTCCATACGTTTGTTCTCTACATCTGTGTCTCAACTTCTGCCCTGCAAACTGGTTCATCTGTACCATTTTTCTAGTTTCCACAAAAATGCATTAATATACGATATTTGTTTTTCTGTTTTTGACTTACTTCACTCTGTATGACAGTCTGTAGATCCATCCACGTCTCAGTGACTCAATTTCATTCCTTTTTATGGCTGAGTAATATTCCATTGTATATATGTACCACATCTTTATCCATTCGTCTATCGATGGGCATTTAGGTTGCTTCCATGACCTGGCTATTGTAAATAGTGCTGCAATGAACACTGGGATGCATGTGTCTTTTTGAGTTATGGTATTCTCTGGCTATATGCCCAGTAGTGGCATTGTTGGGTCATACAGTAATTCTATTTTTAGTTTTTTAAGGAACCTCCATACTGTTCTCCATAGTGGCTGTATCAATTTACATTCCCACGAACAGTGCAGGAGGGTTCACTTTTCTCCACACCCTCTCCAATATTTGTTGTTTGTAGATTTCCTGATGATGTCCATTCTGACTGGTGTGAGGTGAGACCTCATTGTAGTTTTGATTTGCATTTCTCTAATAATTAGTGATGTTGAGCTGCTTTTCATGTGCTTCTTGGCCATCTGTATGTCTTCTTTGGAGAAATGTCTATTTAGGTCTTCTGCCCATTTTTGTATTGGGTTGTTTGTTTTTTTTAATACTGAGCTGCATGAGCTGTTTATATATTTTGGAGATTAATCCTTTGTCCGTTGATTCATTTGCAGATATTTTCTCCCATTCTGAAGGTTGTCTTTTCATATTGTTTGTAGTTTCCTTTGCTTTGCAAAAGCTTTTTAGTTTCATTAGATCCCGTTTGTTTACATTTGTTTTTATTTCCATTACCCTAGGAGGTGGATCAAAAAAGATCTTGCTGTTTTTTATGTAAAAGAGTGTTTTTCCTATGTTTTCCTCTAAGAGTTTTATAGTGGCTGGTCTTACACTTAGGTCTCTAATACATTTTGAGTTTAGTTTTGTGTATGGTGTTAGGGGGTGTTTTAATTTCAGTCTTTTACATATAGCTGTCCTCTTTTCCCAGCACCACTTATTGAAGAGACTGTCTTTTGTTTTAATTTCAGTCTTTTACATATAGCTGTCCTCTTTTCCCAGCACCACTTATTGAAGAGACTGTCTTTTCTCCATTGTATATCCTTGCCTCTTTTGTCATAGATTAGTTGACCACAGGTGTGCGGGTTTATATCTGGGCTTCCTATCCTGTTCCATTGATCTATATTTCTGTTTTTGTTCCAGTACCATATTGTCTTGATTACAGTAGCTTTATAGTATAGTCTGAAGTCAGGGAGTCTGATTCCTCCAGCTCTGTTTTTTCCCCTCAAGATCGCTTTGGCTGTTCAGGTCTTTTGTGTCTCAATACAAATTTTAAGATTTTTTTGTTCTAGTTCTGTAAAAGATGCCATTGGTAATTTGATAGGGATTGCATTGAATCTGTAGATTTCTTTGGGTAATATAGTCATTTTCACAATATTGATTCTTCCAATCCAAGAACATGGTAACTCTATCTCTTGGTATCATCTTAAATTTCTTTCATCAGTGTCTTATAGTTTTCTGCGTACAGGTCTTTTGTCTCCTTATGTAGGTTTATTCCTAGGTATTTTATTCTTTTTGTTGCAATAGTAAATGGGGGTGTTTCCTTAATTTCTCTTTCAGATTTTTTATCATTAGTGTATAGGAATGCAAGAGATTTCTGTGCATTAATTTTGTATCCTGCAACTTAACCAAATTCATTGATTAGCTCTAGTAATTTTCTGATGGCATCTTTAGGATTCTCTATGTATAGTATCCTGTCATCTGCAAACAGTTATAGTTTTACTTCTTCTTTTCCAATTGGTATTCCTTTTTCTTCTCTGATTGCGGTGGCTAGGTCTTCCAAAGCTATGTTGAATAATAGTGGTGAGAGTGGACATCCTTGTCTTGTTCCTGATCTTAGAGGAAATGCTTTCAGCTTTTCACCATTGAAAATGATGTTTCCTGTGGGTTTGTCATATATGACCTTTATTATGATGAGGTAGTTTCCCTCTCTAATGGTTTATCAATTTTGTTTATCTTCTCAAAGAACCAGTTTTTAGTTTTATTGATCTTTGCTATTGTTTTCTCTGTTTCTATTTCATTTATTTCTGCTCTGATCTTTATGATTTCTTTCCTTCTGATAACTTTGAGTTTTGTTTGTTCTTCTCTCTCTAGTTCCTTTAGGTGTACGGTTAGTTTGTTTGAGATGTTTGTTGTTTCTTGAGGTAGGATTGTATTGCTATAAACTTCCCTCTTAGAACTGCTTTTGCTGCATCCCATAGGTTTTGTATCATCGTGTTTTCATTGTCATTTGTCTCTAGATATGTTTGGATTTCCTCTTTGATTTCTTCAGTGAGCTCTTGGTTAGTTACTAAGGTATTGTTTAACCTCCATGTATTTGTGTTTTTTACGTTTTTTTCCCTGTAATTGATTTCTAGTCTAATAGCGTTGTGGTCAGAAAAGATGCTTGATATGATTTTAATTTTCTTAAGTTTAGTGAGTCTTGATTTGTAGCCCGAGATGTGATCTATCCTGGAGAATGTGCCGTGCGCACTTGAGAAGAAAGTGTAATCTGCTGTTTTCGGATGGAATGTCCTATAAATATCAATTAAATATCTGGTCTATTGTGTCATTTAAAGCTTGTGTTTCCTTATTAATTTTCTGTTTGGATGATCTGTCCATTGGTGTAAGTGAGGTGTTAACGTGCCCCACTATTATTGTGTTACTGTCGATTTCCTCTTTTATAGGTGTTAGCAGTTGCCTTATGTATTGAGGTGCTCCTATGTTGGATGTATATACATTTATAATTGTTATATCATCTTCTGGCTTGATCCCTTGATTATTATGTAGTGTCCTTCCTTGTCTTTTGTAACATTCTTTATTTTAAAGTTTGTTATCTGATGTTAGTAATGCTATTCCAGCTTTATTTTGATTTCCATTTGCATGGAATATCTTTTTCCATCCCCTCACTTTCAGTCTGTATGTGTCCCTAGGTCTGAAGTGGGTCTCTTGTAGACAGCTTATATATGGGTCTTGTTTTCATATGCATTCAGTGAGCCTGTGTCTTTTGTTGGAGCACTTAATCCATTGATGTTTAAGGGAATTTTCAATATGTATGTTCCTGCTACCAATTACTTAATTGTTTTGGGTTTGTTCTTGTAGGTCCTTATCTTCTGTTGTGTTTCCCACTTAGAGAAGTTCTGGTAGCATTTGTTGTCGAGCTGGTTTGGTGGTGCTGAATTCTCTTAGCTTTTGCTTGTCTGCAAAGCTTTTGATTTCTCTGTCGAATCTGAATGAGATCCTTGCTGTGTAGAGTAATCTTTGTTGTAGGTTCTTGCCTTTCATCACTTGAAATATGTCATGCCACTCTCTTTTGGCTTGTAGATTTTCTGCTGAGAAATCAGCTGTTAACCTTATGGGAGTTCCCTTGTATGTTATTTGTTGTTTTTCCCTTGCTGCTTTCAATAATTTTTCTTTGTCTTTAATTTTTGCCAGTTTGATTACTATGTGTCTCGATGTGTTTCTCCTTGGGTTTATCCTGCCTGGGACTCTCTGCACTTCCTGGACATGGGTGGCTATTTAGTTTTCCGTGGTAGGGAAGTTTTCAACTATAATCTCTTGAAATATTTTCTTGGGCCCTTTCTTTCTCTCTTCTCCTTCTGGGACCCCTATAATGCAAATGTTTTTGTGTTTAATGTTGTCCCAGAGGTCTCTTAGGCTGTCTTCATTTATTTTCATTCTTTTTTCTTTATTTTGTTCTGCAGCAGTGAATTCCACTCTTCTGTCTTCCGGGTCACTTATCTGTTCTTCTGCCTCAGTTATTCTGCTATTGATTCCTTTTAATGTATTTTTCATTTCAGTTATTGTGTTGTTCATCTCTGTTTTTTCTTTCATTCTTCTAGATCTTTGTTAAATTTTTCTTGCCTCTTCTCGATCTTTGCCTCCATTCTTTTTCCCGGGTCCAGGATCATCTTCACTATCATTATTCTGAAATCTTTTTCTGGAAGGTTGCCTATCTCCTCTTCATTTAGTCATTTTCCTGGGGTTCTGTCTTGTGCCTTCATCTGGTACATAGCCCTCTGCGTTTTCATCTTGTCTATCTTTCTGTGAATGTGGTTTTTGTTCCACAGGGTGCAGGATTGTATAGTTCTTCTTGCTTCTGCTGTCCGCCCTCTGGTGGATGTGGCGATCTAAGCGGCTTGTGCAAGTTTCCTGGTGGGAGGGACTGGTGGTGGGTAGAGCTGGGTGTTGCTCTGGCGGGCAGAGCTCAGTAAAACTTTATACGCTTGTCTGCTGATTGGTGGGGCTGGGTTCCCTCCCTGTTGGTTGTTTGGCCTGAAGCGAGCCAACACTGGAGCCTACCTGGGCTCTTTGGTGGGGCTAATGGTGGACTCTGGGAGGGCTCACGCCAAGGAGTACTTCCCAGAACTTCTGCTGCCAGTGTCCTTGTCCTCACAGTGAGCCACAGCCACCCCCTGACTCTGCAGGAGACCCTCCAACAGCAGCAGGTAGGTGTGGTTCAGTCTCCTATGGAGTCACTGCTCCTTCCCCTGGTTCCCAGTGCGCACGCTACTTTGTGTGTGCCCCCCAAGAGTGTAGTGTGTGTTTCCCCCAGTCCTGTGATGTCCTGCAATTAAATCCTGCTAGACTTCTAAGTCTGATTCTCTAGGAATTCTTCCTACCGTTGCTGGACCTCCAGGTTGGGAAGCCTGACATGGGGCTCAGAACCTTCACTCCAGTGGGTGGACTTCTGTGGTATAAGTGTTCTCCAGTTTGTGAGTCACCCACCCAGCAGTTATGGGATTTGATTTTATTGTGATTACGCCCCTTCTACTATCTCATTGTGGCTTCTCCTTTGTCTTTGGATGTGGGGTATCTTTTTTGATGAATTCCATTGTCTTCCTGTCGAAGATTGTTCAGCAGGAAGTTGTGATCTATATGTAGTATTGCTAAAAGTAAAACCTGTTGCCATTATTATGTGCCATGTTCTGTGCTAAAGTCCTTTCTATGGCTCAAAGAAATTATATAACTTGATCAAACAATAAGTAAGTTGTTAGGTTGGGATTCAGAGGTTGGTTGTGTGACTGCCAGCTATTGTGGTATTCTAACCCTTTTTATATGTTATTTATTTGTCCTAAGTGGTTTTACCCCCATTTTACAAGTGAGGAGCCTGAATTCAGAGTCAGTACTTTGCCCATTGACACATAGGGAAGGAGTGACAGAGCTGGCTCTGTTAGACTTCAAAGTATATTTTCTACTACATACTACTAGTTATTTTTCCTTTATCCTTTTCAACACATCTCCTGGTTTTTGTTAGAAATTTTGGAATAGGAATTTGTCTCGTGATTTTCCCTTATGATTTTGGAGAAAAGCATGTTGAATAGATAACTGGAGTAGGTATCAGGAGACTTGAATTCTTATATTATCTCTGATACTGGCCATATGACATTGGACAAATCAGCTTTTTAGGTCTTATTTATAAAATGAGGGGATTGGATTGGATGATTTAAAGGTTTCCTCAAACTCTAAAATCTAATTTAACTCTATTTTGATTTAATTTTTATACTTGTTCTTTTTAGCACAGATATAAGTTTACCACCTATATTTCCACATATTAAATATTATATTTTATTAAAGTTAGGGGTCAAGGAGCTCTTGTATTCTTTACTTGCACTATTGTATCCAATGTTGAAATTCAATAATGGGAAGAAATTCCATATAAAGTAGTAATAAGGACTTCCCTGGTGGCACAGTGGTTAAGAATCTGTCAGTGAAGGGGATATGGGTTTGAGCCCTGGTCTGGGAAGATCTCACATGCCATGGAGCAGCTAAGCCCATGTGCCACAACTACTGAGCCCACGTTCCACAACTACTGAAGCCTGCACGCCTAGAGCCCGTGCTCCGCAACAAGAGAGGGCACCACAATGAGAAGCCCGCACACGGCAACGAAGAGTAGCCTCCGCTCGCCACAACTAGAGAATGCCCGCTCAGAGCAACGAAGACGCAACACAGCCATAAATGAACAAACAAACATAAATAAATAATAAGAAAAAAAGAAGTAATTAATCTCATATAAGGGCACTCTTTCTTTTAAACTATTCAAGATTGTCTTAGTTTTTACAGTCAGAAAGAGAGGACACGCAATGAGAAGCCCGCTCATGGCAAGAAATAGTAGCCCCCAATCGCCACAACTAGAGAAGGCCCGCGCACAGCCACAAACACCCAATACAGCCATAAATAAATAAATAAATAAGGAAGGAAGAAAGAAAGGCAGGAAGGAAAAAAAAGAAGTAATTAATCTCATATAAGGACACTATTTTTTTAAAAACTATTCAAGATTCTCTTAGTTTTTACAGTCAGAAAGTATAATCCTGGAAATCTTAATATTATAAAAGGAAATAAATTATTTTTAATAGAAAATGTGTCCACCAAAGAAGACAGGAATGGGTGACTGCCACTTTCAAAGCACTTGCAAGTTCTTACCTGTACAATATACTAATAGCAATTATAGTAGTAAGTAACATTCATTGAGAATTAATTTTATGCTACGTATTGTACTAAGTATTGGATTGGCCAAAAAGTTCATTCAGGGTTTTCCATAACATGTTAGGTAACATATTCTATATAATTAATATTATATATACATTGCATCATTTAGTATTCATGAAAACCATATGATGTAGGTACTATTTTTTTTTTGATGTAGGTACTATTATTGCTCCCATTTTACATAGTAGGAAAAAGAGAATTAATGAGGTCAAGCAATTTCTCCTAAAGCTACCTTGTTTATAAGTGGTGAAACTGAGATTTGAACCTATAGAGTGCCACAGAGTTTGTCCTCATATTTACAAAATGGAGCGTAATTGTAAGAAGTGACCAATTCTAATGCTTGTAAACGCATGAAACTTTTTGGGAAAGAGTGTGTCTGATGATTTGTGATGAATGGTAGTTTCCATGTTCTCAGATTTGATCACGGCCAGTTACATATTTTATTTTATACAGTCATAAAACAAGTAATAACTTTTAGATAATTTTATAACAGCACTTATTTTCTGAAGAGTTAATAAATTTCTTATAAGTTATAGGAAACATTCTTTGGAGTTTGGGATGTAGATTGGTGTGTGTGGGGGTGTATGCACCCAAGCACACGCATGTGCATGGATTGGGAGCTGTACATCAGGGTAGCTAATATCCCAGTTTGCCTAGGCTTGGGTTTCTAGATCATGGAACTTTCAGTGCTAAAACTAGGAACCTTGCAAAAACAGGTTAATAGGCAATTATATATCTTCATATACTTGTGTGTGTGTGTGTGTGTCTAAAGTAATGGTAGTAGAGCTACAAGGAATTCAGATCTTGCAGAGCATAAAACAGCTCTGAATTCAGCGCCTAGACTGTTACCTGTCTGTTTTATTAGCAGAAAGTTCCGCCTCCTGTGTTTTCCCCGTTTCAGATAACCTTTTCTTGTCAGGAAGAAATTAATTTCTTTGTTGGAATCGTTGCAAGTAAACTTGATAGGAGTAGTGTTATTGAGGCAGCTTACTCAGTGATTTACTAAGTACAGCCTCTTCATAAAAGGTGAAGCAGAAATAAATTTATTGATCATTACCAGGATTTCAAAAACCTGTTGAACTACCTGATTTTTTCCCCCTTCTCATAAAGCCCACTATTTTTATTTCTCTTTATACCTTTGCGTTAGTTGTTTCTTTTGAAAACGTTTTTACATGTATTTTCACATCATGTAAACAGTTTTTTGTGTGTATTTGCTTTTTTCTAGAGTATAGTTTGAATGTCTAAAAAGCTGTTATTAGATTACATGAAATTGCCAAGATTTGACTGTTTTGACCTATAGCAATGGCATCTTCATATGGATCAACTAATAGTTAATTCATCTTTTGGTCATTTGAAAATATTAGGCTACTAACTTAAGTCTAAGCAGAATATTCCATTGAAACCCTGGTTAATGTTATGGAGGAACTGAGATGAACTTTGGGCTTATGACTCTGTGCTGCCCATTTGCTACAAATACATTTTTAAAAGTTATAACTCATGTGGAAAAACTGAGCATTGCACAGCCATTAGTACTATTAGAGATTTAAAAATTTATTTTAACCAAAGGTTAAGACCAAATTTAACGACTATTCTTTCTCTGTTTAAAAAAATTGTAATATAATTGCTTTACAATGTTGTGTTTAGTTTCTGTTGTACAGTGAAGTGAATCAGCTATATGTATACATATATCCCCTCCCTCTTGGACCTCCCCCCGTCCTCCCTCCCACCCGTCTAGGTCATCATTAGATGTGGTAGTATGTGTACTACACGTGGTAGTATATATATATATGTCAAAGCTAATCTCCCAATTCTTCCCACCCTCCCCTTCCCCCTCTGTGTCCACACGGCCATTCTCTACATCTGTGTTTCTATTCCTGCCCTGCAGATAGGTTCATCTGTACCATTTATCTATATTCCATGTATATGCGTTAATATACAATATTTGCTTTTCTCTTTTTGGCTTACTTCACTCTGTATGACAGACTCTAGGTTCATCCATATCTCTACAAATGACCCAATTTCATTTCTTTTTATGGCTGAGTAATATTCCATTGTATATATGTACCACATCTTTATCCATTCATCTGTCAATGGATATTTAGGTTGCTTCCATGTCCTGGCTATTGTAAATAGTGCTGCAGTGAACATTGGGGTACATATGTCTTTTTGAATTATGGTTTTCTCAGGGTATATGCCCAGTACTGGGACTGCTGGGTCATATGGTAATTCTACTTTTAGTTTTTTAAGGAACCTCCATACTGTTCTCCACAGTGGCTGTATCAATTTACATTCCCAGCAACAGTGCAAGAGGATTCCCTTTTTTCTGCATCCTCTCCAGCATTTATTGTTTGTAGATTTTTTGATGATGCCCATTCTGACCAGTGTGAGGTGATACCTCATTGTAGTTTTGATTTGCATTTCTCTAATAATTAGTGATGTTGAGCAGCTTTTCATGTGCCTTTTGGCCATCTGTATGTCTTCTCTGGTGAAATGTCTATTTAAGAGTTCTGCCCATTTTTTGATCGGGTTATTTTTTTTTTGATTTTGCGTTGCATGAGCTGTTCGTATATTTTGGAGATTAATCCTTTGTCCATAGTTTCGTTCGCAAATATTTTCTCCTATTCTTTGGGTTGTCTTTCCATCTTGTTTATGATTCCCTTTGCTGTGCAAACGCTTTTAAGCTTAATTAGATCCATTACTGTAGGAGGTGGGTCACAAAAGATCTGGCTGTGATTTATGTCAAAGAGTGTTTTTCCTACGTTTTCCTCTAAGAGTTTTATAGTGTCTGGTCTTACATTTAGGTTTTTAATCCATTTTGAGTTTATTTTTGTGTATGGTGTTAGGGGGTGTTCTAATTTCATTCTTTTATTTGTAGCTGTCCAGTTTTCCCAGCACCACTTATTGAAGATGCTGTCTCTTCTCCATTGTATATTCTTGCCTCCTTTGTCGTAGATTAAGTGACCATAGCTGCGTGGGTATATCTCTGGGCTTTCTATCCTGTACCATTGATCTATATTTCTGTTTTTGTGTCAGTACCATACTGTCTTGATTACTGTAGCTTTGTAGTATAGTCTGAAGTCTGGGAGCCTGATTCCTCCAGCTCCGTTTTTCTTTCTCAAGATTGCTTTGGCTATTGAAAAATTTTTTTGTTCTAATTCTGTGAAAAATGGCATTGGTAATTTAATAGCAATTGCATTGAACCTGTAGATTGCTTTGGACAGTATAGTCATTTTCACAATATTGATTCTTCCAATCCAGGAGCATGGTATATCTCTCCATCTGTTTGTGTCATCTTTGATTTCTTTCATCAGTGTTTTATTGTCTTCTGAGTATAGTCTTTTGCCTCTGTAGGTAGGTTTATTCCTAGGTATTTTATTCTTTTTGTTGCCATCGTAAATGTGATTGTTTCCTTAATTTTGCTTTCTGATTTTTCGTTGTTAGTGTATAGGAATGCAAGAGATTACTATGCATTAATTTTGTATCCTGCAACCTCACCAAATTTATTGATTAGTTCTAGTAATTTTCTGGTGGCATCTTTAGGATTTTCTAGGTATAGTATCATGTCATCTGCAGACAGTGACAGCTTTACTTCTTTTCCAACTTGTATTCCTTTTATTTCTTTTTCTTCTCTGATTTCCATGGCTAGGTCTTCCAAAACTATTTTGAATAATAGTGGCCAGAGTGGACATCCTTGTTTTGTTCCTGATCTTAGAGGAAATGCTTTCAGTTTTTTACCATTGAGAATGATGTTTGCTATGGGTTTGTCATATATGGCCTTTATTATGTTAAGGTAGGTTCCCTTTCTGCCCACTTTCTGGAGAGTTTTTATCATAAATGGGTGTTGAATTTTGTCAAAAGCTTTTTCTGCATCTACTGAGATGATTATATGGTTTTTATTCTTTAATTTGTTAATATGGTGTATCACGTTGATTGATTTGCGTATATTGAAGAATCCTTGCATCCCTGGGGTAAATCCCACTTGATTACGGTGTATGGTCTTTTTAATGTGTTGTTGGATAATGTTTGTTAGTATTTTGTTGAGGATTTTTGGGTCTATGTTCATCATTGATATGGGTCTTTAATTTTCTTTTTTTGTGATATCTTTGTCTGGTTTTGGTATCAGGGTGATGCCGGCTGCATATGAGTTCACAAATGTTTTTTCTTCTGTAATTATTTGGAATAATTTGAGAAGGATAGGTATGAACTCTTCTCTAGATGTTTGGTAGAATTCACCTGTGAAGCCATCTGGTCCTGGACTTTGTTCGTTGGGAGTAATTTTTTTTTTAAACATCTTTATTGGAGTATAATTGCTTTACAATGGTGTGTTAGTTTCTGCTTTATAACAAAGTGAATCAGCTATACATATGCATATATCCCCATATCTCCTCCCTTTTGCATCTCCCTCCCATCTTCCCTATCCCACCCCTCTACGCGGTAACAAAGCATCGAGCTGATTTCCTGTGCTATGCAGCTGCTTCCCATTAGCTATCTGTTTTACATTTGGTAGTGTGTATATGTCCATGTCACTCTCTCACTTTGTCCCAGCTTACCCTTACCCCTCCCCGTGTTCTCAAGTCCATTCTCTACGTCTGTGTCTTTATTCCTGTCCTGCCCCTAGGTTCTTCAGAACCTTTTTTTTTTTTTTTTTTAGATTCCACGTATATAGGTATTAGCATACGGTATTTGTTTTTGTTTTTCTGACTTCACTCTGTATGACAGTCTCTAGGTCCAGCCACCTTGCTAATGTTCGGAGTTTTTAAATTACTGATTCAATTCCATTACTGGTGATTGATCTGTTCATATTTTCTATTTCTTCCTGGTTCAGTCTTGTTTCCTGAGATAGGCTTGTATTGCTTTAAACTTCCCACTTAGAAATGCTTTTGCTGTGTTCCATAGGTTTTGGATTGCTGTGTTTTTGCTTTCATTTGTCTCCAGGTATTTTTTGATTTCCTCTTTGATTTCTTCAGTGATCCAGTGGTTTTTTAGTAGCATATTGTTTAGCCTCTACCTGTTTGTGGTTTTTTGTTTGTTTGTTTGTTTTTTCTTGTAGTTGATTTCTGTGTTGTGGTCGGGAAAGGGCTTGATACGATTTCAATTTTCTTCAATTTACTGAGACTGGTTTTGTGGCCTAGCATGTGATCTATCCCAGAGAATGTTCCATGTCACTTGAAAAGAATGTGTATTCTGCTGCTTTCAGATGGAATGCTCTGTAAATATCAATCAAGTCAATCTGGTCTGACGTGTCACTTAAGGTCAGTGTTTCCTTATTGATTTTCTGGCTGGATGATTTGTTCATTGATGTAAGTGGGGTGTTGAAGTCCCCTACTATTATTGTGTTACTGTTAATTTGGCCTTTTATGTCTGTTAGCATTTGCCTTATATATTTAGGTGCTTGTATGTTGGGTGCATGTGTATTTACAATTGTTATATCTTCTTCTTGGGTTGATCCCTTGATCATTATGTAGTGTCTTTCTTTGTCTCTTGTAACATTCTTTATTTTAAAGCCTATTTTGTCTGATATAAGTATTGCTACTCTGGCTTTCTTTTGATTTCCATTTGCATGGAATACTTTTTTCCATCCTCTCACTTTCAGTCTCTGTGTGTCTTTAGATCTGAAGTGAGTCTCTTGTAGGTAGCATATATATGGGTTTTGTTTTAGTATCCATTCAGCCAGTCTGTGTCTTTTGATTGGAGCATTTAGTCAATTTACATTTAAGGTAATTATATGTATGTTCTTATTGCCATTTTATTAATTGCTTGGGGGTTATTTTCATAGCTCATCATTTTCCCCTTTTTTTTGTTGTCTTGTGAGTTGATGACTATATTCAGTGTTATGTTTACATTCCTTTTTATTTTTTGTATGTATATCTTTTATAGATTTTTGGCTTTTGGTTACCATAAGGTTTTTATGTAGCAGTCTTTATATATATGTGATTGTTTTGAGTTGCTGATCTCTTAATTTCAAATGCATTTTTTAAAAACCCCTGCATTTGTACTCTCTCCTCACAATTACTGTTTTCGATATCATATTTTACATAGAATAGTTTTATGTATCCCTTCACTACTTATTGTGAATATAGATGATTTTACTACTTTTGTCTTTTAATCTTCCTGCTAGGGACTTTGCTGGTGATGAGGTACACCTGTAACATATAATATTGTACATCAACTATACTTCAGTTTAAAAATTAAGGGGACTTTCCTGGTGGCACAGTGATTAAGAAACCTCCTGCCAATGCAGGGGACACTGGTTTGAGCCCTGGTCTGGGAAGATCCCACATGCTGTGGAGCAACTAAGCCCGTGTGCCACAACTACTGAGCCTACGTGCCATAACTACTGAAGCCCACTGGCCTAGAGCCCGTGCTCCACAACAAGAGAAGCCACTGCAATAAGAAGCCTGCGCACTGCAGCAAAGAGTAGCCCCTGCTCCCTGCAACTAGAGAAAGCCCACATGCAGCAATGAAGAACCAACGCAGCCATAAAAACAAACGAAAAAAAGCAAACAGTCTTCCTCCTAAATTTGTGCATGGGTGATTCTTTTTAACTTTTATTGTATGTTTACCATTTGAGCCTTTTTATTTTGTAATTTTCTTTTTTTAAAAAATTTATTTTATTTTTATTTATTTATTTTTGGCTGCATTGGGTCTTTGTTGCTGTGCATGGGCTTTCTCTAGTTGCGGCGAGCAGGGGCTATACTTTGTTGTGGTGCATGGGTTTCTCATTGCAGTGGTTTCTCTTGTTGCAGAGTATGGGTTTTAGGCGTGCGGGCTTCAGTAGTTGTGGCACATGGGCTCAGTAGTTGTGGCGCATGGATGGGCTTAGTTGCTCTGCGGCATGTGGGATCTTCCTGGAGCAGGGCTCGAACCTGTGTCCCCTGCATTGGCAGGTGGATTCTTAACCACTGTGCTACCAGGGAAGTCCCACATTTTGTAATTTTCTTGTTTCTAGTTGTGTTCTTTTTTGCCTAGAGAAGTTTCTTTTTAAAAAAAATTATTTATTTGGTTGCACCAGGTCTCAGTTGTGGCAGACAGCCTCCTTAGTTGTGGCTCGTGGACTCTTACGTGGGCTCCTTACTTGCGGCATGCGGGCTCCTTAGTTGTGGCATGCAAACTCTTAGTTGCAGCATGCATGTGGGATCTAGTTCCCTGACTAGGGACCGAACCCGGGCCCCCTGCATTGGAAGTGTGGAGTCTTATCCACTGCACCACCAGGGAAGTCCCTTTAAAAAAAAAATTATTTTTTATTTTTGGCTGTGTCGGGTCTTAGTTGTGGTGTGCAGGCTCTTTGTTGTGGTGTGCGGGCTTTTCTCTAGTTGTGGCACCTGGGTTTTCTGTCTCTAGTTGTGGTGTGCGGACTCCAGAGCACGTGGGCTCTGGAGTTGTGGTACGTGGGCTGCAGAGTGCGTGGGATCTGTGGTTTGCGGTACGTGGGCTCTCTAGTTGCGGTACGTGGGCTCTCTAGTTGAGGTGCGTGGGCTCAGTAGTTGCCCCACGGTATGTGGGATCTTAGTTCTCTGACCAGGGATCAAGCCCACGTCCCCTGCATTGGAAAGTGGATTATTTACCACTGGATCACCAGGGAAGTCCCTAGAGAAGTTTCTTTAACATTTGTTGTAAAGTTGGTTTAGTGGTTCTGAAATGTTTCAGCTTTTGCTTGTCCTAAAGATTTTGATTTCTCCATCAAATCTGAACAAGAGCCTTGCTGGCTCGAGTATTTTGGCTGTAGGTTTTTCCCTTTTATCAGTTTAGATACATCATGCCACTCCCTTCTTTCCTGCAGAGTTTCTGCTAAAAAATCACTTGATAGCCTTATGTGAGTTCTCTTTGTATGATGTGTTGCTTTTCCGTTATTGCTTTTAATATTCTCTTTTATCTTTAATTTTTGTCATTGTAATTCCACTGTGTCTTGATATGTTCCTCTTTGGGTTCATCCTGTATGGGACTCTCTGCATTTCCTGGACTTGGGTGACTGTTTCCTTTCCCAGGTTAGGAAAGATTTCAGCTATTATGTCTTCAAATATGTTCTCAGCCCCTTTCTCTCTCTCTTCTCCTTCTTGTACCTCTATAATATGAATATTTTGCACTTGATATTGTCCCAGAGGTCTCTTAAACTGTCCTCACTTCTTTTTGTTCTTTTTTCTTTTCTCTGTTTGGCATCAGGGATTTCCACTACTCTTGTCTTCCAGCTCATTGGTTTGTTCCTCTGTGTCATTTAGTATACTGTTGATTCCTTCTAGTGTAGTTTTCATTTGTTTTATTGTAATCTTTTTCTCTGGTTCTTTATATTTTCTAATGCTTTGTTAAAAACTTCTAACTTCTCCCTCTGTGCATCCATTCTTCTGCCGACTTCTTTAATCAACTTTACAGTCATTACCCTGAATTCTTTCTTGGGTAGATTGCCTATCTCCACTTCACTTTGTTCTTCTTCTGGGCTTTTATCTTGTTCCTTTGTCTGGAAGTTGTTCCGCTGCTGCCTCATTTTGCCTAGGTTGCTATTTGTATTTTAATGTATCTGGTAGGTTAGTTATGGTTTTCTGACCTTGGAGAAGTAGGCTTCTGTAGGATACATCTTCTATGTCCCAACAGCACGTTCCCCACTTGTTACCCAAGCTATATGCTCTTGGGGTTCCCCCTCTGAGGGCTGTGTGGGTCCTTCTGTTGTGGTGGGCTGACTATATGTGTGGTCTGGTAGGCTTGGTTGGCCCCTAGCCCTGTTGGTTGCCAGGCCCTGCCTTGTGCAGAGGATGCCGGCTACTGGTTACCAGGGACTGGTCCAAAGCAGCTGACTGCAGAACCCCAGGGGTCCCTGGGGTAGTGCTGGCTCACTGATGGGCAGAGTCAGGGTTCAGAACACTCTGGGGCTCTTGCCCGTCTATTGGTGGGTGAAGCCATGGCTTGGGGTTAGTGCTAAACTACTGGCAGGCAGAGCTGAGTCCTAGAGTCTGGGTGCAGGGCTCTGGGATCCCAGAGCTGGTGTCACACAGCTCACGGGGGGAGACCAGTTCCTGACACAGATGGGTCAGGGTCCAGGGTGTCCCAAAGCCTGTGTTGACCTGCTAGTGGACATGACTAAGGCCCAGCTGGTCGTAGGGGAGGGTCTTTCCTTCTGTGGGCAGGTGGTGTCTGCAGCCTGCAGGACTGTGGTTTCCTTGTGTCTGGTGTCTGACCTGTGGTGGGTGAGGCTGGTCTAGAGGCTTGTGCAGGCTTCCTGGAGGGCTGGGCCGGTGCCTGCCCACTGGTGGGTGGAGCTGTGCCTTGGCCCTCTGGTGGGCAGGGCCGAGTCTAGAGACATGTCTAGAGGTGGCTGTGGGCTTAGGAAGTGTTTAGACAGCCTTTCTGTTGATGGATGGCTCTGTGTCCCCCCGTCACCCACCAGTTAGTTATTGGCCTGAGTCATCCCAGCATTAGCACCTACAGGATGTTGGGTGGAGCCGGGACTTGGCATTAATGAGTTAGAGGGAGGATCCCACGGTGGCACCTGCGCACACGAGTGTCCATGCACTAGAGAGCTCTTAAGAATGCTGCTGCCAGTGTCTGTGTCCCCAGGGTGAGCTGCAGCTCCCCTCCTGCCTCTCTGAGAGGCTCTTCAAAACCAGTAGGCTCCTATCAAATTATTGCTTTTGCCCTGGGTCCCGGTGTGTGTGAGATTTTGTGTGTGTCCTTTAAGAGTGAAGTCTCTATTTCCCCCAGTCCTGTGGGACTCCTGAAATTAAGCCCTGATGCCCTTCAAAGCCAAATGCTCTGCGGGCTCATCTTCTTGGTGCAGGACCTCCAGGGTGGGGAGCCCAATGTGGGGCTCAGAACTCTCATTCCTGTGGGAGAACCTCTGCTCTATAATTATTCTCCAGGTTGTGGGTCACCCACCCCTGGGGGTATGGGACTTGATGATATCACAAGTCTGCCCCTCTTACCTGTCTTGTGTGGGTCCTTCTTTATGTCTTTAGTTGTAGAAGCTCTTTTCTGGTAGGTTCTGGTCTTTTTCATTGATGGCTGTTCTGCAGATAATTGTGATTCTGGGGTGCTTGTGAGAGGTGAGCTCTCAGGGTCTTTCTACTCCTCCATCTTCGCCCATCTTCCATGTATTCTATTTATAATACGAAAAAAACCCTGGATACTGACATAGTCTTTGCTGCTCCTCTCGTCTTTGTAGCCTCTTCAATGTAGCAGTCTGACTGGCCTTTTTACAAAACAAAGTTACATCACTCTTCTCCCTTGGCCATTGCAGAGGAAACGCTCTGGCTCCTACAGTGGCCTATGGGACCTATACAACATGCCCCTTTGCCTTATTTGGCCTTTTCTGCTACTTGCCTCCCTCTGACAGGGCTCTGCTCCAGCACACAGGCCTCAGTTGTTCATATTTAAGAGGAAGGAAATTATGTAATACTGCACTCTACAGTGTGGATCATATATATTGATCTTTTCTTCTTGGATGATTGGGTTCTTCATATACAAATGGGCATACCATGATATGGGAATAAACTGTATTTCATGGAATCATATGACAGAGTGTGGTGGACTTGTGGTTCAGTGGCTAACCCAGTATATAAGCATAGTTATACCATGGATTAGGGTTACAACCTCAGGTATTTCTGTTACTCTGAGAATGGACAGTGATCTCTTATAATTCTCAAGTAGAACAGTAACTAACCATTTTCTCTAAGCCCTTATAAGGTAAGTATTTCATCTCAAGGTTGAAAGAACCCCTGTTTATGGGCTCAGATAAAGGTATTTTATTAATTTAACTAAACTGCTTTAATGTATCCGTTTTAGGGAGGTGTTTTCTTTGAAATGAAAAGACTTGATCACTCACTCAAAGGTGGCATTGGTGGCTATTCAGTTGATCATTTTCATATCAACTATAGGAAAGCTTCAAGCCAAACCTTGCCTGGCCTTCTAATTTGTAAGCATAGCTACCTAGTGACCTCTGACATGCAGGTTTTCCTCTGCTATGGTATTTGGATAAAGGGAATGTCATTGCTCTTGAGAAAGAGGATGCAGGTGAAAAGAACTACAGAGAGCTCATTCAGTAACATTGTACAGATCAGGGGAGTCACTACTGGGCACTGTAATAGTTACAACTATAAAACAGAACAAAAATTCTTTGAATTTGATATGAGAATCTTGATACAAGGAGGCAAGAATTTTACATAGGCTCTTATGGCACATGGAATGATTCAGGGCATATAGAGAATCAGCACACAATACAGAATAAGGGTGACAAAACATGAGCATCTAAAACAGGATCAGGATGGGAACGTTCCTTTCATCCATACTTACTCTTTAGTAAAGAGCAGAGGGAGTTAACATTGGAATCACATTCTATGTTATTTATAATTTATGGAATAAGTTTGTTGTATATGTTGTATGTGTATACTGATTGATAAGTAAACTAAGAAACAGGAAAGAGGTGGGAAGTTGTGACTTTTCCAAGAGCAGAATCTATAAAAAGCTAGAGTAGAGGAAAGAAGGAGGAAAGTAGTAGACATTAAGGAAGAATCTTCATTAAGATCATAAGATGCCCCCGGCCCCATTTCATCCTAGTATTTAATCAGATCCTCCTCTCATTGCCTTCTCTTTGTGACCCAGTTTTCTTTTAACAACTTTATTGAGATAATTCAATACCATACAATTCACTCATTTAAAATGTACAGTGCAATGAATTTTTTGTTATTCAGAGTTGTGCAACCATCACCACAATCGATTTTAGAACATTTTTTATTTTCCCAAAAGGAAACCCCATACTCATTATCAGTCACTGTCTATTCTCCCCCAATATTCCAGCCCTAGGCAACCATGTGATCCAAGTTTTACAAGTTGTTGATTTGAAATTCTCTGCTGCCTTCCAAGGACATTCTACTTCAAACCATTTGATTGATCACACAGGTACAGTTAGAAAACTGTAACTAATCTTTGTTGATAAAAGTCTTGTAAATCAAAGAGAGTGACATATAACCGCATTCTTAGATATATCTCATTATATACAGCTTCTTAATCATGATTTTCAAGTGGTTTTTTTTTATTTTATCATAGATGTAGACCTGTTAAATACCCTCAACCCCTGACTGACCCTATAAGTAAGCTGTAGAGGAAGCTAAAGTGTTGTCAGTAAGTTGCCTGGCACATATGGAACCAGAATGAGGAGGCTAGTTAGATGGTTCAAACATGGAGTGGCACCACTCTCTTAGTCAGAATGTGGTTGGCAGAATAATGCCCCCACCAACCCCCATAGATACCTGTGTCCTAATCCCTACAACCTGTTACCTTACACAGCAGAGAGGACTTTGCAGATGTGATTAAGTTAAAGTCCTTGAGATGGGGAGATTAGATTGGACATCCCAAGATAATCCACCATAATCACATTTCTTTATAATGGGAGAACCTTTCTGTGGTGAAAGGGTGATGGGATTATGGAAGAACAAGAGATAGGGCAGTATGGGAAGAGCTCAACCCACCACTGCTGGCTTTGAAGATGATGGCAAGAGGCCACGTGCCAAGGAGTGCTGGTGGCCTCTAGCAGGTGGAAAAGGCAAGGAAGTAGATTCTCTCCTAGAGTTCTCAGAAGGGAATACAGCCCTGCTGACACCTTGATCTTAGACCAGTGAGACTCATGTCAGACTTCTGACCTATAAAACTGTACAACAATAAATCTGTATTTTACACCACTAAATTTGTGGAAATTGGTTACAGCAGCAATGAAAAACTAAAACACAGACCTTATAATGTGGATCTAGGCAGTAAGCCTTCGGCAAGCACACCTTCTCCTAGAAAAGTGCAGGTGGGCCTTGCCCATGTTTGCCTCAGTGGCTCTTCTTTCTTTGTATCTCAGGTGTCTTCTTCCTTGAAGCCCTTTCTTGAATGACTTATTTATTAAAATGCATTTAATGAGAACATAGACTTAAGAGTTAGGTGGGCCTGTGTTAAATTTGGGCTCTGCCATTTTACTAGCTGGATAACCTTGGACAGGTGATAATATTCTAAGCCTTGGTTTTTATGAACAAAGTGAGAATAATAATACCTACCCTTTGGGGATATTTGGAGGATAAAATGATATATGTAAAATAGCACGATGCTTGATATATAGTGAGCCCCTAATATATGATAGCTGTTACTATCTTCTCCTAAAGCCTAGAAGGAATTTGCCAATAGCATGTATTCTAACACTTGCTCAGAAACAAATAAATTAAGAACTATTCGTACAGCTGTTGTGTTTCGGTGACTGTGCCACAGGATTCTGTTCATAGCCCTAAGGGTCCTGATATTGAGCCTTTTAACTGAAAAAGGCTTACTTTTGGAAACTTCAGTAAGTTAAAACCACCTTTGGTTTATAGTGCAGTATGTAACACCTTTTAATATTTCCTTTATTCTTCAAGCTAAGGTGAAATAGAATGTATTAAAGAAAACCTGGAATTGTTTCTACAGTTAAAAAAAAATTCCTAATGACTGGAATAATTTCTTCACTTTAAATCCCTACTGCCCAGCAAATGGCTGACACATAATAGGCAGCAATAAGTGTTTATTGAACTGAACTAACCTGGCCTCTAAGCACTTACTCTTTCACAACCTGTTTTATCTCGTTTGTTGCTAGTCTAATTTAGGCCTGTTTTTTGGGCCTTGCCTATTAACAGCAGTTTTGAATGACTCTTTTTTTTTTTTTTTTTTTTGGTATGCGGGCCTCTCACTGTTGTGGCCTCTCCCGTTGCGGAGCACAGGCTCTGGACGCGCAGGCTCAGCGGCCATGGCTCACGGGCCCAGCCGCTCCGCTGCACGCGGGATCCTCCCAGACCGGCGCATGAACCCGTGTCCCCTGCATCGGCAGGCGGACTCTCAACCACTGCGCCACCAGGGGAGCCCTGAATGGCTCTTTTTGCTCCTTGTCTTTTCCCTCTTGATTTTCCACAGTACCAGCAAACTAGGCAATGACTGTTGTACAGTATATCCTCTTCTATTTAGTCTTCTTTTTCTGACCCATTACATACTGCCTAATAGCCATATTTTAAACTCAATGTTTCCCAACTTCTTATGGCATGGTACACTTAGAAAACGATGATATTTGTGTGGTACATTGGGGTAGGAAGCAAGCCGTCTTACGACTAGAGGTTTTGGATTCTAAGGGCTGAGTCACCCTCTCAGTACAGCCGTCACCTAATTTGGGCACACCAGTATGCCTTGGTATACTTACTGGGAAGCTCTGCTTAATCTAGCATTTTAGACTAGCTGCAGTTGGAATTCATTCTGTCTTTTACATAGATAATTAATGAGCACTGTTTGTGTCCACGCCAAACTCTAGGGGAAAGGAATTGAGAGCACTGTATCAGGCATTCTCCTACATGAGCTCTTAGTTCCAGGCAGACAAATCTGTTTACTGGCCTCCAAGTGGGCCTTCAATATTCCTCTCATACATTTGCTTATGTCTTTTTTGTTTTTGAATAACCTGTATTTCCTTTGTCATCTCTGAATCTTCCTCCTGTCTTCTCCATGATGCTGTCCCTAATACAGTTAAAATATGGCGGTTTTGTTTGTTGTATTCTATTACATTTATTAACTCACTCAAGTTTGGTGCCCTCTGTAAAGCCCGTATTCTTTCTTTGTATTAATTCTTATTCACTTACTTTCTATCTTATATTTGTCAGTATTTTCCCTTTATAAATGTTCCTATTGTTCTTATGCTGATATTTATCCTGCTCACTCTTCCTACAACTTTGTATCATATAAATTCTGAGGAATATTTAATACTATTACAATAAATATAAAATAATACTCATTGTGCGTATATATTTATCAGGTAATAGCAAATGTTTTTTGTGCTCTTACTTGGACCAGGCATTATTCTAATAGCTTTATGTATATTTAACGTATTTAGTCTTCACAGCAGCCCTGTAAATATAAAATATTTTTACATCTCCATCTTACAGATGAGGAAGTTTGAGACACAGGTTAGTTAAGTAACTTGCCAAAAGTTGTACACTATTAAGTATCAACGCCAGGATTGAAATGTAATCAGTTACAGTGGGCAGTGTTGACAATGAGCCCATACTAATAAGACATTCTGTAATACTGTGCTGCAAAAAAGCCAAGTTATAGATGTATGAGCAGACCAGTAGGTATTTAGTACTAAACATGCCCACTAAGGTGAGTTAGGCTATATTACAGGAAGAAAGAGAAGTTGTAGTCATAAGAAATATACAATCTGGAGAGTACGATAACATGTAATACCCGCAAATGGTCAGTGATATAGAAATCAATAGTTAATAAGAATATTATTTATGGAGGATCGACTGTATGTGCCAAGAAATGAACTGAGTACTTTGCATATATTATCCTATCGAAGCGTTATCATAACACTATTGAGTAGTTGCTATCAACCCTATTTTATAGACGAGGGAAAAGAGGGACTTCCCTGGTGGTGCAGTGGTTAAGAATCTGCCTTCCAGTGCAGGGGACATGGGTTCTATCCCTGGTCAGGGAACTAGATCCCACATGCATGCTGCAACTAAGAGTTCCCATGCCACAACTAAGGAGCACATGTGCCGCAACTAAAGGAGCCAGTGAGCTGCAACTAAAGGAGCCGGTGAGCTGCAACTAAGACCTGGTGCAATCAAAATAAATCTCAAATAGGTAACCTGCCCAAAAGTTACTGAGCTGGGAAGTGGTAGAGCTGAGGCTGGAATCTGGGCCCATCTGCCCTGTTTTCTTTTCACTGTGCTGTCCTGCCTCTCTGATGGTAGGTGCCCTGGCAGAAGGGCAGGAGACACGCAGGCGAGCCACTGTTAGAATGTAGTTAGAGCTGTGCTTAACTTTGGAAAACAGTAGTGATAATGGTACGTTTTTTCTTCAAATTAGAATTTGAGGAAGGAATATAACCAACATTGTGGAATAAACCCAGTAAAAGTATTATTCGTTTTTGTTAAACCATTACCTTGTGATCTTGGCTAAGCTTCTTTCTCTTTTTGTACTTCAGCTCCATCTTTTATAACATATATGTGGTTAATAGGTATCTATTTATATCCAAAGATGTTTTATGATGTTAGGAGTACTGTTCAAACTCTGGAAGTAAGTAGTAAGTACTACACAAATACTAAGTTTTAGTACTTAGCTTGAATATTGATACCACCATGTTTTTCCTTTATAGCATCACACCTTTACTTCTTTTTTTTTCATTCCTAGGCAATATGCACATAGTTTATCAACATGATCACAATTTTTAGAGAAGCTAAAGTTTTAATGGAAAATGGGGAGAAAACTTAAGGGGTACATTTTTTACCATGCTTTATATTATTGTCCTGCCCATTTCTTTTAGAATACAAACCAATTCAAAATGCCCTACAGAGCACTTTAAATTTACAGAGCCTGTGGAACACTGCCCATTTTTGCAAATGGAAGGTCAGAAACAGTTATTTGCAATACAGCAAGCCCCACACAGGCAGCATCTGCATCTCGGTCATATTTGTATTTCCCAAGAGGCTTTGCACGAGGGGGGTGCTTAATAAATATTGGTTGAATAATTGAGTTGTTGTTTTCTACCTTTCTTTAACCTTCACAGTTCAATTTGTTTGCTTAAAAGAACTTCTCATCACAATTTTTGAAAGCTTAAACACTAAGGTTTGTGTTTATGTAGGTATGTAAAATGACAATTAATTACAAAACGCTGTTTTATCTTTTAGCTAGTGAAAAATGATGGCCTCTCTTTTATGACTTCTATAAACCAGTAAGAGATCTGAGCACCCAAAGGCTTATGTTATTGTTTAAAGATTCTTTTGAATTTTCTAATAAACATTAGGGAAAAAAAACCCCTCACAATTGCGCAGAAAGTCTGATTTTTTATTTTTTATAAATTATTTAGTTTTGGTTGTGTTGGGCCTTTGTTGCTGTGCGTGGGCTTTCTCTAGTTGCGGCGAGCAGGGGCTACTCTTCGTTGCAGTGCGTGGGCTTCTCATTGCAGTGGCTTCTCTTGTCATGGAGCACGGGCTTCTGTAGTTGTGGCACGTCGGCTTCAATAGTTGTGGCGCGTGGACTTAGCTGCTCCGCAGTATGTGGGATCTTCCTGGACCAGGGATCGAACCCATGTCACCTGCATTGGTAGGCAGATTCTTAACCACTACACCACCAGGGAAGTACCCTTAGTTTTTTCATTGAAGTATAGTTGATGTACAATATTATATGTTACAGGTGTAAAATATAGTGATTCACAATTTTTAAAGGTTATGCTCCATTTATAGTTATTGTAAAGTATTGACTATACTCCCTCTGTTGTAAAATATATCCTTGTAGCTTATTTATTTTATACCTGATAGTTTGTACCTCTTCATTTCCTACCCCTATCTTGCCCCTCTCCCCCCCCTCCACTGGTAACCACTTGTCTGCTCTCTGTATCTGTGAGTCTATTTCTTTGTTATATTCACTAGTTCATTGTATTTTTTTAGATTCCACATACAAGTGATATCATACAGTGTTTGTCTTTCTCTGACTTATTTCATAATAAGAATATGAACTGCATAATACCCTCCAGGTCCATCCCTCTTGCTGCAAGTGGCAAGTTTTCATTCTTTTTTACAGCTGAGTAGTACTCCACTGTATATATACACACCACATCTTTATCCATTCATCTGTTTTTTAAAAATTTTTATTTTATATTGGAGTATAGTTGATTAACAATGTTGTGTTAGTTTCAGGTGTACAGCAAACTGATTCAGTTATCATATACATGTATCTATTCTTTTTCAAATTCTTTTCCCATTTAGGTTATTACAGAATATTGAGCAGAGTTTCCTGTGGTATACAGCACACCTTTACTTTGCTGTCTTTTTTTTCCCTCCTAACACTGACAAAAGAGATTTGTTCATAGAGAACTGACTCTGAAGATGACACTCTTCATTGTATCTCAATGGCTTAGGCTCCACATGTGGTTTCTTCTCTGTCTTTAATTAAACTTGTTTTTTTCAGTGCTGTAGCTGGGAGCACTGTGTTGACACAACTCGTTCTTGTACAGAACAGATTAAAATGTCAGTGTTCCAGTGTTCTCATCTGTGAGAAAAAGAAAATATTTGGGATATTTTATTTATAACTTTTAAAAGACTCCTCTGTGAAGAAAGATTACTTGTAGGCTGGAAAACCATTTGACAGTTAAAGGACAGAACTCTAATATCAGTCTAACAAAAAAGGGGGAAAAAGACTGAAAGTTTACTAGAACCCTTTTCTAGGGATTTAGAACACATCTTTCTATTTCCTTCTTAATTTTCACTTAATTTTATCTTTTAATTCCCTAGTGTTCTGCTTAATCCTTCTAGATGCTGTGTATGCAGAATATTGACAGTTTCCGCAAAAGGCAGTTAGTCAGTCATTACAGTAAACACACATATTATGTGGATGGAGGGCTACTAGTCAAGGGAAATGGAGTTGGCGTATTGAGGCTTTAACCTTCATATCGTAAGTCTAAATGTATCTGTTTTTACAATGGAGTCGTTAATATTTGTTAGCTAGTTACTGGTGAATAGGTCCGCAAGTTCACCTTGCTACAGCTTGAGACTCTATCAGGTGTTCACAGGATATAAGCTACATCAGTTAACGCTGGGTGCTGTGCAAATTTTAGAAGTCACGGTAAAGAGATAGGCTTGCTGCAAATTGATAAGGTAGGGACTTAATAAGAGGAGCCAATACTAATGGAACACTTGCATGCATCTAGAATATTTAAAAGTGTCTCTATGTATTGATGTATTGACTGTCTAATCCGCACAGCTCTATGAATAGGTGATATTATCTTTGCTGTACAGATGGGAAACGGAGGCCTGCAAATGTAAAGTAACTTGTCCAAGGCAACACAAGAAATGGAGAAGCTGGATTTGAATCCAGGGAGTCTGGTTCTGTAGCCTATTCTATTAGAGAGTTTCTGGAAGTTTATTAACTCTTGATATTGTACGGTTTGGGAGCTTTTACTCTCTGGTGATGTTGCCTGAGTGGCGTCCTGAGAAGTAGGAGCTTGCTGTGACTCCCCTCGTTCCCTTTTCTTTTGTCCTCCATTACTTGCTGAGGCCCATTAATTCTAGACAACATCTCTCAAATTTATCCCATCTTTTCCTATCACACTGCTGCTACCTTAGTTCAGGCATCTTTGGGACATAGCAGCAATCTCCGGATGTCCCTCCTGTCTCCATTCTAAGTGTCTCCCTGTCCACCCCCGCAACTGATTATCTGCATTGATCCTATAGTAAATCTTTGTAAGAAACCAATCTGATCAGGTCCTTCACAGGATTAAATGTAAAATAATACCTAGTTATAGGCACATATCACATTTTACTCATCTCTTCTACCAGTTGATAGAAGTCTGGGTAGCTTCTACTTTTTGGCTATTACGAATAACGTTGTTATGAACATTCATGTAAAAGGTTTTGCGTGGACATAGGTTTTCATTTCTCCTGGATATATACCTAGGAGTGGACTTGCTGGGTCAAATGTTTTTTTTGAGGAACTGCCAGACTGTTTTCCAAAGCAGCTGTCCCATTTTACATTCCCACCAGCAGTGTATAAGGTTTCTAATTACCCCACGTTCTTGCCAACATGTTATTTTCCTTTTTATTTTATTTGATACTTGCCATTGATACTAATACTAATGGATGTAAAGTGGTATGTCATAGTATCTTTGATTTGCATTTCCATTATGGCTAAGGATGTTGAGCACCTTTTTATGTGCTTTTTGGCCATCTGTATATCTTCTCTCGAGAAATGTTTATTCAGATCTCATTTTTTAAAACTGAGTTTGAGTACTGAGAGTTGTTTATATATTCTAGATACAAGCCCCATATCAGATATATGATTTACAAATATTCTCTTCCCTTTTGTGGAACTGTCTTTTCACTTTCTTGATAGTGTCTTTTGCTTTTTTCCTTCTGTTTTTTGGCTATGCAGTGTGGCATATGGGATCTTAGTTCCTGGACCAGGGATCAAACCCATGCCCCCTGCAGTGGAAGCATGGTGTCTTAACCACTGGACCACCAGGGAAGTCCTTTGATAGTGTCTTTTGAAGCATAAAAGTTTTTAATTTTGATGAATCCCCAAATACCTATTTTTTCCTTTTGTCTTGTCCCATGTGTTTTTGCTGTCATATTTTAGAAGCCTTCGCTTAGCCAAAAGTCATAAAGATTTACCCCTAAATAGAATTATATAGTTCTAAATATAGTACTTAGGCTTGTGATCTATTTGGAGTTTTTCTTTGTGTGTGTATGGTGGCAGGAGGGGGTCCAACTTCATTTTTCTGCATGCAGGTATCCAGTTGTTCCAGTGCTATTTGTTGAAAAGACTAATTTCCCCCACTGAATTGTTTCGGCACCTCTTAAGAAAAATATCTGACCATAAATGTAAAGGTTTATTTATGGATTCTCAGTTCTGTTTGATCTATCCATCTATTACTGTAGCTTTGTAGTAAGTTCTGAAATTGGGACGTATGAATTTTCCAATTTTTTTCCTCTTTTGAAAGGTAGTTTTGCCTATTCTGGATCCTTTGCATTTCCATATGAATTTTAGGATCTGAAACATTTCTGAAAAAAATGCAGCTGTTATTTTGATATCGACTGAATTGAATATGGAGATCAATTTGGGAAGTATTGTCATCTTAAGTCATCTAATCCATAAATGTGGGATGTCTTTTACATTTATGTTGCTATTCTCTAATTTTTCAATGTTTTGTAGTTTACATTCTATAAGAATTGAGGAACACTTTTGCCTAAGTTGTGGGACTGTATTTTATTTTGGTATCTGTTTTTCTAAATTATATACTCAAGCATCATATATTGTTTATATAGTAAAAAGTTATGCCATAAGGAGAACACTGTTAGTATGACTATGGATTGCTAAATCATGAATTAGGATATATAGTAAGGTCCCCCATTTTTAATTCCTGAACTTGGTTAGTTATGCCTTTCTTAGAGAATTGGAATCTCTCCCACAAGGACCCACCACTCCAGGACCCACTGTCACATTGATTCACACTCCCAGGAGGACTCTCTCTGAGATGGGGAGACAGAAAGGTACTTCTGAGGAGGTGGTGGTGGCCTTGGGGCCTTTACACACTCACCTGTGGTCTGGCAGTGGATCACCAGGATGTTGGCCATCTCAGCAAACTTAACACTGGAGGGGTTCTTTTTAATTTCCTTCAAGAATTCTCCAAGGACCACCTCACACCTACCAATGAGCAAAGGAGAAAGGAGACAGCTCATGCAGCCAGAGCCAGAGGAGCCTCCACCAGTGGTGCCATTTCTGCTGTGCTCTGTGGGACACACTTGTCAGATGGACATTTTTCCGAGGCTGGGGGTGGATGATCTCCTAGCTCCTCAAAGCAGGAAGCACACGAGCCAGGAAGAGGACGGTGAATTTCGTGCTCTCCTGCCGCCGCCTGTCTGTTGGGTGTGGGGTACGCGTACATGCCGAGGGGCCCCTGCAGCCGCCCGCCCCTCACCTCCTCCACTCACATTTTCCGAATCTCTTTGCCGTTGTCGCCCAGGATCTGGAAGAGTCCATCCAGGATCTCCGGCAAATAATCCAGCAGGTTAATGTCTGGCACGGACTCCAGAACCAGGATCTGCCCCAGGGGAGGAAACCATCAGGGAAAGTCACCAGCCAGAGAACCTGCATCTCCTCGCCCATCCTCCGGACTGCCCAGCGAGAAGGGGCCCTGCTGAGGCACCTTTTCACGGCACTGCGGGTGTCCCACGGGGGAGCGGGTGCTAGTAGCTGTTGTTTCTGTTCAATGGGCAGGGGAACGGCAATTTAACCCCAGGGCAGTTCAGATGCCCGGGGGCGGGGCGGGGGGTGCGGGAGGGAACCCATGGGAAAGGTGGGCAAGGCTAGAAGAGGTGTGACAGCTGGAGGAGCACAGCTGGCTTCAAAGGTAAATCTGGGTGTTTCCGGAGACAAGGAAGGAACCACATCCTCTTCAGAGGCAAACGTGATGGGCTTTGGGGGCAAAGCTGAATACATGTGTTTTCGGATTATCTGGTGTCATTGGCTCCTAGAGGGATAACAGTGAGGCATCCCCGCAGCCACAGGAAGTGCCCAGGTGAGCCAGAGAGCAGACCTCACTCAACTAGAGGCTCCTTACAGCTGGAGAAGGAGTGTCGCGGGGCCGGACCTTACCCAGGAGATGATGAACTGCCGGGTGTACTGGTTGTTGGAATAAATCCTCTCCCGCAACAAGGGGATGAAGCCCACCAGGTCGAACTTGTTGCTCTCTGTCACGATGTCCTGTGGGTCAAAGGCATGAGAGCTGCCTGCTGGGGGCGGGGCTGCCTGACCTGGCTGAATCCCCGGCCTGGGCTGGCTCCAGGGGTCAGGTGGACACAGAGGAAGAGGACAGAGCCTGAGTCAGGCAGGAAAGGGCCCTGGAGCATCCCTCCTCACACAGGCTGAAGGACCAGCAGAAAGGATGCACTGAAAGCAGGAATCAAGGTCGAGAGAACTAATCAAAAGGCAAAACCCTGCATCTCTGTGGTCTGGCTTGAATGCCCTGGTGAGCTGAGCATAAATTGCCCCTGTCACTGGGGGCAGGGTGGGGTCAGCATGAGGGGCCATTAGGGGGACAGATGGTTCTGTATTTTGATCCTGCTGTTGACATAACTCTATACTCTCATCATAGAGCTGTACACTATTCCATTAACTGTAAGTGAAACAAAATTTTTTTTAAATTACCAAGAGCATCAAGACCCAGGGTGCAAGGCTGCAGAGCCAGCCTTGAGGTCTGAGATGTGGAGAGAATGGCAATAAAGAAATCACAAGTCTGCAACACCCTGCTGGGGCTCAGGGTCAAGGTCCTGGCTGATGTGTACGTCCCTCCAGGAGAAGGGCTCACCTTGCCCAGCGTGATGGAGCAGGCGGCCAGGCCCATGAGGCCCCCTTTCCGGCTGTGCGGGTGCTGGGACAGGGCAAATTCCTGAGACAGCGTCTGGATCATGTTCTTGATCTGCACGGTGTTGTTCTGGGCCACGAACTCCCGGACCAGCCTGGAGAGGAAGCAGAGAGGGGCTGCAGGACCAGCAGGATCAGGCTGCTCCTGCTGCTGCCGGCTCTGGGGCCCGGGGCTGGGGTGAGGGGGGGAGATGACCTGTTTAGAAAGAGGAATTGGGAGTCAGGCATCTCGGGGCAGGGCTTTCCCAGTTCTGCTGCTGACTGGGAGGTGTTGGCTGGGTCATGGTCCTTTCCCTTTTCTAGGTCTCCACTTCCCTTTGTCTATGACAGAATGAAGAACAGTGGGGAACAGTGTCACTTCTGGGAATCTGAGAGAATGCAAGTGAATGTCCTGCTGGGGCCCCAAAACTGTAGTGATCCACCGTCTTCATTCAATACTTGCTCAGTGTTGCAAGCAGTTCATGCACCCAAGTGGTTCTCTCTGTCTGTGTCATTGTTTCTGGGGACGGTGCTGAACTGGGCCTACATCCAACAGGGAAGATCCACAAACAAACAAGGATGTGTAGCAACATGACACAAGCAACACCACAGAAGCAAGAACGCCGCAGGTAAGTCTCCCTGGGCTGACGGGGAAGCGCCATCTGAGTCAGATCTTAGTACCATTACCAGGCCTTTTCCTGGTAAAGAAAGGAAGGCAGGGAACCTCAGGCACAGGGAAGAGCCTGGCTAAAGGCAGGGGCCCTGAAAAGACATGCTATATTTAGGGAAGGGTGAGGAGTCCAGTGTGTGGAAGGGGTGGCTGGGGACAGTTAAAGAAAAAGACGAGCTGGTGAAAGGTTTCCAGCAATGGGGTGACATACTTATGTCTATGTTTTGACCAGAGAGGCTGCCTCGGGTGGGGGTGGCCTGGTTTGACAGAGGGAGACTGCAATATCTCCAAGGGAGAACACTGCAGCTATCAGGGTCAGGAAAGGAGGCCTGAAATACAGCTGAGGCAGTGGGAAGCAGCAGGGAGAGGGCAGGAAGGGTAGAGACGCCTGCACGGTGCCCACCTGGGGGGTGATGCTAGCAGGGAGAGGGGGTCTGAGGGAGGCAGCGCCTGTGGTCACCCTGGGGGGATGCTCCCAAGGCAGGCCCTGCCCGAGTGGAGGGGAGCACAGGGAGACCCAGCTCTGTCAGGCACCAGGGTCTCCTTTCAGAGCCCAGTGGACGTGAAGATACTCTGCCCTTCGGAGGCTCACAGCATCTCTGCAGTGAGAAGCCTCATGAGGGTCAATGGTGGCATGAGGGGCCCCGATAACCACTGGGGAGCTGCGGCCTGGGGGTCAGGGACATCTTCCCAAGAGTGGGAACTGAGCTGGACCTCAGAGGAGGCAGGGACACTGAGAGAAGGAAGCAGGTGTTCTGGGCAGGAGGAAATGTGTGGGGAAAGGCAAGGAGACAAAAATAGCTAAATTTGCCTGGGGTCCAGAGAACAGCAGGAAATCAACTGGGATGAGCTGGCCCAGCAGCTCAGATTCAGGAGAAGGGATCTCACATCGTGGGTAACAGGGAAGCTGCTCATGGGTTTTGAAGAGATGGTCAGAGTGTTTTCAGAAAAACCCCATGATCATCTCATTAGGTGCAGAAAAAGCTTTTGGCAAAATTCAACACCCATTTATGATAAAAATTCTCCAGAAAGTGGGCACAGAAGGAACCCACCTCAACATAATAACATCATTCTCAATGGTGAACAATTGAAAGCATTTCCTCTAAGATCAGGAACAAGACAAGGATGTCCACTCTCACCAGTATTATTCCACAGTTTCGGGAGTCCTGGCCATGGCAATCAGAGAAGAAAAAGAAACAAAGGAATACAAATTGGAAAAGAAGAAGTGTTTGTAGATGGCATTATACTATACCTAGAAAATCTTAAAGATGCCACCAGATAACTATGAGAACAAATCAATGAATCTGGTAAAGTTGCAGAATACAAAATGAATATACAGAAATCTCTTGCATTCCTATACACTAACAATGAAAGATTAGAAAGAGAAATTAAGGAAACAGTCCCATTTACCATCACAACAAGAATAAAATACCTAGGAATAAACCTACCTAAGGAGGCAAAAGATCTGTACTCAGAAAACTATAAAACACTGATGAAAGAAATCAAAGATGACACAAACAGATGAAGAAATATATCATGTTCTTGGATTGGAAGAATCAATATTGTGAAAATAACTATACTATGCAAAGCAGTCTGTAGGTTCAATGCAATCCCTATCAAATTACCAATGGCATTTTTCACAGAATGAGAAGAAAATATTTTACAATTTGTATGGAAACACAAAAGACCCTGAATAGCCAAAGCAATCTTGAGAAAGAAAAACAGAGCTGGAGGAATCAGGCTTCCAGACCTCAAACTATACTACAAAGCTACAGTAAGCTACAGTAATCAAGAGAGTATGGTACTGGCACAAAAACAGAAATGTAGATCAATGGTACAGGATAGAAAGCCCAGAGATAAAGCCATGCACCTATGGTCACCTAATTTATGACAAAGGAGGCAAGAATATACAATGGAGAAAACACAGCATCTTCAATAAATGGTGCAGGGCAAACTGGACAACTGCCTGTAAAAGAATGAAATGAGAACATTCCCTAACACCATACACAAAAATAAACTCAAAATGGATTAAAGACCTAAATGTAAGACTGGACACTATGAAACTCTAGGAGGAAAACAAAGGCAGAACACTATCTGATATAAATCACAGCAAGATCTTTTTTTTTTTTTTTCTTTTGCGGTACACAGGCCTCTCACTGCTGTGGCCTCTCCTGCTGCTCCAAACATGCAGGCCCAGCAGCCACAGCCCACGGGCCCAGCCACAGGACCCTCCCGGACCGGGGCATGAACCTGTGTCCCATGCATCGGCAGGTGGACTCTCAACCACTGTGCCACCAGGGAAGCCCCAGCAAGGTCTTTTTTGATCCACCTCCTAGAGTAATGTAAATAAAGACAAAAATAAACAAATGGGACCTAATTAAAAGCTTCTGCACAGCGAAGGAAACCATAAACAAGACGAAAAGACAATCCTCAGAATGGGAGAAAATATTTGCAAACAAAGTAACTGACAAAGGATTAATCTCCAAAACGTATAAACAGCTCATGCAGCTCAATATCAAAAAAACAACCCAAGCAAAAAATGGGTGGAAGACCTAAATAGACATTTCTCCAAAGAAAACATACATATGGCGAAGAGACACATGAAAAGATGCTCAACATCACTAATTATTAGAGAAATGCAAATCAAAACTGCAATGAGGTATCACCTCACACCAGTCAGAATGGCCATCATCAAAAAATCTACAATGCTGGAGAGGGTGTGGAGAAAAGGGAACCCTCTCACACTGTTGGTGGGAATGTAAATTGATACAGCCACTATGGAAAACAGTATGGAGGTTCCTTAAAAAACTAAAAATAGAAATACCACATGACCCAGCAGTCCCACTACTGGGCATGTACCTGAAAAGAGCACAATTCAAAAAGATACATGTACCCCAATGTTCATTGCAGCACTATTTACAATAGCCAGGACATGAAAACAACCTAAAGATCCATCTGCAGAAGAATTGATAAAGATGTGGTACATATATACAATGGAATATTACTCAGCCATAAAAAGGAACGATATTGGGTCATGTGTAGACACGTGGATGGACCTAGACTCTGTCACACAGAGTGAAGTCAGAAAAACAAAACCAAATATATTAATGCATTTATGTGGAATCTAGAAAAATGGCACAGATGAACCTATTTGCAGGGCTGGAATAGAGACGGAGATGTAGAGAATGGACATGTGGATGTAGTGGGGGAAGGGGAGAGTGGGATAAATTGGGAGATAAGGTTTGACAGAAATACACTACCATGTGTAAAATAGCTAGTGGGAACCTGCTGTATAGCACAGGGAGCTCAGTTCGTTGATTCACTTCATTGTACAAAAGAAACTAACATTGTAAAGCAATTATACTCCAAAAAAAAAAAAAAAGCTGTGAGATGGATGCGAAGGGGGAGACTGTCTCATCATAAGGTGGGAGGGACTAGGACCCATGCAGCAGCTGAAGGTGTGACGAGGGAGGCCTAGAGATCACAGACGTTTCAAAGTAGTTGCCTGGACTCATTGCCTAATTGCTCTGCCCATCACAGCAGGTACACTGCTCACCTTTCCATTCTGAACTAGTCAGAGGTGTCGCAGGATGGCAGCAACACCCATTCCCCAGGAGGCACAACGCCCAGTGCTGGCCAACTCCAAGGTCTCTACCCTGCTCTCAACTTCACAAAGTGCCACACCGACTGCCCTGTCCCTGATTGAGAAGAAGCCACAGGCGAGGATGCCTCGTCTCAGCAACACAAATGAGACAGGACGGGGCAGGGCACAACCTTTACAAGAATGCCATAGCCATTGAGGACACGACATAAACTGGTTAGAAACAGCTAGGTTCAAGATGGCAGATGATTGACTTCTACTAACCTTGAGCCTCAGTACAGGTTCACTGTAACACATCAGCAAGCTAAATGACACACCCACAGGCGCCATGTCAATTCCGAGGCGGACAGTAAAAGGCCAGAAGTGGGCGGTGGCTCCATTCCTGGAATAAGCCTCTTATTAGCCTATGAAATTACCCACCCCTATAAAAACTGACAATCCCATACCCTGGGGCCTCTCTCACCTTCTGAGATGGCTCACACTCTGTCTATGGAGTGTGTATCTCCCTGAATAAACCTTCTTTCACTTTACTATGGCTTGCTCTTGAATTCTTTCCTGCATGAAGACAAGAACCCACATTCGGCGGCCGTCCCGGGGAATCACCTGAGACCTGGGATGTGACCATCCTCTTGCGCCCCACTTTCTTTCTTGCAACAAAACCACAGCCCCGCACTGGGCCCCTCGGCCTCTGTAACGCAGCCCAGGGACAACCACAGGCTGCATGAGGACTGGGGAGCTGACCACTTCCCAGGAACACACTCTAAGTATTCCAGGGGTTGGTTATCCCTCACAGCAACCTCCTTCTGTAGTTATTATCATCTCATCATTTAGATTTGAAACAGAGCCTCAGGGAAACCAAGTCCCTTTCTTGAGGTCACAGAGGATCTGAACCTTGGCACCTACAAAGCCCAGGCCCCCTCAACTGTACACCAGTTCCTCCCGCCCATCTTCTTAAAGCACGTCAGCTGCAAAGTGCACACACCCAATTACAGAGGGTACTTCCCTGGTGCAGAACTCAGGTCCCAACTGAAGTGCAGCTTTCTCCATGCATTTTTGCCACTGTCTAGTGTTAGACATTTCTGAAGCATTCCTCCACCACACACCGGTGTACATACAGATGAAGTACATACTTGAGATGTTGAAGGTCTAGGGCTGGTTTTCTACCATTAAGGCAGGAAAGAAGTAACCATTTCCTGAGCACTTACTACATGCTAGGTAATGTGGTGGATGCTTTACACGTGTTATCTCATTTAAACCTTAAAATAAGCCACAGAGCTAGGTACTATAATACCCATTTTACAGATGGGGGAAATGAGGCTCAGAGATGTTACGAAACATACAAGGTCACACAACTTATGGATGGGAGGTGCAGAAATCAAACCTAGATTTTTCTGACACCAGGTCTGAAATCTACCACGTTACATTATCCTCTCTTCAAACATCAAAGCTCCCACCTGTTGGATGCCTACTGGGTGCCAGGCACTTTACACACATTATTTCGTTTAGCCCTATCTCATTTCATGTGTTGATGTCCAAATGGCCCGGCCAGGAGGTGGCAGAGGTTTCAGCCACTGCATGCACATTTCTGTGTCTTTAGCGGAGACAGCCTTGGCTGTGACTTTGCACTGTTTTTAGGGAATTACATAAGGTAATGCATGCAATGTATTCTGCACTGCATATACTCATGTAACAGTATTAGTGCAAGGTCACAATCAGACAAACTGTGATCTTAAACACATCATACACGATCATATTCTTTCATTAACTGTTGACCGAGAACCTGCTTTGCTCCTTGCTCCAAGTAGGACAGAAAGGTAATCCAGAGTTGTGTTTGTCCATGTGCTGTAAAAATCTCAGCCTGGGCTTTGGGCTGCCTTTATTACCCTGGCAAGTCCAATGATCCACCTCAGTTCTATATGTGACATGCTGTAATCGGGCAACATACCCAGGCAGTGATTTCCCAAACAGAAGCTGGCAGGTAAACATCTCCATCTGCTTTGCTGAGTATTTAAGTAATGTGGTTTCCACTTGCTCACTACTCTCCAATAACTGAACAGGAAAAGCGGAACATCTGCCTCTGAGGAAAGGCCCAAGAGCTTCTGAAAAAGCCCAAGAGTGAGTTAAGTAACAAAATATACTAAGCATCCACTGGGTATAATCAGTGGAAAAACTGTAAAGGAGACAGCAGGAGGCATGTTTGGATCTCAGGTGACAGTAACTGTGACCACTGAATAAGCGCTGTCCTCACACTGTAACACAACCTACAGGCGCTCTTATTTTTTTAAATTGAGATATTATTCACATGCCATAAATTCACGTGTACAATTCAGTGGGTTTTAGTATGTTCACAAAGTTGTGCAACTGTCGCCACAGTCAATTTTATGACATTTTCATCATCCCACAAAGATTACCTCATTAGTAGTCACTATCCATATCCCCCAATCCCCTTCCCTAAGCCCTAGGCAACCACTACTCTACTTCCTGTCTCTGTGGATTTGCCTATTCTAGGCATTTCATATAAGTGAAATCATACAATACGTGGCCTTTTGCGATGGGCTTCTTTCACTCAGCATGTTTTCAATGTGCATTTTTTTTCTTTTTAAGATGAGTTAACTGAGGCACAGAGAGGTTAAACCCAAGGTCACAAACTCAAATGCTTACAGGGGCCAAGAAAGAGACACAAGTGAGAAGGCCAAGGGAGGTAAGACAGGCTGTGCTGAACCTGTCAACACAGGAAGCAAACGGGGGAGCCCAAGTCTCGGCTGGGGTAGGAGGTTGGACCCCTGGGTCCCCTGATCTTCTATGTGGGAATGTGGGCCCCACAGAGCCACATCTTCCCATTCCTTAAGAGAACCCAGAAACTCAAATTTTACTATGAAATTTGTCAGTTTAAAAGACCCTGGGATCCAGGCCAAACCAAACAGGTCTGTTGGCCGGACACAGCCCCTGGATGCCAGTCTGTGATCCCTGAATGAAGCAATTTGCTGAGGTCCCACTGCTGGTAAAGAGCAGAGCTGTGTGGAATTCTGACCCACACTGTAAAAACTGCCTTAAGCCAGTTGGTAATAAGTAGTGTCTCCCTACAGAGGCGGTAGGCTCCAAAGAGCTAGGTCAAACTCAGCAGTTCAACCTTGATCTGATCACAAAGCCCCAGGGTTCCCTTAAGAGATGCCAGAAACCTGAAATTCACTGTGAAATTTCTCAATTTAAAATACCCTTCAGGGGCTTCCCTGGTTAAGAATCTGCCTGCCAGTACAGGGGACATGGGTTCGACCCCTGGCCCGGGAAGATCCCACATGCTGCGGAGCAACTAAGCCCATGAGCCACAACTACTGAGCTTGCGCTCTAGGCCCCATGAGCCACAACTACTGAAGCCTGCGTGCCTAGAGCCCGTGCTCCGCAATAAGAGAAGCCACCGTAATGAGAAGCCTGCGTACCACAACAAAGAGTAGCCCCTGCTTACTGCAATTAGAGAAAGCCCGCGCACAGCAACGAAGACCCGACACAGCCAAAAATAAATGAATAAATAAATTAAATAAATAAATAAAAAAAATACCGTGTAAAAAGTCAGCAGAAGGAAGGAAATAATAAAGATCAGAGAGGAAATAAATAAAATAGATATTTTTTAAAAATTCTAAAAATCAAAACCAAGAGCTGGTTATTTGAAAGGGTAAACAAGATCGAGAAACAGGGAATCCTACACTGTTAGTGGGACTGTAAATTGGTACAACCACTATGGAGAACAGTATGGAGATTCCTTTAAAAACTTAAAATAGAGCTACCATATGATCCAGCAATCTCACTCCTGGGCATATATCCAGAGAAAACCATAATCTGAAAGGATACATGCACCCGAGTGTACACTGCAGCACTATGCACAATAGCCAAGTTATGGAAGCAACCTAAATGTCCATCAACAGAGAGGTGGATAAAGAAGATGTGGTACATATATACAATGGAATATTACTCGGCCATAAAAAACAACAAAATAATGCTATTTGCAGCAACATGTCTGGACCTAGATACAGATTATTATACTAAGTGAAGAAGTCAGACAGATAAATTTCACGTGATATCATTCATATGTGGAATTTAAAAAAAGATACAAATGTTCTTATTTACAAAACAGAAGCAGACTTATAGATATCAAAAACAAACTTATGGTTACCAAACGGAAAACATGGTGGGGAGGAATAAATCAGGAGCTTGGGATGAACACACGCACATATAAGACAGATGACCAATGGGGACCTACGGTACACCACAGGGAACTCTACTCAACATTCTGTGATAAGCTATATGAGAAAAGAATCTGAAAAAGAATGAATATATGTATATGCATAACTGAATCACTTTGCTGTACACCTGAAACTAACACAACTGTATATCAACTATACTCCAATAAAAATTTTTTTAAATAAATGTATTTTTGGCTGCGTTTGGGTCTTCATTGCTATGCGCAGGCTTTCTCTAGTTGTGGCAAGCAGGGGCTATGCTTCATTGTGGTGTGCGGGCTTCTCATTGTGGTGGCTTCTCGTTGCGGAGCATGGGCTCTAGGCGCACGGGCTTCAGTAGTTGTGGCACGTGGGCTCAGTAGTTATGGCTCATGGGCTCTAGAGCGCAGGCTTAGTACTTGTGGTGCATGGGCTTAGTTGCTCTGCAGCATGTGGGATCTTCCCAGACAGGGCTCGAACCTGTGTCCCCTGCACTAGCAGGTGGATTCCTAACCACTACACCACCAGGGAAGTCCCAATAAATTTTTTTTAAAAAGACGCTCAAAATCGCTAATTATTAGAGAAATTCAAATCAAAAGTACAATGAGGTACCACCTCACAACTGTCAGAATGGCCATGATTGGACGAGGGGAAGATGGCGTAAGAGTAAGACGCAAAGATCACCTTCCTCCCCACAGATACACCAGAAATACATCTACACGTGGAACAACTCCTACAGAACACCTACTGAATGCTGGCAGAAGACCTCAGACCTCCCAAAAGGCAAGAAACTCCCCACGCACCCGGGTAGGGCAAAAGAAAAAACAGAGACAAAAGAATAGGGACGGGACCTGAACCAGGGGGAGGGAGCTGTGAAGAAGGAAAGGTTTCCACACACTAGGAAGCCCCTTCGTGGATGGAGACTGCGGGTGGCGGAGTGGGGGAGCTTCAGGAGCTGCGGAGGAGAGCACAGCAACAGGGGTGCGGAGGGCAAAGCGGAGAGGTTCCCGCACAGAGGATTGGTGCCGACCAGCACTCCCCAGCCCGAGAGGCTTGTCTGGTCCCCCGCCGAGGCAGCCGGGGCTGGGAGCTGAGGCTTGGGCTTCGGTCGGAGCACTGGGAGAGGACTGGGGTTGGCGGCGTGAACACAGCCTGAAGGGGTTAGTGCACCACGGCTAGCCGGTAGGGAGTCTGGGAAAAGGTCTGGAGCTGCCGAAGAGGCAAGAGACTTTTTCTTCCCTCTTTGTTTCCTGGTGCGCGAGGAGAGGGGATTGAGAATGCTGCTTAAAGGAGCTCCAGAGACGGGCGCGAGCCGCGGCTAAAGCACGGACCCCAGAGACGGGCAGGAGATGCTAAAGCTGCTGCTGCCGCCACCAAGAAGCCTGTGTGCGAGCACAGGTCACTATCCACACCCC
>NW_020185335.1:2587715-2621084 GCF_003031525.2 Neophocaena asiaeorientalis asiaeorientalis | reverse complement strand
GCCCGCCACTGCCAGGGTCCCGGGATCCAGGGACAGCTTCTCCGGGAGAACGCACAGTGTGCCTCACGCTGGTGCAACGTCACGCCGGCCTCTGCCGCCGCTGGCTCGCCCCGCACTCCGTGCCCCTGCCTCCCCCCATTCTGTGTGAGATTTTGTCTGTATAGCTTTGCTTCCACCATTTGTCCTAGGGTACTGTCCGTCCGTTTTTGTTTTTTAATATTTTTTCTTAATAATTAAATTTAATACTTTTATTTTATTTTACTTTATTGACCTAGAGTCTGTCATACAGAGTGAAGTAAGTCAGAAAGAGAAAGACAAATACCGTATGCTAACACATATATATGGAATTTAAGAAAAAAATGTCATGAAGAACCTAGGGGTAAGACAGGAATAAAGACACAGACCTACTGGAGAACGGACTGGAGGATATGGGGAGAGGGAAGGGCGAGCTGTGACAAAGCGCGAGAGAGGCATGGACATTTATACACTACCAAACAAACGTAAAGTAGATAGCTAGTGGGAAGCAGCCGCATAGCACAGGGAGATCAGCTCCATGCTTTGTGACCGCCTGGAGGGGGGGGATAGGGAGGGTGGGAGGGAGGGAGATGCAAGAGGGAAGAGATATGGGAACATATGTATATGTATAACTGATTCACTTTGTTATAAAGCAGAAACTAACACACCATTGTAAAGCAATTATACCCCAATAAAGATGTTAAAAAAAAAAAAAAAGAATGGCCATGATTAAAAACTACAAATAACAAATTCTGGAGAGGGTGTGGAAATAAGGTAACCCTCCTGCACAGTTGGTGGGAATGTAAGTTGGTGCAGCCACTGTGGAAAAACAGTATGGAGGTTCTCAGAAAACTGAAACTAGAACTACCATATGATCCAGCAATCCCATTCCCTGGCATATATCCAGACAAAATTCTAATCTGCACCCATATGTTCATAGCAGCACTATTCACAATAGCCAAGACATGGAAACAACCTAAATGTCCATCCACAGATGAATGGATAAAGAAGATGTGGTACATATATACCATGGAATAATACTCAGCCATAAAAAAGAACGAAATGATGCCATTTGCAGCAACATGGATGCAACTAGAGATTATCATACTAAGTGAAGTCAGAAAGAGAAAGACAAATACCGTATGATATCACTTATATGTGGAATCTAAAATATGACACAATGAACCTATCTACGAAACGAAAAGAGACTCAGGGACACAGAGAACAGACTTGTGGTTGCCGAGGGGGGGCGGGGTGGGAGAGGGATGGAGTGGAAGGTTGGAATTAGCAGATGTAAACTATTATTTACAAAATGGATAAACAACAAGATCCAACTGTATAGTGCAGAGGACTATATTCAGTATCCTATGATAAACCATAGGATATTTAAAAAAAGAATATTTAAAAATATTTTTAAAAGAATATTAAAAAAAGAATGTATATTTTTGTGCCACTGAATCACTTTGCTGCACAGCAGAAATGAACACAACACTGTAAATCAACTACACGTCAATAAAATAAATTAAAAAAAAAGCAACACCCCCACCCCCAAAATAAAACAAACAAAAAACGACAATAGCAAAATCACGCTTACCTCAAACAATGAAAACATGCCAACCCTTCCACAAGAGAGGGAGGAAAAAAAATATTATTAAAAAAAATACCCTGGAATCCAGGCCAAACCAAACAGGTCTGCCGGCAGGACATAGCCCCTGGCTGCCAGTCTGTGACCCCTGAATGAGGCAATCTGCCGGGTGGAATACTGACCCACACTCCAAAATCTGCCTGAAGTCCCTTCGTAATAAACAGTGTCTCCCTACAGAGGTGGCAGGCTCCAAAAGGCCAGGTCAAACTCAGCAGTTCAACCCTGATCTGATCACAGAGCCCCAGGGATCCCGGCTCCCCACGCCACCCTCCCCACCCTGCCTTCCCCAGCAGGCAGGGACTCATCCCTCAGGAGCTCTGATCCTGGAGCCCCTCCTTGGGCTTCGGTGTTCTCAGGGCGCGGGGCCTGGGCACCTCCATGTGCTGGCTTTGGGAACTCAAAGTTCAGGAACACCAGAGACTTGCCAGTGAGCCCATCCCTGGTCACCACGAAGGGCATCATCTCTCCCAGACTGCAGTGAGGGCCCTGTCACCACAGCGAGGGAGCACCCACCACACTTATCAGAACGCCTGCTGGCGTTTCTCCCCCACGCTAGACTCTCCCGGAGAGCAGGGCCTGGGGTCTCACCATCCCTGTCCTCGGGACTCATCAGGGACTATAACCCCTGACACCCAGGGCCCGCAAAACCTGCCACAGCCATTCTAAAATCTTAGCCTCAGGGCCTTATCCTTGAGAAAGCTGTGTGGGCGTGTTGGAGCCAGGCTGTGGGGTAAAGGCTCTCCAGGACTGTGCACAGCAGGCTCACACATTTAGCCATCAGATCCTGGTCACCTAACACAGCCTGGTCTTGAGAGTCTAGAGTCTGGGGTCCTTCAGTTGAGCCAAGCATCCGTCTCTGCGTTTTTAGTGTCTGAGAGGCCTGTCATCAAGATAAAACACCCTCCTCTTATTAGGAGTTTTAATCCCTCACTCCAGCACCCCATGCAGTACTGGTTCTGCCACTCGAGCAGACAGATGGTTTCCAGAAAACAGAAAAGTGGCAGTTAAAACTACCATGGGGGTGTTCAAGTATGAAACTTATTAAGTATATGTTCTGCTTTCGGAAGGGAAAACGATTCATGTAGTGGGGAAGCCTTTTGAGACAGAAGAACCTGAGTTTTTAGATCCAGGTTCTAGCTGTGAAAGCTTGGGATGATTCCTTACCCTCAAGGAGCCTCTGTTTCCTCATCTGTGAAATGGGGTAACACTACCTAGCTCATAGGGCAGCTGCACAAAATAAATGAGATGAGGGATGTACAAGGGCCAAATCCTCCTCCTCCCAAATAAGGCAGACAGTGTTTTACACGTGATCACTTTTTAAAATGATCAATGGTATGGACTGAATTGTTCCACCCTACCCCAATTCATACAACCCTGGTGGCAGTATTTGGAGAGAGGGCCTATAGGGAAGTAATTAAGGTTAAGTGAGGTCATATAGGTGTGGCCCTGATCCAATAGGATCAGTGTCCTTATAAGCAGAGACACTAGAAAGCTCCCAGGTGAAGCACAAGTCCCTCTGTCCCTGATATCAAACAGGACACTCCTCATCCCAAACATGTCTGAAGAAGGCTCCAAACTGAGTGTAGAGTCTTCTAGGCCAGTGCTCCTCCAACTCTAATGTGCACCAGGGATCATGTTAAATATGCAGATTCTGATCCATAGGTTTGGGGTGAGGCTGGAGAATCTGTTCCTAGCAAGTCCCCAGGGGATCCTGATGCTGCTGGTCTGCGGGCTACACTTCTGAGTAGCGAGGTCCTTAGACTGCAATGTTATTTCCCTGCCAAGAATGTATGAACATTCATTCATTTAGATGCCAACCGTCAAATGCTGCCAGGCACTGTGCTAAATGCTGAGGATAAATAAAACAGGGTCTCTGCTCTTAAGGAGTTTATAGTCCAGTGAAGGCCCTAAGGGGTTTCCCTGATTCCACAAGCCAAGGGCAATGTCAAACACAAGATGAACCCCATTAAAGACAAAGCCCTTCCAGAACAGCCTGCAGAGTGAGAGCACTTACACAAGATGTGTTGGAGGCAACAATAATGCTGAGATGAACACCTCTATTCAAGGACTCAACCGATGACTCAAGCTATGATAAAACTGAACATTCCTGAGAAACAGAGTGGGTGATGGACAAAACAGGTGTCACTGTAGCATCAGCTGATAAAACCACGGATATGGAGCCAAGTCTATACATCAGCTCTGGGTCTCCTACTCATTATAGCAATACTTATCATTACGACTTGCTGGCACTGGTGAGAGTCAGGGTAACCACCACTAGTGGTGGGAAAAGAGAGCATTCAAGAAAGTGGTGCTTGATGAGAGAAGCAGCTAGGTGGTTCTGGACATACTGGATGTTAGAGCTGAACGTGAGGGTCCTCTTAGCAAAATCCAAACCATTTAGCCGAGGAGGAAACTAAAACCCAAAGCAGTTAAAGCAGTGGTTCTCAACCGGGGTGACTGTCCATCCCCACGGGACATTAGGCAGTGTTTCTGGAGAGATTGTTGGTTGTACAACTGATGGAAAGCTACTGGTGTTAGTGGACAGAGACCTGGGACGCTGCTAAAAACCCTATAATGCACAGGACAGCCCACCACAACCAAGAATTATCTGTCCCAAAATGTCAACATTGCTGAGATTAAGAAACCCTGAGTTGAGGAATTTGCTGGAGGTCAAAGAATGTCACACCACAGACTAGATTAGAGGGGTCCAAGAGAGCATTCGGTAGTGCCGGAAATGTTCTAAACTCTGCACTGTCCATTATGGTATCTGACAGCCACACGTGGCTACTGAATATGTCAGATATGGGTAGTGTGACTGAAGAACTCGATTTAAATTTTTTATTTTGTCTTTAATAATTTAAATGTAAACAGCCAAGCATGGCCAGTGGCTACCCTACTGGACAGGGCAGGACTACAGTCCGTATTTCCTGACACCCAGACTGGCATTCTTTCAGTTTCACAGCCTGCTCTTTTCCACTCTTCTGAAATGACCCACCCACCAGACTTTATCACAACGATTTGGCTGGAAAAAATACAAAAGTAAGATAACAGCAGACAAATCTTAATAAAATGTTCACAAACATCTTGTTTTGTAGATTGTGAAAACAGCAAAACGTCAGATCATGGTTACACACACAGTGGTCCCCCGTCATCCGAGGTTTCAGTTACCGGTGGTCAACTGCAGGTCCAAAATATTAAATGGAAAATTCCAGAAATAAACAATTTCTAAGTTTTAAACTATATGCTGTTCTGAGTGGTGAGATGAAATCTCCTGCTGTCCCACCAGAACATGAATCATCCGTTTCTCCAGCACATCTATGCTGTATATGATATCTACCCATCTAGTAGGGTTATCAGATCGACTGTCGGTATCGCAGTGCTTATGTTCAAATAGCCCTTATTTTACTTAATAATGGCCCTAAAGTGCAAGGCTAGTGATGCTGGCCATTGGGATATTCTCTTACTGTGCCTAATTTATAAATTAAACTTTATCATACATATATATGTATAGGAAAAAACAGTATATATAGAGTTTGCTACCATGCAAGGTTTCAGGCATCCACTGGGTGTCTGGGGACGTATCTCCCACAGATAAGAGGGTCCTACTGAACACGTAAGAATACTGCAGAAACAAGAAAGGTCAAATTATTCCTACTTCCGCTTGCAGGGAAGCGTGATATTGACAGAGGTAAAACAAACAGCCCTCTGAGCCTTGAGGTTTTGGCTTATTTCTCCACCTGGTCAACTAACTATCCCTTTCACTTCTCAGAAGCTGGGTAAGAAATGAGGCAAGTCAACATCCTTAGCAAATTCTCACGCTTCCCATCTCCCTCGCATCAGAGGCCAGTCTCTGATTTGCTCGTTTTGATGGAGACCACACTGAGGACGCACCATGTGCCAGGCACTGTGTTAAGCACCAGATATACGTTACGGCGCTTCATTCTCACCGCAGCCCTAAGCAGCACACATACATTACGTCGCTTCATTCTCACGGCAGCCCTTTGGGGTATCAGTAGGTTAAAGAACTTGGCCCACGTCACAGAGTCAGAAGCAAAGCTGGGACTGCCAATCTCCTGCTCTTAAGCACGGCCCTAAGGGCCTTCAGTTCTTAAAGGGTAACAGCCATGTTACTTGAATCAGGTGACTCTGCAGCAGCTTCCGCCTTCCGCCGCTAGGACCCGCCCCTCTCCAGCCACGCTCCCGCACGCACCTGCAGGGTGTTTGGCCACGCCCCACAACGCTTCACCTTCTACCCTCACACTCCAGCTTTCGACCCCAACAGTCTGAGTCTGGTTTGAGACCTGCTTAATTGGGCCTGTATTACATGCAGTCAACTGCCCGCACGTGGTAGGCTTGGCACTTGGTGGGCTTCTGTAGATGTTCGTGAGAACGAAGCCTGACTCGCTTAGGAAAATTTATTCTATACTTACTGAATCTGCTAGTTCATTCACACTACTTAGTCACCAGTCAATATCTCATATGCCAAAGTTTCCCGCATTGGAGTAACACCATCTTGATTTTCGCTATATCCTAGCCACTTGTACTGTTATTTTAAAAGTACTTTCTAATCAACTCACTTTAAAAAAATCTTAAATTCATTCTTTAGCCTTGCTTATGCCTTAAAATCATGGGTTTGAGTAGTGACATATTTTTCTAAAACATATAAATTGCAATTAAAAACAGAACTATCTGCCTACCATCTAAAATCTCAGGTACCAACAGTGGCTGTCACCCCACCATTTGGGACTCAGGATGTGTTTATCATGCTCTGATACCTTGCAGGGCTGGGTTACAGACAGCAGAAGCCCCAAATGTGTTGATTGCAGGTCTCCAGGTGGATCCACTATAAAGCAGCCCCTCCAAGTGCTTTGAAGTTTCACACTAAGTGGTGGAACAGAAGTTGAAGCTGTGTGATAAAAAGCACTTTATGGATGCAGTGTGGCTAAAGATACAGTAACAGGGAGATGCATCAGAGTTCCTTATCATAAGCTTCCATAGTGAACAGGGACTTAGGACAATAATACCACAGTGGAACCCAATGAGGATTAATATTGTTAAAAAACAAAATTCAGCTGAGTAAATTTGAGGCTCTAATTGGCTTTATTCAACAATTCATGACTCTGGCAGCATCCCATCTAGCAGACAGGAGCTTCAAGGAGCTCAACAGAATGGAAGGCTTTTATAGATTGTTTCAGGCATGTCACCTTCCTTTGGGGAAGGGGGGTGTTCATCATGCAGATTACTTCACCAGAGCTGATCAGGTAATTCCAGATTAACTAGTTAAAGGTCATATTGCTGGGAGAAGCTGAAACTACAAGTAGGTTAGATATTAAGTCTTGGTTTGCTGACGTGAGTTTAGCACAAGTGAATCAATTTGGGGCCTGTTTCTTTTTTTTAACAATATGAAATAACACTGGTCGTACTTTTTTCTAATGAGTGAAAAGCAGTCCTGTAAAGCTTATAACAGTCTTGGAAATGGAGTGTTATCCTCAATCAACAGATCAGAATCTATGGGACACAAGTGAGGGGCTATGGTACATAGAATTTGAAGATGGTCCCTAAGATTCCCACCCTTTTTGCTATACCCCCTGGGCAATCCCCTCCCTTCAACTGTGATTAAGTCTTGTAAATATGATGGACTGTCATTCTAACAATTGTCATGTCATATAGCAGAAGATATTTTGCAGATCTAATTAACGTCCCTAATCAGTTGACTTTGAGTTACTAAAAAGGGAGATTATCCTGGGTGGGCCTGACCCAATCAGCAGAGGCCTTAAAAGAAGTTAGGAGAGATTTTAAATGGGAGAGATATTCTTCTGCTGGCCCTGAGGAGTCGATAGTAACAACAGTGAACTGTCTATGATGGATCACTGGGTAAGGACCTGAGAGTGGTCTTTCGTTGCTAAAATTGGTCCCCTGTTGTCAGTTGCCAAGAAAATGATACTGTCAGTGAAATGGCTGCCAGGAAATGAATGTTAACACAATGAGGGAGTTCGGAAGATAATCTTTCCCCAGTTCAGCCTCCAGATGAGGACGCAGCTGGCCGGCATGTTGATTTCAGCCTGTGGGAGCCTGAACCAAGAACCCAATTTAGTACCTTTTGGACTCCTGACCCACGGCAACTGAGATAAGACATTTGTGTTGTTTTAAGCTGCTAGATTTGTGACAATCTGTTATGCGGCCATAGAAAACAAATACAGGAGCTATCCCCCAACTCAGCAAGTCATGGAGTAATTGTGTCTAGAAAAATCTGTGAAAAATGTGCTTTCCTTTACTGGTGGGGTTTTCACAGCTTCTAAAACCCTTGCCAACACAATCTGACAAATGAAGGTGGGTGCACCAACAACCTGAAAACTGCCCCTGATACAGATTCATCTCCAGAAGAAAAGGTATTGCTTAATAGTTTCCTCCCCTTACCTTGATACCAAGTAGCACTGATAAGGACATTTCTAAATGTCTTGCAAAGTTTATGCCTTTAGAATTTTGATGATGGTTGAGGTAAAACAATGCAAAAAAAATCAATGGGAATGATTTGGATCTATTTCTTTAGTGTGTATTCATTTCCACTAGATCCATATCTAATATAGTATTTCATCTGTTTCTTTTGCTGTTTGGTTTGGCTTTTTATTAAAGGTGAACTGAATTTCCCATGGGTTATAATGTGATACACTTTTTTAACAATTGAAACAGTAAGGAAATGTTTTTTCACCACAAGGAACTCTTTTCTTCTGAAATCACATTCTGGCCTAGGTTGCTAAGAAACCAGTTTTTCATTCAAGACTGAAACCAATGCTTTGTCCTACCTTTAGTTCAGAAGTTCCTGAAAATAAGTTATTATTTTTTTTCTGACATCTTGGAAAATGTCAGCTAGTTAAGGTTATTTATGCATAATTGGACTGGCGTTGGTACTGAGAATAAAGCCCAAGGGCCACCATCGCCTTCTCTATGTGCTCACTTCTCCTCTGTCCCTGGTGGCCAGGCCTGCCGTGCTCAGACTCTTCCAGACTAGTGGATAATTAGTATGTCTGGTTGCACAGTGGCCATCATTTCACAGTTATAACTCATCTGCACATATGTGTGATGAGGCCTGGCTGGTGTTACGTAACTTATGGGCATTGTTGCAAGAGGGTGCTGGTGACACTGTAGGAATCTTGAATTGCACAAAGCAGTTTCTCCAACAGCAGTGTGATTTTGCTGGAGTGTCAGGGCAACGTGTTGAGGCACAGTATGAGAGGTTTGGGAGATCCCAAACTTGGGATTGCTTCAGATCCAGCAGGCCCTCATGACGTCACAGTATAATCACCTCTGACCTGAGGCAGGACTCGCCCAAAGAAGGGGTTAGACTGAGGATGCCACACTCACCAGGGCCTCTGTGTCGAACAGTGTCGGGGGGCCTCATTCACGTTGTTTTCCGTGCACAATGGTCTCTGGAATTGTGCCACCTGGGCCCTGATATTTTCTGAACACCCCCCAGTGAGATGTCTCCTGGTTTCCTTTGCTGAGAATGCGTTCTTTCAAATGTAACTTCCATTAGCTTTCGTCAGAATGCTTGTTTTCACTAAGCCTCCCCTTCAGCTCTCTGCTGAGCGACATTCCAAACTTGCCAATATGAAACGATTTTGTCATTGCCTTTTTTGAGGCCAAGAAAACATAAGAACCACCTATAGGAAAGCGAGGTACCCCATCTCAAGTCATCTGGGAAGGGGGTTCATGCTGGGGCAGGGTCTGAGCTGGTTGCTTGGTCCCAGGGAGGCCGGTCTGCCTCCTCACTCCAGGCCTGACTGAGGCTTGGGCTCTAGACTCAGTGGCTTGGGGGGAGCTGGAGCGGGGCTGAAGGAGGGGACCTGCCCCTGGCCACCTAAAGGCACCATTTTGCAGGTGGTGACACTGGGAAGTGGCCAGTTTCTATAGCAGCCAGTGTCTGTAGCAGCCAGTGTCTGGGGTGGTGGTTGGAGCCCTGCAGCCCCAAGGGAACATATCTGAGTCCTGACCTTCACAGTTAGAGGAATCTTTTTTTTTTTAATTAATTAATTAATTTTTGGCTGCGTGGGGTCTTCGTTGCTGCACGCGGGCTTTCTTTAGTTGCGGTGAGCGGGGGCTACTCTTCGTTGCGGTGTGTGGGCTTCTCATTGCGGTGGCTTCTCTTATTGTGGAGCACAGACTTCTAGGTGAGCGGGCTTCAGTAGTTGTGGCTCGCGGGCTCAGCAGTTGCGGCCTGCGGGCTCTAGAGCGCAGGCTCAGTAGTTGTGGTGCACAGGCTTAGTTGCTCCGTGGCACGTGGGATCTTCCCGGACCAGGGCTCGAACCCGTGTCCCCTGCATTGGCAGGCGGATTCCTAACCACTGCGCCACCAGGGAAGTCCCAGTTAGAGGAATCTTGAGTCTCATCACGCTCCGACTGTGACCGTGGGTGCTTTAGCCAACTTCTACACGGCTTCCTCCGTCTTTCCTGCAGTCTTAACGATTGTTTATCATACTAGGTTTAGAAGTGTTGGAAAGGCACCCGTTTAGAAGAAGGTGGTAGTGGGCCAATTGCTCCCCTCCCCCCAGCTCTGCCTCTGGGGAGTGGGTGGGAGGAGGGACTTTGCGGGACGGGCAACCATTTCATTCACTTCGTCTGAAAGCAGAGTTGGTGAGATCCTCTCCAGGGCTCTAATGAAGAGCGTTAGGGCTGTGGATTCAGCAAAGTCTCAAATTCTGCTGGTGCCTTTAAAGCAGTGCTCTGCACTGCAGTGTGCATACAAACCCCCTGGAGATGTCATTAAAATGCAGATTCTGGGGCTTCCCTGGTGGCGCAGTGGTTGAGAGTCCGCCTGCCGATGCAGGGGACACGGGTTCGTGCCCCGGTCTGGGAAGATCCCACATACCACGGAGCGGCTGGGCCCGTGAGCCATGGCCGCTGAGCCTGCGTGTCTGGAGCCTGTGCTCCGCAACGGGAGAGGCCACAGCAGTGAGAGGCCCGCGTACCGCAAAAAAAAACCCCAACAAACAAACAAACAACAACAACAAAAAAATGCAGATTCTGACTCAGTAGGCCTGGGGCCGGGCCTGAGAGCTTGAATTCCTAGCAAGTTCCCATGTGATGCTGATGTGAGGAGGCAGTGGTTTCAGATCAGCAGCGAACATTGCCCAGGACTTGGCAGAAATGCGAATTCTCGGGCCTGCCCAAACCTACTAAATCAGGCTCTCTGAGGGTGGCCCAGCAGTCTGTGGTTTAGCAAGTCCTTGGGGCGATTCTGATAGATACTAAACTTGAGAACCAGCGGTTTCTTCAGGCTCCGTGTATCTGCCAGTTAGAAGACTAGCTCGTTGGGCTCTGTGCCTTCTCAGTTTGCTGCTTAGTGCGTTGTTTGCTCATTTAATCACTTGGCGTATCTGTAGTCTTGTTCTTTTGTCTTTATTCCTATCAGCAGGGTCTTTAGTGGCTACAAAAATGAACTATTAAGTGTGTGTCTGCAGATGCTTTAGGACAGGCTTCATCTGGTACTAGCTGTGTGTCAAGTGTAATGGGCTGAGGGGCGGCGGGAGGTACAAAGAGATGGAAGAATCCGTCCATTAAACACACACCATTGTAAAGCAATTATATTCCAATAAAGATGTTAAAAAAAAAAAAGGACATATGCATCAGAAAAAAAAAAGCAGAAAAAACACCTCTAGTAGCTATAAGGTCTTGTTAAAACACAGGTTTCTGGGCCACAACCCTGGAGTTTCTGACTCAATAGGTCTGGGGTGGGCCCTGAGAATTTGCATTTTTAATAAATTCCCAGGCAATGCTGAGGCTGCAGGTCCAGGGATCATTTTTGAGCACCACCTCTTTGCAGCATCCATTCCCAAATGGCCATCTTCTTTTATGCCTCCATCTTCTCTTGCAGGTAGGCTGAAGGGGATGAGGAGAGGGCAGGAGGTAGACGCCGGGGACCCTCAGGCACAGCTGAGTGTGTGCATTTGTGCAGAAGCAAGTCCACTCCAGGGCCAGTCTTTAACCACCTTCATTTCAACAGGCGGTGCCAACAGGTAAGTGGCTCTACTAATACCACTGCAGGCCCTGGGGGAGAATCTGCACATGCCCGCTTCTCCTGGGAGGTGGGGTTTCCACGGTGCTTTCCTTCTGAACAAAGGCACCAACTTAGAGCGTCACCCTGTATGCGCACACAAAATGGCTGCAGTTTGAAATATGTGACACTGGGACGTGGTCCTCTCTCTAGAAGTAGATTCCTGACTGGTTGCACCATTAATGGCCAGGTGGGTTTTGATCTGTAGCGCTGGTTCTCAACACTGCCACACAAGCTGAAAAGAAATGATGCCATGTCCCTCCCCAGACAGATTAAATCAGTATTTGCGGAGGTGGGGTCTGGACCAGAGTTAGGTGGAGAATCACTGCTCCATAGGCTGAGTGCTATGCACAGGGCTGGGGGTGGGGAACTGGGGTGTCTATTAGCATCCCTCCAGGACCTGACCTTCAGCGAGAACTTTCTGTGGGAAACAGATATGGGATTCAGAGACGGAGGGAGCATCCCGACCTCTGTCCCTGCAGTAACTGCCCTAATGTATCTGCTCATGGCTTTGAAAGTAGTGACTTATTTGACTTTTATGTGAAAGCAGAATAAGATACCATGTCAAAGTAGAGTCATGGCTTTAAAAAGCCATGGGTTTTAAAAAGAAACTGTGGTGGGCTTCCCTGATGGCACAGTGGTTGAGAGTCCGCCTGCCGATGCAGGGGACGCGGGTTCGTGCCCCGGTACAGGAGGATCCCACATGCTGCAGAGCGGCTGGGCCCGTGAGCCACGGCCGCTGAGCCTGCGCGTCCGGAGCCTGTGCTCCGCAACGGGAGAGGCCACAGCAGTGAGAGGCCCGCGTACCGCAAAAAAAAAAAAGGGGCCCCAGAGTCATACACTGCTAAGTGCTGTATGATGGAAGGTCATGAGTGTAAGACCTGTGTCATCTTATTAAACATGAGCATTATTTCGTAGTGCTTGGGCTTTGGAGATATATTAAGAAACTAAATGAAGAGACTTGCCCTTGTCAAGTAAAATATAGCTGTTTCGTGTAGTTACCATGTTTAATATGGAATATCTATATTTCATACAGATATCTGGAATTCATATAATGCGGAAATAAGTGCCCCTGTAATTGAACTGGAGGATACAACAGTACCTTTAGAATTCTGATTATTTTCTCTATTCTTCGCAGGGCTAGAACCACACATAGGTATTAAGGCTGAGGAGACGGCTTTTCCATGATGCCACGGGCCCTGGTTCCCACTAAGGGGTGATCCCCTTCAGGTAATAAACCCATTTAATTCCAGTGTCGCTGCCTTCGCCGGGAGGGCAGCCTACAATCAGCTTGCTGGTGATGGGTGTTTTGCTGCCTGATGGGTTTCCTCCAAAGTAGACCGTGATGTTGTTGATCTTCTTGGGCTTCACGGAGTCTATGGCGCGGACGGAGAAGGCCGGGTTCTCCACCGTGAAGGAGAAGGTGACCGGGTGGTAGAAGACGTTCTTGAAGGGGATGACTATGTTGTACCCGGCTCGGATCAGGAAGGGGCCTTGCGGCTTGGGCGGCAGAGCCACTCCGAAGAGGGGGATGACGTACTCGCCACCCACGAGCGATGACAGGCTCAGGTTGCCCTTGCTCTCGCCCAGGCGGCTGGGCTCGAAGTACACCTCCACACTCACCTCGGTGCCGCCCTGCACCCCGGGGGCCACGGAGATGAACTTTTCCGTGTGGAAGTCTGGACAGTCGGTCTGAAAGGAGAACAAATGCGCTCGGCTCACCCAGGACTCTGAAGAGCAAACCAGCAGCTCATGTCCGTCCCCAGCCCTCCACCCTCCGACATGAGCAACCTACGCTTGCGTGAGGACGGGCAGGTTATACAAAAGCTGTGCCCTTAAAACTCCCTTGAAGAGTAGGTGTTACTAGTTTATCCCTGTTTTACTACAAAGAAACCAAGGCCAAGAGATGTTAAATAGACACACAGCGGGATGATACGGGCGGCAGTCCTGGGTGCTGCCCCCCCGTATCCCGTGCTTCTTTCCTTCCACTGCCCCTGGAGGACCGGAGACTCTGGCTCCTCGTGGACGGGTGGGACTAGTTCTGGACAATAAGTTGAGAGTAGAAGTGCAAGGTGTCCCTTCCACACTAGAGCAGTTATTTGCCAGAGCAAGTCCCTCTGGGGTCTTTTCACCCCTCTGCTGCTATGACTGGAAACATCTGAGATAGTGGTTGCCCCTCAGCCTGGATCCCCGGGTGGCTGTGATGAGCAGAGTCCCCTGCTGACCTTCCCTGGATAGAGAAGCACGAATGGGAGGCAAACCTTTGTTGTTTTAAGCCACTGAGATGTTGGGGCTGTTACTACAGAATAACCAGGCTTCTCCTGACGGATGGGGATGATGAAGAGCCTATGCCTCTTTAAAAATCATGAATCACTACGTTGTATACCTGAAACTTATAAAATCCTGTACATCAACTATACCTCAGTTAAAAATAGAGCCGGGCTTCCCTGGTGGCGCAGTGGTTGAGAGTCTGCCTGCCAATGCAGGGGACACGGGTTCAAGCCCTGGTCTGGGAAGATCCCACGTGCCACGGAGCAGCTGGGCCCGTGAGCTACAAATACTGAGCTCTGCGCGTCTGGAGCCTGTGCTCCGCAGCAAGAGAGGCCGCGACAGTGAGAGGCCTGCGCGTCTGGAGCCTGTGCTCCGCAGCAAGAGAGGCCCGCGCACCGCGATGAAGAGTGGCCCCCGCTTGCCACAACTAGAGAAAGCCCTCGCACAGAAACGAAGACCCAACACAGCCAAAAATAAATAAATGAATAAATAAATTTATAAAAAAAAAAAAATAGAGCCTATGCCTTGTGACCATGGCCATGGGACTCTGATGATAACTGGGCACACGGCCACCCAGTGTAAGGCTACACTCCTAGCTCCCCTTGTTGCTGGGTGTGGTCACATGAAGTTTTCTTCAGTGGAATGCGAGTGGCAGTGATGTATGCAGCTTCCCCGTTTTCCCCAGGTAGCTGGCTGCAGTGTGGCTGTCACAGTAAACCATCTTGGTCTGTGTGCACCGCAGCAACTCCCTACAGAGGGAAGAGCATCAGGAAAGAAGGGTCTGGGTGCCTGATGTCACGGAGCTGCCATTCCAGCCCAAACTGCTTATGCCCACACTGCTATCTGAGAGAGGAATAAACTACTATTTTGTTGGTTTGCAGGGCTTTCTGTTTCAGTAGTTAATCCTATATTCACACTGATTTAATAGCTAACACATACGGAACACTTACTATGGGCCAGGATTCGTTTTATATACCTATTTAAAAATCCTGACAGATATCCTGTGAGAGTGTTAGTAAACTGTTCATACAAAGGGTAAACGGTGAAGCCAGGATTCAAATCCAGGTCTGCTGGATTCCACAGCCGATACTCACGACCACTAAGCTCTATTGTCTCACTGTACTGACCACTGAGTATGTTGTGGGAAGCAAAACTCCCCCTACCCCAACCCCAGCTTGTTACGCTAGAAAGTCTGTGAGGAAGAACCCAGGCCTGGTACTCTTTGTTTCTAGCTGGGAGTTTCCAACTAGGTAACGCACTTGAGTCTGAGTTTCACATTTCTGCACCCGCCGTGTCCCCCTCCCATTATTTTGGAGCCCAGACTTCTGGAAAGCATAGGGCAGAGGGTGAGGCAGGGGCTGCTCACCCTGCAGTAGTATTCTGTCTTCTGCCGGGCGTAATTGGTGAACTTGGCAAAGATGCTCTGGCCACTGCCGAGGACAGCCTGGAAGTGGACAGGCTTTTCAGGCAGTGCTGGCGTGGTCTTCAGACTGAGCTCATAGGGGTAGTAACCCAAATCACTGTTGTGCAGTGTTAGCTTCCCGAAGGTTTCTCCAGCTTTCAAGGGCTGGAATTCAAATGAGAATGTGCCCTGCAAGAGAAGACGAAGGCTCGGGTGACGCTGAACGTCTGACCCATCCTCTGCCCCCCGGTGACCTCACAGCAGGTTGGTAGCAGATGCTTATACTGACCTTGAGCCTGGGGGGCCTCTGTCCAAACCAGCCCGCTTTTCCTCCTCTGGACCCCTTCCACCTTTCCCTAGTCTGGGTATTTCTATATCTGGAATCTCTTTGAATCTAAAAAAAGGTACTGGATCCTCTCTTGAGAAGCATAATTATGGAGATGGGGGTGGGTGGGCTGGAGGGGCAGGAGGGCTGAAGGTCCGGCAGTTCTTTCTTTGCTCATAGCCCATCTCTGAACAGTTTCCTGGGCCCTATCGTCATTTGGGGGAGGCCTTCTCCTTCCTCTATTATCATCCAAAGCAAAACAAAACAAGAACCAAGGAGTACTGCTTATAATAGCAAAACAAGGGAAACAATTCAAACGCATCAGCAGTAAGAGACTGGGTAAATAAAGTATTCTTTATTCACGTCCGTGGAATATTACGTAGCCATTACAAAGGAAGAGGCAAAGCTCTAAGCGCTGAAATAAAAGGTGCTGGTAATATTTTAAGTGGAAGAAGGAAGGTTCTAGAAATGTATATAAAGCTCTAGAAATGTATATGAGCTTATTTTTGTGAAGAAGATTATGTCTATGTATGTCCAGAAAAGAGACAAGGGTATGTTGAATTGTTACCAGTAGTTATCTTAGGATGGGGGAAATGGGACTGTGGGGACTTTTACTTTCTATTTCATGTACTTTTGTAGGGTTAAAATTTTGTTTTTATCTTGAGTAGGTATTGTTGTTTTTTTTGTTTTTTTTTTTTAAAAAAAACTACTTCTGGGCTTCCCTGGTGGCGCAGTGGTTAAGAATCTGCCTGCCAATGCAGGGGACATGGTTTGAGCCCTGGTCTGGGAAGATCCCACACGCCACGGAGCAGCTAAGCCCGCGAGCCACAACTACTGAAGCCCGGGTACCTAGAGCCCGTGTTCCGCAACAACAGAAGCCACTGCAATGAGGAGCCCGTGCACTGCAACGAAGTGTAGCCCCTGCTCGCCACAACTAGAGAAAGTCCGCATGCAGCAACGAAGACCCAGTGCAGCCAAAAATAAAATAAATTAAATTTATAAAAAAAAAACAAAAGAAAACTACTTCTTCCTGAACAATAAAATAAAGAGGATATCACTAAAATTACTGCAGATGTTTAACAGAGAATACAGTACAAAAATTTACATGATCTTACCACAATTAAAAAAATTTGGATGAAAATGGACAAATGTATAAACAAATATAAATTACAGAAACAGACTCAAAAAGATAAAGAAAACCCATATAGTCCTATAACCATGAAAGATATTTAATCAATAATAAAACAAAAAATTTCCCTTAACAAAATTCCAGATCACAAAGCTTTACTTTTAAGTTCTACCAATCTAATATTCCACAAGTTCTTCCAGAGAGAAGAAAAAGAGGAAACCTACCTCAACTTGACATCAGAATCCAACAAGGAGAAAGGAAAATTGGATGCTAGTTTCCCTACTGAACATATATACAAAATGTCTAATAAAAATGTTATCCAACTGATCCAGCAACATATAAAAAAGAGAATACTGCATGACTAAGTTGGGCTTATTCCATGAATGAAAAGTTGGTTTAACACTGGAAAAACCAATCAGTTACCACATTAACAAATTAAAAGGAAAACAATCAAATGAGCATCTCAATAGATGCAGTAAAAGTATTTGATAAAACTCAACATCCATTCATAGTGTTTTTAAAAAAGCTCTTAGCAAACTAGGAATAGAAGGAGATACCCTTAATCTGATAAAGGGTACCTATAAGAAACCCAAAACAAACATCATAATAAATGGTGAAACTTTGAAAGCTTTCCCTTCAAGATCAGGAACAAGACAATGTCTTCTGTTGCCTTTCTGGTCAACATTGTTCTGGAGGTCCTAGATAGCCCTATAAGGCATGAAAAGGTACTTAAAGGAAAAGGTTTAGAATGGAAGAAACAAAATTATAATTACTTACAGATGATAGGGTTGTACATGTACAAAATACAAGAATCTACAATTTAAATTATTATTAAGTGAATTTTATTTATAAGATGTTTGGGTAAAAGGTGATATACAAAAATCAGTTATATTTCTAAATGACTGCAACAAATATTTAGAATATGAAAATTTTAAAAGATGCTATTTATAATAGCATCAAAATATACAAAACCTAGAAATAAATCTAACAAAAGATGAGTAAAGCCTCTACATAGAAAACGAAAAACATTATTGAGAGAAATTAAAGAAGACTTAATGGAGATTTGCTCATGGATTGGAAATCTCAATACTATAAAGATTCAAATTCTCCCCTATGACAGACAGGCTCCAAGATGGCCCCCAGTAACCCCTACTTCCTGGTATTCACACCCTTGTATAGTCCTCTCCCACACTGAACCAGGTTGGTCTATGTGACCACAAGTATGTGGCAGAAGAGGTGGCGTGTCACTTTTGAGATTAAGAGGAAAAGACTGTGGTTTCTGTCTTGTGCATGCTTTCTTCTTTGCTGCCTCACTTTATTTTTTTAATTTTTAATATTTTTTGGCTGCGTTGGGTCTTCGTTGCTGCGCGCGGGCTTTCTCTGGTTGCGGTGAGCGGGGGCTGCTCTTCGTTGCGGTGTGCGGGCTTCTCATTGCGGTGGCTTCTCTCGCTGCAGAGCACGGGCTCTAGGCATGCAGGCTTCAGTAGTTGTGGTACGCGGGCTCAGTAGTTGTGGCGTGCGGGCTCAGTAGTTGTGGTGCATGGGCCTAGTTGCTCCGTGGCATGTGGGATCTTCCCGGCCCAGGATCAAACCTGGGTCCCCTGCATCGGCAGGCGGATTCTTAACCACTGCGCCACCAGGGAAGTCCCCTCACTTTCTTTTAGATCGTTCACTCTAAGGTACGTGAGCTGCCTCGTTGAAAGCAGCTCGCGGGGGGAGGCCACATGGTGAGGAACTGAAGCCTCCAGCTAACAGCCAGCAAGGAACTAGGACCTTTCCAACAGCCAACTACATGAGTGAGTTTGGAAGCAGATTATCCAGCCCCAGTCAAGCCTAGGGATGCCTAGAGTTCTGGCTGACAACTGACATCCTCATGAAAGCCCCTGAGCCAAAACCACCCGGTTAGGCAGCTGCTCTTAGATTCCTGATCCTCAGAAACTGTGGAGGTAATAAATGTCTGTTGTTTTAAGTTGCTGAGTTTTGGAATAATTTGTTGTGGATCAAAAGAAAACTTATACATTCTTTTTTTTTTTCCTTCTGCACCACACAGCTTGTGGGATCTTAATTCCCCGACCAGGGATTGAACCCAGGCCCTTGACAGTGAAAGCGTGGAGTTTTAACCACTGGATCACCAGGGAATACCCCAGAAAACTTATACATTGTTAAAATAATCTATAGACTTAATTTAATCCCAATCAAAATCCCAACAGAGTGTTTTTTTTTAAGGAACTTGACAAGCTGATTTAAATATATATATGGAAATGCAAAGGGCCAAAAATGCAATGCTATTCTTGCCAAGGTACTCTTGAAAAAAAAGAATATAAGAGATTATTAAGCCTTAATATAAAGCTAGAGTGATTGCTTGCTTGGCCATATATCAAACTATACTATAAAACTGTAATAGTTAGGATGCCGTGGTATTGGTACAAGTTCAGAAATTGAGTCATTATTATATTATAGGAAACCTAGAACAGATCCATGCACATATGGACACTTGATTTATTTCACAAATGGCCATGTAAATCAGTGTGGAAAAGACGGTCTTTGTAGTAACACAGTCTGAGATGATTTATATTCACTTGGAGAAAAAGGAAACTTGACTCTTGCCTCACGTCATACATTAAAGCCAGTCAGGTTTTGAGCAAGATGATAGCAGCGGCCGCCGCACAGTCTTCCCTAACCCCCACAAAACACTCGGACAAACCAGCTTAACGGCAACATCTATAACATAACTAAGTGAAAAGGTAAGCTACCAACTCCAAAAGATGGGTGAGTGGGGCTGATTACTCACAGCCATGAGACTAGTGTGAGCAAGCCACTGTCTGGGAGGAGTGGGAGAGACAGCAAAAGAACATCAGTCTGAGAGCCGGAGAATCACCCTAGATTGAGGGTCCCACTCAACCTGGGAAACTTGATGGGACAACTGACAACAGCAGCCTAAGCTGGAAGGATGATCTCAGGCTCTAGTTTATCGCTCACTGCAAACATGTCACAATAAGATTGGGTGACGTGGGGCAGCTTAAAACCAAGTTACTTAAACTATCTTCTAAGACAAAACCTTGTGCTGAGAGAAACCTCTGAGAGTAGAATCTATTTGGCTGTGACTGAGACACTTAGGGCAAAGGAAAGATGAAAGCTCAGATAAAGGTGGGGAGAAAAAAGAAAAAAAACCCTAAAAAGTACAAAGCTGTATTTTAAAAAATATTTGTGGTAACAACAGAAGAGAGAATCTTAGCTACGTGAAGCTACAAAAGGTATCCAGGGCCACCTTTTCCTTCTAAAAGCATGGAAAAAGTTAGAATGAACAACAGAAAAGGAATAAAAAAGGTGAATGATGAGCAGAATAATATTGCTATAGACAATGAAGACATGCCAGGAAGAGATCACTACAGAACAAAGAGAAAAAGAAAACATAGAACAGATAAGATAAACAGAAAGTACAGATTTGCATGTACACCTGAATACGTCACTATTTACACTCAATATAAATGACGTGAATGCTCAAGTGAAAAGGAAGCCTTGCTAGACTGGGTTAAAAAACCAAATCCATCTCATCTGTACACCGTTTATAAGAGACACGTTTAGATTATACGGATAGAGAAAGATTGAAAGTATGATGATTAAAAAAACCCCACACCATGCATGCTAACCAAAAGAAACCTATATTAATATTAGACAAAATAGATTTTAAGGCAAAAAGTGTTACTACAGACAAGGAAGATCACTTTATAATGAAAAGAGTTTCAAGTCACCAGAAAGATATTATAATTTTTATTTAACTAGTAATATAGCTTCAAAGTATATACATAAAGCAAAACATGACAGAACTACAAAGATAGACAGATACACAATCATAGTAGTATATGTTAATATACTCTCCTAAAACTGATTAAACAAGCAGACAAAACTATCAGTAAGGGTAAAGAAAACTGAACAACAAAACAGCAAATACATTCTTTTCAAAAAGAGATGGAGGATTTTAAAAAAAAGACTATATTGGGCCACAGAGCATGTCTAAAAAAATTCTAGAGTACTGAAATAATACTGAATATATTCTCTGACCACAAAATAATTTTTAAAAGTGGTAACTAGAAAAATCCACATCTTTGAAAATTAAGAAACTTCTAATAAACCAGGAGTCAGAAAAGAAGTATTAATAATAGTGAAAATTAGAACACTTTTGAACTTAATGGTAAAAAATACTACATATAAATATAAAAACTTGTATGCTGCAGCTAAAGCAGTACTTAGTGGGAGATTTATAATCTTAAGTGTGTATATTAGAAAATAAAGAAGACTACAAGTTAATTCCCTAAGTGTTTATCTTTGAAATTAGTTAAAGCAACACTAACCCAAAGGAAGCAGAAGGAAGGGAATAACAAAGATAAGAGTGGAAATCAATCAACTAGAAAGCAACCATACAATAGAGCGTAACAACAAAGCCCAAAGATGCTTTTTTGGAAAAAAAAAAAAAAAAAAACAAAACAGTTGAGAAACCTCTAGCAAGGTTGATCAAGAAACAAAGAGAGAAGGCACAATAACCAATATTAGAAGTGAAAAGGGGACGTCACATAAAAAAGGTAATAAGATTCGTGCTGTGAGACCTAAAGTTCTTATGAGGTTGTCTAAAATGAAAAAACACGTCAGCCGGGCCTCTGGTAGCTCCCTGTGTGCTAAATGTGTCAGTGACAGGATCAAACATGCTCTCCTTATTGAGGAGAAGAAAATCGTTGAGAAAATATTGAAGGCAAAAGCACAGAGTCAGAAAGCTAAATTAAAAATGAAGCTTTCTTTTGACACTCTCTTCAATAAGTGGTGCTGGGAAAACTGGACAGCTACATGTAAAAGAATGAAATGAGAACACCTCCTAGCACCATACACAAAAATAAACTCAAAATAGATTAAAGACCTAAAAGTAAGGCTGGACACTATAAAATGTCTTAGAGGAAAACACAGGCAGAACACTCTTTGACATAAATCACAGTAAGATCTTTTCTGACCCACCTCCTAGAGTAGTGAAAATAAAAACAAAAATAAACAAATGGGACCTAATTAAACTTAAAAGCTTTTGCACAGCAAAGGAAACCATAAAACGAGAAGACAACCCTTAGAATGGGAGAAAATATTTGCAAGCAAAGCAAATGACAAGGGATCAATCTCCAAAATATACCAACAGCTCATGCAGCTCAATATCAAGAAAAACAAACAACTCAATCGAAGAATGGGTGGAAGACCTAAATAGACATTTCTCCAAAGAAGACATACAGATGGCCAACAAACACACAAAAAGATGCTCAGCATCACTAATTATTAGAGAACTCCAAATCACAACTACAATGAGGTATGACCTCACGCCAGTCAGAATGGCTATTATCAAACACTCTACAAACAATAAATGCTGGAGAGGGTGTGGAGAAAAGGGAACCCTCTTGCTCTGTTGGTGGGGATGTCAACTGATACAGCCACTATGGAGAACAGTATGGAGGTTCCTTAAAAAGCTAAAAATAGAGCTACCATATGATCCAGCAATCCCACTACTGGGCATATACCTTGAGAAAACCATTCAAAAAGACACATGCACCCCAATGTGCACTGCAGCTCTATTAACAATAGCCAGGACATGGAAGCAACCTAAGTGCCCATCAACAGAAGAATGGATAAAGAAGACGTGGTACATATATACAATGGAATATTACTCAGCCATAAAAAGGAACAGAATTGTGCAACTTGCAGAGAGATGGATGGACCTAGAGACTGAGTGAAGTAAGTCAGAAAGAGGAAAACAAATATCATATAATATCACTTATTTGTGGAATCTGTGGAACACCTCCTAGCACCATACACAAAAATAACTCAAAATAGATTAAAGACCTAAAAGTAAGGCTGGACACTATAAAACGTCTTAGAGGAAAACATAGGCAGAACACTCTTTGACATAAATCACAGTAAGATCTTTTCTGACCCACCTCCTAGAGTAGTGAAAATAAAAACAAAAATAAACAAATGGGACCTAATTAAACTTAAAAGCTTTTGCACAGCAAAGGAAACCACTATGGAGAACAGTATGGAGAACGTCGACAATGATGCACTTGGCCAAAAAGGGCGTATGCGTTTTTTCCTGCGTTTTTTCCTGAAAAATGATACAGATGAACTTATTTGCAAAGCAGAAATAGAGACACAGATGTAGAAAACGGATGTATGGATACCGGGGGTGGGATGAATTGGGAGACTGGGATTGACATATATACACTACTATGTATACGACAGATAATTAATGAGAACCTACGGTATAGCACAGGGAACTCTGCTTGATGCTCTGTGGTGACCTAAATGGGAAGGAAATCCAAAAAAGAGGGGATATACGTATATGTATAGCTAATTCACTTTACTGTACAGCAGAAACTAACACAACATTGTAAAGCAACTATACTCCAATAAAAATTAATTTTAAAAAATGAGGGTTTTTTCAGTACCAAAAAAAAATCAAAAAACAAAAAAAAAGGTAATAAGAGGATAGTAACAATGTTATACCAATATTTTCAGTATATCGATGGAATGGAAGTGCTCTTATTACTGACTCAAGAAGAAACAGAACATCTAAATAGTCCAATAACCCACTGAAAGAATTAAATCAGTAGTCGACGATCTTCCCACAAAGAAAACACCAATTCTCAGTGGCTTCACCAGTGAGTTCAAAGAAGACATAATTTCAATCTTTTATAAACTCTTTCACAGAATTGAGAAAGTGAGAAAATTAGCAAAGGTGACACCCAAACTGAACAAAGAGTATGAGGAAGGAAAACTGTGGTCCATTCTCGTTCATGAGCACAGAGGCAAATCTCCTACACAGACTATTACCCAACTAAAATCAATCTGTATGTAAAAAGGGAGTTATCAGTTTATGAGGAGTCTATCAGATTGGTAAACTTTAAAAAATTCTGACAATACCAAGGGTTGGTGAACTCGCATTGCTGACTGGCAGTTATCTACTGATTGGCAGTTAGAGGCAGGCACATCCTATGACCCAGGGATTCCACTCCCGGGTGTACACTGTGCAGAAATACAGGCACATGTGCATCAAGAGGGCGCTTGTGCAAAAAGAACCGTAGCAGCATTTTCCACGATAGCCAAATGTTGAAACCAACACAAATGTCTGGCCATAGTAGGATGGATATCTAAATTGTGGTCTAGTCATTTAGGATAGTCTACAGCGGTGAGGATGAATGAACCTCAGCTGTGGGCAATGGCATGGAGGACCGTCACAATTCACAACTCTGAGCGAAAGAAATAAAACATTATAAAAAAAAAAAAAAAAAAAACAAAACAGTTGAGAAACCTCTAGCAAGGTTGATCAAGAAACAAAGAGAGAAGGCACAATAACCAATATTAGAAGTGAAAAGGGGACGTCACATAAAAAAGGTAATAAGATTCGTGCTGTGAGACCTAAAGTTCTTATGAGGTTGTCTAAAATGAAAAAACACGTCAGCCGGGCCTCTGGTAGCTCCCTGTGTGCTAAATGTGTCAGTGACAGGATCAAACATGCTCTCCTTATTGAGGAGAAGAAAATCGTTGAGAAAATATTGAAGGCAAAAGCACAGAGTCAGAAAGCTAAATTAAAAATGAAGCTTTCTTTTGACACTCTCTTCAATAAGTGGTGCTGGGAAAACTGGACAGCTACATGTAAAAGAATGAAATGAGAACACCTCCTAGCACCATACACAAAAATAAACTCAAAATAGATTAAAGACCTAAAAGTAAGGCTGGACACTATAAAATGTCTTAGAGGAAAACACAGGCAGAACACTCTTTGACATAAATCACAGTAAGATCTTTTCTGACCCACCTCCTAGAGTAGTGAAAATAAAAACAAAAATAAACAAATGGGACCTAATTAAACTTAAAAGCTTTTGCACAGCAAAGGAAACCATAAAACGAGAAGACAACCCTTAGAATGGGAGAAAATATTTGCAAGCAAAGCAAATGACAAGGGATCAATCTCCAAAATATACCAACAGCTCATGCAGCTCAATATCAAGAAAAACAAACAACTCAATCGAAGAATGGGTGGAAGACCTAAATAGACATTTCTCCAAAGAAGACATACAGATGGCCAACAAACACACAAAAAGATGCTCAGCATCACTAATTATTAGAGAACTCCAAATCACAACTACAATGAGGTATGACCTCACGCCAGTCAGAATGGCTATTATCAAACACTCTACAAACAATAAATGCTGGAGAGGGTGTGGAGAAAAGGGAACCCTCTTGCTCTGTTGGTGGGGATGTCAACTGATACAGCCACTATGGAGAACAGTATGGAGGTTCCTTAAAAAGCTAAAAATAGAGCTACCATATGATCCAGCAATCCCACTACTGGGCATATACCTTGAGAAAACCATTCAAAAAGACACATGCACCCCAATGTGCACTGCAGCTCTATTAACAATAGCCAGGACATGGAAGCAACCTAAGTGCCCATCAACAGAAGAATGGATAAAGAAGACGTGGTACATATATACAATGGAATATTACTCAGCCATAAAAAGGAACAGAATTGTGCAACTTGCAGAGAGATGGATGGACCTAGAGACTGAGTGAAGTAAGTCAGAAAGAGGAAAACAAATATCATATAATATCACTTATTTGTGGAATCTGTGGAACACCTCCTAGCACCATACACAAAAATAACTCAAAATAGATTAAAGACCTAAAAGTAAGGCTGGACACTATAAAACGTCTTAGAGGAAAACATAGGCAGAACACTCTTTGACATAAATCACAGTAAGATCTTTTCTGACCCACCTCCTAGAGTAGTGAAAATAAAAACAAAAATAAACAAATGGGACCTAATTAAACTTAAAAGCTTTTGCACAGCAAAGGAAACCACTATGGAGAACAGTATGGAGAACGTCGACAATGATGCACTTGGCCAAAAAGGGCGTATGCGTTTTTTCCTGCGTTTTTTCCTGAAAAATGATACAGATGAACTTATTTGCAAAGCAGAAATAGAGACACAGATGTAGAAAACGGATGTATGGATACCGGGGGTGGGATGAATTGGGAGACTGGGATTGACATATATACACTACTATGTATACGACAGATAATTAATGAGAACCTACGGTATAGCACAGGGAACTCTGCTTGATGCTCTGTGGTGACCTAAATGGGAAGGAAATCCAAAAAAGAGGGGATATACGTATATGTATAGCTAATTCACTTTACTGTACAGCAGAAACTAACACAACATTGTAAAGCAACTATACTCCAATAAAAATTAATTTTAAAAAATGAGGGTTTTTTCAGTACCAAAAAAAAATCAAAAAACAAAAAAAAAGGTAATAAGAGGATAGTAACAATGTTATACCAATATTTTCAGTATATCGATGGAATGGAAGTGCTCTTATTACTGACTCAAGAAGAAACAGAACATCTAAATAGTCCAATAACCCACTGAAAGAATTAAATCAGTAGTCGACGATCTTCCCACAAAGAAAACACCAATTCTCAGTGGCTTCACCAGTGAGTTCAAAGAAGACATAATTTCAATCTTTTATAAACTCTTTCACAGAATTGAGAAAGTGAGAAAATTAGCAAAGGTGACACCCAAACTGAACAAAGAGTATGAGGAAGGAAAACTGTGGTCCATTCTCGTTCATGAGCACAGAGGCAAATCTCCTACACAGACTATTACCCAACTAAAATCAATCTGTATGTAAAAAGGGAGTTATCAGTTTATGAGGAGTCTATCAGATTGGTAAACTTTAAAAAATTCTGACAATACCAAGGGTTGGTGAACTCGCATTGCTGACTGGCAGTTATCTACTGATTGGCAGTTAGAGGCAGGCACATCCTATGACCCAGGGATTCCACTCCCGGGTGTACACTGTGCAGAAATACAGGCACATGTGCATCAAGAGGGCGCTTGTGCAAAAAGAACCGTAGCAGCATTTTCCACGATAGCCAAATGTTGAAACCAACACAAATGTCTGGCCATAGTAGGATGGATATCTAAATTGTGGTCTAGTCATTTAGGATAGTCTACAGCGGTGAGGATGAATGAACCTCAGCTGTGGGCAATGGCATGGAGGACCGTCACAATTCACAACTCTGAGCGAAAGAAATAAAACATTACAGAATGTATATAGTATGATTTCTTTTGCATAAAGTTCAAAAACAGGCAAAACTAAACTATATTGCTTAAAAGCAAGACACGATCATTACAAAATAAGGATAGTGGCAACTTTTAGGAGTGAGGGAGAGAGGGGTGTCTGGGGAGGTGGCAAGTTTTAATTTCTTGGCCTGGGTATTGGTTTAACAGATATTTATTTCATAATTTTTTGTTTAAACAAACATGTTTGCATGCATATACATGTTTATATGTACACATACATATATGTATATGTATGTTTTATATACTTTTCTGTATAGTTCACAGTGAAAAATATAAAAATAAAATAAAGGGCATGGAGACCCTCTCTGAAGAACAAAACAGATAACTAGATTCTGAAAGTGAAGGAAGAGACAGAGTGGGAGTGCAGGGAACAGGCCTGGTGGGCTGAAGTTGGGGAAACAGAAGAGATCTTGATGGAATCCGGACAGTGAGAGTTTGGAGTCACAAACTGATGAAAAGAGCATTTATCTTCCCACCAGGTCATAACTCCGGGCCATGTCTGCCCAACCACTGTCAAAGCCTTCTTGTGCCACCTCCCTGAAGCGGTCTGCGCATAAACAAGCACATAGACAAATGTGTGTGCTGTACACTTGATACACTATTATGTGCCCCTTGCTGTCCTTTTCACCACATATATTCTATGTGACTTATGTAATTAGGAAAAACAAGAAGAATATTTTAAATTTGAGTAAGGCAAACAAACACATAAAAGAGACAAGTCCCTTTTACATGCCTGAGCCAAAGCTCTATGTGGCCCTGGTTTATGTGAGGACTTGGGCAGCAGAGGAAAGGAGAGAACAGGAGTGTTGTCGACCAGTCGATCATCCCCTGCCCTCCCGACCACCGCCAAGGCTGGCCCAACTAAGGGATGCAGAACGTGGATCCAGAGGCCCCTGGGCAGAGCCTCCAGCACGGATATGGGGGCAGGGAGCCCCTGGCAGGCAGGGCCATACCTCAGAGTTGGCCGGCACCACAAACTGGGAGGGCAGGCTGATGTCGGGCACCCTGCATTCCGTGGAGAAGGTCACCGAGTAAGGCAGGGGGTTCTCCACCTTGATGGAGGCCGACGTGCTCTGCCGGACAGGGCTCACCATCTCGATGGTTTTGATGATGCCTGAAGGGAGGGCCTTGAAACTCACCATGTAGTATAGGAACTCGTTGGTCACGTCGTTTCGGAAGATCACCTGGGTTCACAGAGAGAGTGGGAGGAAGTGGGGCAGAGCAGAGGGGTTAGCCCAGGGTCCTCCGCCGTCTACACGATCCTTCTCCCTGTTCGCAGTGCGTGGACGCATGAAGCACAGGGACCAGGCTGACACAGGCCCTCCCAGCCCCTGTGAACCCTGCCAGCCAGCCCTTCTCTTCAGGTATTCCGCTCTGGCTTCTCCCAGGTGAGAGAGCATGAAGGAGCCTGGGTTGCTTTAGGAGAGGCTAGAGCTGAAGATGGTGTCCCCAGTGGGGACAGCTGAGTGGCCCTGGAGAACAAGCAAGACCCCAAGAGGTTCATTTTGTGGTGGGCTTCACTCCAATTCCTGCCGCTGCTGGAATAGTTAATAATATTAATGATAACAATAATGATAATGATAGCATCTAACACTTGATTACTGTGTACTGGGCACTGGAAGTACTTATTTAATTCATACAGCTTGTAGGCAACATGACTATTCCCCTCACCGGTTTTTCTAAACATGAGCAAACGGGCTTAGCAAGTTATTATCTTGTCACCTGCAGAGTAGTATCAGAACCAGCATTTGAACCCAGGTTGGCCTGACTCCAGAGCTCACACTTGTAACTGCAGTGCGTTGTCCCCTCACCCCTGTGTCTGACCTGTTGATAAGCTGCTCCCCTTTTTCAGTTCTTTCCCTGGATGACTGATGATGTTGAGCATTTTCTCGTGCGCTTCTTGGTCATTCACATATTTACTTCTGTGACGTAGAGTCTACTCCGGTTTCTTGCTTTTTTTAATACCTTGAGTTGTTTATCTTATCACAGTAGGTGGTAATAGTTCTTTACATACCTGCCTTTTTACTTTCAATCTCTTCCTGTCTTTAAATTGAGAGTGCTCTGATACCCTCTGTATTTTAATCGGAGTGCTTAGTCTTTTACCTTTAAAGCAATCATTTATGTGTTTGGGTTGAAGTCAGCCCTTTTGCTATTTCTTTTCCATTTGTCTCTTATTTTTTCATTCCTTGCTTGCTACTTTCCTGCCTTCTTTTGGATCAATGTGTAATCTTTTGTAATATATTTCATTTCCTCTACTGGCTTCTTACCTATCTTTTTAGATAATAGATTTTTAGTAGTTGCTCTAGAGCTGACAACACAGCAGTCAGGAAATTGTCCCAAGCCAGAGAGGACAATCACAGGACTCACTGCATAGGTTTCTCTTCTCTCTGATGGACTGCAGTATTGAGCTGCCTGTTGTCCGATGCCTAAGAAGAGTCACCTCAGATGTTTTGTCCAGTTTTACGGTTGTTCATGGTGAGGGTCTAGTTACTCCAACGTAACCGGAAGCAAAAGTATTTTTGACTTTTAAAACACTTTTAGGTTGTTATTGTTCATTTCAGTATATACGTTACTGTAAAGAGATCCTGTGATCTGGGTTTGTTGTCATTTTTACCCAAAATTTTACTTGTATTTTATTTATTTTTTAAAAAATAAATTTATTTATTTCTTTATTTTATATTTTTGGCTGCGTTGGGTCTTCATTGCTGTGCATGGGCTTTCTCTAGTTGCGGCGAGCCGGGGCTACTCTTCGTTGTGGTGCACAGGCTTCTTATTGCAGTGGCTTCTCTTGTTGCAGAGCACGGCCTCTAGGCACACAGACTCTAGAGCGCAGGCTCAGTAGTTGTGGCGCATGGGCTTAGTCGCTCCGCGGCATGTGGGATCTTCCCAGACCAGGGATCGATCCCGTGTCCTCTGCATTGGCAGGGGGATTTTTAACCACTGCGCCACCAGGGAAGTCCCTTCACTTGTATGTTAATAAATATATTTACTGGTATTTTTCTGTTCATACCTACAGTTTACACATAGCTCTAATTCTCTCCCTACCCTTCTCTATGAATGAGAAAATCTCTTATCTCCCCATTTGCTTCCAAATGAAAGAAAATTCTTTTCATTGCCTTATTTTATCCCTCCCCTTGCTATTTCCTATATTGAGGTCATATGAAATATTAATTTCAGATTTCTTTTCAACAATTACTTTCAACAATTATCAATTTAATTTTGATTCTTTGTTCATTGTATCCTTGTAGTTTCCTCTTGGATTCATTTACAAGAGGAATCATTTTGCTAATTAGAATTAATGTTTCATATTTTCCACTGTATCTGTTAACGTAAACATAAATTGTGTACAAACTATAAAAAGAAAAAAAGAAAATTAAAATATTTTTTAGCACGTCTTTCAGATAGGGATTGTGTATATGGGTTGGTTACTTTGAGTCTTTGCATGTTTAAAAGTGTCTTTATTGTGCTCTCATGATAGTCTCGTCTGGAAAAGTCTCGTCTGGATAGTCTCGTCTCGAAATTGAAAGTCATTCTAAACAGTTTGAATAGATTACCCTATTGCTTTTGGTATTCAGTGTTGCCATGAGAAAGCTGATGTTATTGTGAATATTACTTCCATCTATTTTCTCTAGAATTATTTAGGACTTTCTCTTTTATCCCAGTTTTCTGAAATTTTGTTCTCATGTACTTAGATGTGGGTCTGTTTTTCATTCACCTTGGTTGGCAACTTGGTGGGTTCCTTCAATTAGAAGACTCAGACTTTGTCAAATAGCTCTGGACATTTTTTTCTTCAATTATTTCATAGAGTATTTTCTTCCTTTTATTATCTTGTTTTTCTGTTTCGGGAGCTCCTATTAGATGGGTATTAGAACCTCTCGATATATATTTTATGTCTCATATTTCCTTTCAGCTTTATTGAGGTACAATTCACATGCTATACAATTCACCCATTTAAAGTGTACAATTTAGTGCTGTTTTACTACATTCACAAAGTGATCCAACCATCCCCACACTCAATTTTAGAACATTTTCACCACCCCCAAAAGAAGCCCTGTCCCCGGTAACAATCATTCCCACTTCCCCCTAATCCATCCCTTATAGTCCTACGCACCACTAGGCTACTTTCTGTTCCTATAGATTTGCCTATTCTGGACATTTCATTTAAACAAAATCATATAATATGTGGCCATTTGTGACTGACTTTGTTCACTTAGCATAATGTTTTCAGCGTTCCTTTCAGTGTTAGCATGAATCAGTACTTTGTTCCCATTACTTTTTATTGCCAAATAATATTCCATTGTATTTATCCATTCACTAGTTGATGGAAATTTGGGTTGTTTCCAGTTTTTGGCTTTTATGAATAATGCTGCTATGAACATTTATGTACAGGTTTTTGTGTGGACGTACGTTTTCACCTCTTTTGGGTATAAATTGCTGAATTCTACGGTAACTCTATGTTTATCCATTTGAGGAACTGCCTGACTGTCTTCTAAGGCAGCGGCACGATTTACGCGCCCCCCAGCACTGCGTGAAGGGTTCATGTTCTGCACACCCTTGCCAGTACTTGTTATTATTTCCTTTCGTTCTTGCTGTTTCTTTGTGCTCACATGCTACTTTTTCACTTTAAAATCTTCCCTAGGCGGTTCCATCCTCCATCTTGGCTTCAAGTACCACCTGTAAGCGGGTAATTCCTCTATAATGCTCTTCAGCCCTGACCTCTCGGCGAGCCACTGATCCATATGCTCCTTTTCTTTACAGCACTTAGGCCATTTTATAATTGTGCATTCACAGTGCAATTATTTGATGAATGTCCATCTCCCTCCACTGGACTGTGTGTTCCAGGAGAACAGAGACTGTGCCTGTTTTTGATCATTGCTGCATTACCAGCACATAGTGTATAGCATATGGCACATGTGCTCGAGAGCTGCTTGTTCAATTGACGAATGAATTAGGACAAATAGCTCACGTGTGAAAGACCCTGAGGAGTCTTAGCGTCGATGGCTCTAAGCGGAATCGTGGCTCTGATGTTACTAGCTGTGTCAAGGGCTCCGCACGACGCTGGACACTCTATAAACCCTCAGAAAAGGGATCTCTTGTTATTATTGTTGTGGTCTGGTGTTTGCTGGTCCACTGTTACCTACTGCTTAAAGATTTTCATGATTCTGCCACCTTGAAGGCTTGGAATGGACCTACACGTTGGCTGGCTAGCCCTGCAATCTGGTCTCATCTTGAAGAGTCTGGGAATCCCGAATGCCTTTGCCTGGTCCCTCTGAATGGTCAGCCTAACAGGATAACGCTAGGCTGGCTGTGAGAGGGCATCTTCACTCCCAACACAGGGATCAGCAGCCTCAGGGTCAAACCTCCGGGGTCCCAGGGCAATGCCCTTAACATGTGGATACCTTTGCTGTGTACTGTCCCTCCTTGTGGGAAAAGAAGTTCAGCTTGTAGTCTTTCTTGGAGGCAGACAGCACATCAATGTAATCAAGGCCCTTTAAGGTGACACTCAGGTCGGGCTTCTCCGGTTTCAACATTTCCACAGTGACCCGGAATCTGGGGGAGCACAGGGGTACAAGAAGAGAGGACAGACAAAATGAGACAGTTTGCCCAAAGGAAAGAAGGCAAGGTGCCATCTCCACTCTTGATTTCATGGAAAGCACACGGGTCCAGGGTTCTAGTCTTCACTCTGTCACTAACAATAACAGTAACTGCCATTTACTAACCGCCTATTTTGTGCCAGAACCGAGTCGGTGCACCACGCGTGTTACATTGCAGGCTTTTAGTCCTCACAGTGCCTGTGGCGGTACCTCTCGTTATCCTCTCCGTCTTACTAGGGACGAAATTGAGGCTGAGAGAAGGAAGATGACAGCTCAGTTAACAAGGCCTAGTTATTGGCAGAACTAGCATTTCAGCTTGGGTCTGGGCCTTCATCCACTAGGCTGAGCAGGCAGTTCTCTTCTCCCAGCCTTTGGCTTCTTTTCCATAAAAGAAGGGGACCAGGCTGGTTGGCCTCAAGCTCCTCTAGGTCTTCTGTTCTCCTCCACTCTCACTGCAAGTACAAGATCCAAGGGACGTCCTTCTCTGGCCAGTGGCTTAGGTGATAAGACAGGGCTTTCAATAATAACAACCACAATTATCGTTTGGATAATAATAATGACAGCTAACATTTACTGAGCACTTATTTTGCGCCAGGCTCTGTTCTAAGAGATTTTCAAGTTATCGGCTGCTCACGGAGAGCGCTGAACAGGAGACTCTCTCTGGGGCTCAGTTAAGCAATGCCTGGCCGCAGCACAGAACTTTGACTCTTTAGCCCCCACTGTCCTCTAGGGGCCCTGACCAGGGGAGGGGCTAGGCTCG